>NC_142481.1:70954866-71279850 GCF_049115385.1 Moschus berezovskii | reverse complement strand
AATTCTTCTGATCCTGGAGCACAGTTTATTTTCCATTGGATTGGTGGGCTTCACCTTCTTTCATCCATCTCTTGCAGTTCTCTTAGAAGAAGGGCTTCCCTCCTGGGTTAGATAGACCCCTAGCTATTGCCTTTCAGGAAATGTCACTCTCGATGTGGTTGATACTTGCCGTCTCCTTCAAAGCATTTGCTCTTAGTATTAGAAATGCCAACGATTTCTCTTCCCCTTCCTCACTGTCCATCTCTCTGAGCCTCCAGGTTGAACAGGCCTAGTCCAGGGTCCCACGGCTATTGGGGAGTGCAGCTCGACCGTGTTTCTCAGGCCTTCATTGCTGGACATCATTCGGTATAATCTCCATGTCCCTTCCTTCGCCTGGTTTCCCTGCAGACCTCTCCTTCAAGCTTGTGTTCATGTCATTTGTGTATTAACAGCCAAATTCTGCCTACGTTCCGTGTATGCAAACAGTTGTCTTCCCGCTTGGGATATGTTGTTTGAGTTTTTCAGACGGTCTTTCCCAGAGCCCAAATCTTGGATTTGACAAAGTTCACTGTGTTCCCTGGTTACTCTTTGTGTAGTGCTTTTTGGTATTGTGTGTGAAAACTCAGAGCTCATGTCTAATGTCTGCTCCATTTCCTTCTGGATTTGTGAACCATTTTGCATGGAACGTATGTCTAGGAATCATTTGAATTGCATTTGTTGAGAGGTGTTAATTTTCCATGGACATGCATGTCATCCCCTCTGGTTTCCAATGTGTCACTCCTAAACTCTTTTGGAGACCTTCTCGGAAAGATGGGTGTTTTTCAGCTTGCATTTCCACAGTTGAATGAATTCAGCAGCTCTAGAAGCAAGGACACTTTGACCAGTGAAAGGGGGAGTCAGGTGTGGCCTCCCTTTCAGCACCGATCCCCAAGTCTGGTTGAGAGGGCTCTGATCTTCCATCATTGAGCCAGAAGCCACAGGCATCCTTGTGTGCCCTTGGACGTGTGAGCGGCTTAAGGGAGTTTCGTCTGTGCAGGCACCAAGCAAGCCTGCGGCTTTGGACCACCAGAGGTGAGCATCTCAGAAGACAGGATCAACCGTGCAAGAAGTGGAATGGGATCCACCTTGAGGGTGGGCACTGATTGCCAAGAGATGTTCCAGTGGGACTTTGATGGGTCCAGCACATTCTTCTGGCAGAGAGCGAGACAGATGTCTATGGGCTCTGCTGGCCCTCCATTCCCTCTTGTGGTCCCGAAGGCTGGTTGACACCAACCTGAGCACCTAGCTCTGAGATTATGAGAACCGCCACCTGCACTGTGTTTCCCTTTGCCTGCGTGTCCATGCGAAGCATCAGGCCATCTCTGAGCTACACTAGCCATGTGCATTGCCTCACATTGGACTTGCACATGTTTCTTCTGTTTCTTTCTCGATCACTGATTTTCTCGAGCATGTGGGGACTACGAGGATGGTGGATCTGGCCTTGTGTTCTGTGGAACACTTCTCCCTTTTTTGGTTTGGGTTTATCATTTCATTTCTCCTGCCTGGTTTATTGTTGTGAGTTTGTTTGTGCCAGCGGAAGAACTCAGCACTTCCCTTGTGCCTGAGGTGTCCCACTTTCAACAGCATTGCCTACCTGCATATTCTGAGCACATTTGCCGAGAGGGCTTCGTTTGGCAGATAACATCTTGAAAAGACCTACATGGTCCTTTCAGATACCCAAAGGCTACGTCAAATGACATAGGGACCAGAATTCTCCAGTTTGGTCTTCCAATATGTGGGGAGTCAGAATAATCCACTGAGAAGGGAAAAGCTACCGACTCCAGGATTGTGACCTAGAGAATTGCATGGATTGTAGAATTCATGGGGATGCCAAGACTCTAACAATGCCTAGAGACTATAACTTTCACCTTCAGTCAGAGCAAAATCCAGTTTCCTTTTATTTCAGTGATTGACATTGATTGGGGACCTCGAAAGGATGGGAAGAAAAGCAGAGAGAAGTACGCTCAATGTTGTCAGGCGGGGAGAGAAGAACGGGGAGTGCTTGCCATGAATCCAGGCTTTGCTGGGAAGTGGTGGGGATAGAATGAGGGTGTCCAAATGTAGACAGTGGTGATGTTTACACAGCATTGTGAAGGCCTTCCTATTCCCAAATGGCATCAAGGAAGGAAAATTTATTGACACACAGTTGCGAGCAAAATATACAGAAAGCCATAAAAGACATAAAAGATGAAAAGAAAGATGCCTAGGAGGCTGATGAAAATCAGCTCAGGGGAATGGAAGTCAATCTCCCCTGGGTGGGGAGCGAGTGGACGGCTGCCACGGACAACACGCAGGGATGGAGCCTGCAGAGTCAACCGCGTCCCTGGACGAGGTTTTTGATGAAAGGGCTCTGGGTCTCTGTCCAGAGCATGGGCGTGTTCTCCCTGCAGGGGTGGGACAGGCATGTTGGGCTTCTGAGTCCTTGGCAGGAGACACGGCAGGCTGCCCCTCTGCAGGTGGTCACTCAGGCCCTGACTCGGGTTCTGCCGCCAAAGCCCGAGCAGGTGTAAGTTCACGTGGAGGTGGAGCTTCTGGTAAACGGGGTGGGACATCGGAGCCTGGGGCTCTGGTTCGTGCAGGCATAGAGTTCGGATGTGCTGACGGTGCTAGCCAGGACCCGGCTCGCCCCATTTCTTTGGGAGGGGACGTCTCAGGTCTCAATCTCCCCTCAGTGGATCCCTGGGTGCTGCACCTGGAGCTCCAACCTCTATAGGGACTCGTTTTGGACGTGGAGGCTGGCTGAGTTTGACGGTCAGAGCTAGAGCTGGTGGAGAAGAAGAGTTTGCCACAGGACAGCCTTGCCATGTGCCTAAGTGGGTACGAAAGCTTCCTAGAGATTCTATAAGAAGGCCTAGCATCGGAGTCTTCTCTGCAGTCTCCAAAATGTGTGGTGTGAGGCCAGCCATTGGTCCTGGACCAGCGCCAGCTCTGGGGGACACCTCCCTGTGTGGCTCAGCACTACCTCCCCACACTCACATGCAGCAGCCACAAACACTTCATCTATTTGCTCTGCCCTCCTGGGTTCCAGGTCCTACTGCTACCTCCAAGGCAGGACTTCTCAGAGCTCTGGGACAGGGCAGGCTCTGCTGTGTTCAGTGGCAGCCTGAGACTGGGCCCCGGGGTGCGTGCTGGGTGGTGTCTGTGTAGCAGGCCTGGCCTGCTCCGTCTTCATTGCCAGTTGTGCCCTCCGTGGCCATGCTCACCTGGATCCTGGACTGGGTCTCCCAGGCATGGGGCTGGTGCTCTAAGCCCTCCCTCTGGGAGGTGGATGGGGTGTGCCCCTCAGGGGCCACCTCGGCTGGGATGCTCTGCAATGATAGAGACCATCAGCCAGCCCTGCTTTGATATTTGTGAGCTGAGACTGGCCAGTATGGCTGCTGCTTCTGCCCGTCTGCCCTTCTGCTCCCAGAAGGAGCAGCGACAAAGATATGTTGAGATACCCACCCAGGAGGACGGAGACACACCCGAGGGCTTGAGGTCAGCCTGGTCCAACAGCTCTGACTGGCCGCTCCTAATGACAGGAAGCCTGCTCTCCGCTGGGGTGTGGACACAAGCAGTCAAAGGACTCCAAACCCACATTCAGCTGGGCTTGCTTGAGTCAGACACACGCTGAGAAAACCCCTTCCACACATAGGGAAAGGCCTCAGGCTTCCCCGGGTGGGATGGGAGAGGTGGCAGGACCCTGTATGCATACACTGAGCTTAGGCAGGATTTGGCTGTTAATACACAAATGACATGAACACAAAGGAGCCTGAAGGAGAGGTCTGAAGGGACACCAGGCTAAGAAAGGGACGCGAGAGTACACCAAGTGATGCCCAGAACTGAGGGTCTGATCCACAGTGTCTAGGTGCACTCCCTGAGGCCCGTGGGACCCTGGACTAGGCCTGTTCTACCTGGAGGCTCAGAGAGATGGACAGTGAGGAAGGGGTAGAGAAATACTTGGCATTTCTAACACTCACAGCAAACGCTTAGAAGACGGCAATTATCAACCCCACCGACAGTTACATTCCCTGAAAGGCATTAGCTAGGAGTCCATCTAAACCAAGAGGGGAGCCCCTCTTCTCTGAGAACTGCAAGAGATGGATAAAAGAAGGTGAATCCCACAAATCCCATGGAAAATAGCTGTGCTCAAGGATCAGAAGATTTCCTCCTGGTAAGATGATATCAATTCCCCCTCCCCCGGACTCCCACCGTGGGGAAATCCAGAGGATCCACTCTATTTCTCTCAAAATACCAACGGCTTTTCTCAGGGCATTATAACCAAAGAATCCAAAATGTCTATGGGAACACAAAGGAGTCAAAAGAGTCAATGCAATCTGCCGTAAAGCTCTGAAATGGACATAGCAGGCTGACTGATAGCCAATTAGACTCTCAGACTAGGACCATCAGGACAGCATAGTACTGGGAAGAAATCAAACACGCAGAACCAGATCCATGGAATGGATTTGAGATTCCAGACGTAAACCCAAGTTTCTATGGTCAATTCCTCGACGCCAAAGGAGGGGAGGTGATACGAATGGGAAAAAGAACCTCTGCAAGGAAAGGCCGTGGGAATTGGAGATGGTTCCATCTGAACAATCATATTGGCTTTTGGTCTCATAACACGTCAGATTCAGTGAAACACATCAATGCAAAGCCTGAAGTGATGAAACTCTTGGAAATAAGCACGGGCCATAGGCGCCTTAATGTCAGGGACTTCTCAACATGTGTGTGCGGGTGGAAGAAAATTGGGTCTCTTCAAGTCAAGGAAACAGTAAACCAAAGGACACCCACTAGCTTCCATCCACTTGAACAGCTTTGCAACAGTAAAGCTAAGAATTTGCTAATCAAAATGGTAACAAACTGAACAAAAAAGAATATTAGCAAGCAGAATATCGGAGAAGGGGTTCCTACGTAAAAGAGACTGAGAACTCACACCACTAAGTCTCCCAGAACAAACCCCAGATCTAGCCCTTCCCCTAACACCAATTCCAACCCCAAACCTTTAACTCACTCTACACGAAACACTAAAGCCTCACCCTAGGTCAACAGTTTCCATGCTTACATATATTCACATGCATTCAAGCATCCACAGGAGAGACACAGAGAGGAAGACAGACTGAATTTGGAAAGGTCAAGAAAGAAACGGAGCGCGGAAGAGATACTGAACCAGGGAGAGAGGAAATGAGTCGATTTCACAGAATTTGCATGAATCTCTCTTGAGGTTGGAAACATTGACAGTGCGTATTCCCCCTGCAAGTGGTAAATGACACAAGATGATGAGATTCAAAGACAAGGATGCGGGGAGCCACTGTTTGGGCAGACTCCCCCACTCCTTGAGGCTGAGTGTGACACTTGAGTAGGACAAGGAAGGTTGATATCAGAGGGGGCGATGTCTGAATATGACCTTCCGGTCCTCCCAATGAAGGGGTCAAGAAATAGGCAGGAAGCGGACTGCCTTTTCCCAGGTCCCAGAGCCCATCCAGGCCTGATTCTGCCCCATTCTGTGCTAGGTCAGCCCTGTGTGAAATTTGTCCTTTGGGAAGTCTCAGTGTCCAAGCTCCATGTGATAGAGGCCCAAAGTATGAACAGGAACTGGAGTTGTTCGTAGGCTGACAAACCTAGGCAGCAGATGGGAGAGTGTTCCTCACTCTGAGAATCAAGAGACTGGGTTACCATGCGGAGCACATGCCTTGCCCAGGGCCACATCATTTCTGAGAAGAAGGATCCTGGGCTGAAAATATCTGTGTCCTCAGAGCTCAGGCCCTGGCTGCACCCAGGTCTCCCCAATGCTGTGGGGTGGGCTGTGTGGTTTCACTGTGCCTGCATGTGGTCTAAGGACGTGGGGGAACAGGCAGAAACCCAGAGGTTCCCTTGGGGAGCTTTGTGGAAGGGACCTCGGCCACGAACCAGGAAATGATGTCACTTCCTGGCAACAGAACCCAACAGAACCCACAAATCGGGTATCCAGTCCTCCCCAGCGGAGAGGAGCCCCCAGCCAGATCATTTGCTATCAAGATGTTCTGCTGCTTGGCCTTGCCCAGATGATGCTGGGACCTCAGGCGAGCTCACAGGAAGACTGTGTGGGCACGCGGTTGACTCTGGCTCAGCACACCCCCGCCCGAGAGTCCTCTGGCCCTTTGCCCGAAGGAACAGAAAGGTAACAGGGGAGCCCCAGGCCAGGTCCGGCCTCCTCTCCTGTCCCACCCGGGGAAGCCTGAGGCCTTTCGCTGTGTGTGGATGGGGGTTTTTCGGGGTGTGTCTGCCTCAAGCAAGCCCAACCGCATGTGGGTCAGGAGACCATGGGTCGCTTGTGTCCACACCCCAGGGGAGAGAAGGCTGGGTGGCATGGGGAGTGTCCAGGCAGAGCCGCGTGCCCAGGCTGACCTCAAACCCTCAGGGGTGTCTCTGTCCTCCCCGGTGGGTAGCTGAGCAGATCTTTGTCTTTGCTCTTTCTGTGAGCAGAAGGGCAGACAGGCAGAGGCAGCAGCATTCCTGGCCAGCCTCAGCCCAGAAATATCGAAGCAGGGCTGGCTGATGGTCACTATCATTGCAGAGTGTCCCACCCGAGTTGGCCCCTGAGGGGCACACCCCATCCACCTCCCAGAAGGAGGGCTCAGGGCACTAGCCCCCTGCCCGGTAGGCCCAGTGTAAGCTCCAAGTGAGTGTGGCCAAGGAGGCTTCATCTTCAGCCCAACTGAAGATGAAGACGGAGCGGGCAAGGCCTGCTACCCAGACACCACCCAGCATGCACCCCGGGGCCCAGTCTCAGGCTGCCACAGAGCTCCGCAGAGCCGGCCCTGACCCAGAGCTCCGAGAAGCCCTGCACCTGAGGTAACAGGAGGACCTGAAACCCAGAACGGCATAGCACAGACGTGAGGCGGCTGGGACTGCTGAACATGAGTGTAGGGATTCAGTGCTGAGCCACACAGGTAGGAGTCCCCCAGAGCTGGGGCTGGGCCTGGACCAAAGGCTAGCCTCACATCACCCATCTTGGAGACTGCAGAGAAGACTTCGATGCTGGGCCTTCTTAGCGAATCTCTAGGAATCTTTCGTGCCCACTTAGGCACATGGCAAGGCTGGCCTGTGGCAAACTTTTCTTCTCCCCCAGCTCTAGCTCCGGCCGTCAAACTCAGCAAGCCTCCACCTCCATCACCTGTCCCTAAGGAGGTGGGAGCTCCAGGTGCAGGACCCAGGGATCCACTGAGGGGGTTTCAAGACCTGAGACGAACCCTCCCAAAGACATGTGGCCAACCGGGTATTGGCAGGCACACTCAGCACATCGGATCTCTGTGCCTGCACAACCCACAGCCCCAGGACCCGATGTCCCACCCCGTTTCCAGATCCTCCACCTCAACGTGCACTTACACCAGCTCGGGAGTTGGTGGCAGAACCTGAGTCAAGGTCTGAGTGACCACCTGCACAAGGGCAGCCTGCCCTGGCTCCTGCCAAGGACTCAGACACCCACCATGACGGTCCCAACCCTGCAGGGAGAAAAGGCCCCTGCTCTGGACAGAGACCCAGAGCCCGTTCAGCAAGGGGCGCGTTTGGCTCTGCAGGCTCCATCCCTGTGTGTTCCCTGTGGATGCCGTCCACTCCCTCCCCACCCAGGGGAGACTGACTTCCTTTCCCCTGAGCTGATTTTCATCAGGCTCCTAGGCATCTTTCTTCTCATCTTTTATGTCTTTTAT
Source organism: Moschus berezovskii (assembly GCF_049115385.1). Classification (NCBI taxonomy): domain Eukaryota; kingdom Metazoa; phylum Chordata; class Mammalia; order Artiodactyla; family Moschidae; genus Moschus; species Moschus berezovskii. Next base: position 71,272,162 of record NC_142481.1, on the reverse strand, counting down.
GGCTTTCTGTATATTTTGCTCACAAGTGTGTGTCAATAATTTTTCCTTCCTTGATGCCATTTGGGAATATATAGGCCTTCACAATGCTGTGTAAGCATCACCACTGTCTACATTCGGACACCCTCATTCTATCCCCCCACCCACTTCCCAGCAAAGCCTGGATTCATGGCAAGCACTGCCCGTTCCTCTCTCCCCCACCTGACAACATTGAGTCTACCTCTTTCTGCATTTCTTCCCATCATTTCGGGGTCCCCAATCAATGCAATCACTGAAATGAAAGGAAACTGGATTTTCCTGTGACTGAAGGTGAACGTTACAGTCTCTCAGTATTGTTAGAGTCTTGACATGCCCATGAATTCTACAGTGCATGGAATTCTCTAGGCCAGAATCCTGGAGTGGGTAGCTTTTCCCTTCTCCGGGGGATTGTTCTGAGTCCCCACATATTGGAAGACCAAACAGGGGAATTCTGGTTTCTATGTCATTTGAAGGAGAATTTGGGTATATGAAAGGACAGTGTAGGTCCTTTCAAGATGTCATCTGCCCATCGAAGCCCTCTTGATAATTGCTCAGAATCTCCAGGTAGGCAGTGCTGTTGTAAGTGGGACACCTCAGACACAAGGAAATGCTGAGTTCTTCTCCCGGCTCAAACAAACTCACAACAATAAACCATGCAGGAGAAAATGGAAAGATAAATCCACACCAACAAAGGGAAAACTCTTCCTCAGAACACAAGGCCAGAAAAAGACCCACCATCCTTGTGGTCCTCACATGCTCGAAAAAATGTATGATCGGGAAGGAAACAGAAGAAACATATGCAGGTCCAATGAGAGGCAATGGACATGGCTAGGGTAGCTCAGAGACAGCCTGACGCTTTGCGTGGACATGGGGTCAAAAGGAACCACAGTGCAGGTGGCAGTGGTCATCATCTAGAACTAGGTGCTCATCATGGTGACAACCAGCCTTCGGGACCACAAGAGGGAGTGGAGGGCCTAACAGAGTCCATAGACATCTCTCTCGCTATCTGGGAGAAGAGTGTGCCGGACCCATCAAAGTCCCATAGGAGCACCTATTGACGATCAGTGCCCACCCTCAGGGTGGATCCCACTCCACTTCTGGCACAGTGGCTCCTGTCTTCTGAGATGCTTACCTCTGGCGGTCCGAAGCCACAGGCCTGCTGGGTGCCTGCTGAGACGAAACTCCCTTCAGCTGCTCACACAGCCAAGGGCACACAAGGATGCCAGTGGCCTGTGGCTCACAGATGGAAGATCTGCCCCCTGACAATCCGATCTGGGTATTTGTGCTGAAAGGGAGGCCGCACCCGACTCCCTTCATTGGAGTCAGCACTCCTTCTCCTAGAGCTGCTGAATCCATTCAACTGTGAAAACGCAAGCTGAAAAACACCCATCTTTCCAAGAAGTTCTCCTAAAAAGTTTAGGAGGAACACATTTGGAACCCAGAGGGGATGACATGCATGTCGATGGAAACTTGACACCTCTCAACATATGCACTTCAAATGATTAGTAGACATACGTTCCATGGAAAATGGTTCACAAAACCAGAAGGAAATGAAGCAGACATTAGACATGAGCTCTGTGTCTTCACACACAATACAGAAAGACACTACACAAAGAGTAACCAGGGAACACAGTGAACTTGTCTAACCAAGAATTGGACTCTGGGAAAAATGGTCTGTAAAACGCAAACGACACATCCCAAGCTGAGAGACAACTGTTTACATACACAGAGCTTAGGCAGATTTAGCTTCTAATACACAAGTGAGATGAACACAAAGGAGCCTGAGGGAGAGGTCTGAAGGGACACCAGGCGAAGGAAGGGACCTGGAGAGTACACCGAATGATGCCCAGCACTGAGCACCTGAGAAACATGATCTATCTGCAATCCCCGAGCCCCTGGGGACCCTGGACTAGGCCTGTTCTACCTGGAGGCTCAGAGAGATGGACAGTGAGGAAGGGGAAGAGAAATCCTTGGCGTTTCTAACATTTACAGCAAACGCTTAGAAGGAGCAGGCAAGGATCCACCCCACCGACGGTGACATTTCCTGAAAGGCAATAGCTTGGAGTCCATCTAACGCAGGAGGGAAGCCCCTGTTCTCAGAGAACTGCAAGAGATGGATGAAAGAAGGTGAAGCCCACAAATCCAACGGAAAATAAGCTGTGCTTCCGGATCAGAAGAATTCCTCCTGGTAAGATGATGTCACTTCCCTCTCCCCCCAACCCCCACCGTGGGGCAATGCAGAGGTTGCATGCTATTTCTCTCAAAATACCAAAGGCTGTTCTCAGGGCATTATAACCAAAGAATTCCAAAATGTCTATGGAAACAGAAAGGAGTCAAAATAGTCAATGCAATCTGCCACAAAGCCCTGAAATGTACACAGCAGGCTGCCTGATAGCCAATTAGACTATCACACTAGGATCATCAGGACAGCATGGTACAAACATGCAGAACCAGATCCATGGAATGGAATTGAGGGTCCAGAAATAACCCCAAGCTTCTACAGTCACTTCATTGACGCCAAAGGAGGGGAGGCTATATGAATGGGAACAAGAGCCTCTGCAACGAAAAGCTGTGGGTATTGGAGATGGTTGCATCTGAATAATCACATTGGCTTTTGGTCTCATAACACGTCAGATTCAGCGAAACACATCAACGCAAAGCCTGAAGTAATGAAACTCCTGGAAATAAGCACGGGCCATAGCTTCCTTAATGTCAGGGACTTCACTACATGTGTGTGTTGGCGGAAGCAAAATTGCGTCTCTTCAAGTCAAGGAAACAGGAAACCAAACAACATCAACTAGCTTCCATCCACTTGAACAGCTTTGAAAGAGAAAAGCTTAGCATTCACAAATCAAAATGGAAACAAACTGAACACAAAGGAATATTTGAAAGCAGAATATAGAAGAAGGGTTTCCTAAGTAAAAAAGACAAGAACTCACACGACTAAGTCTCACAGAACAAACCCCAGACCTATCCCTTCCCCTAACCTCAACTATATCCCCAAACCTTTACCTCACTGGAAAGGAAACCTTGAAGCCTCACTCTAGGTCAACAATATACATGCTTACATTCATTCACAGGCACGCGAGCATCCACAGCAGAGACACAGAAAGGAAGATACTGAATGAATTTGGAAAGCTCAAGAAAGACAGAAGGAGGGCGAGAGACTGAACAATGGAGAGAGGAAATGAGTCGATTCCACAAAATTTGCATGAATCTCTCTTGAGTTTTGAAACAATGACAATGCCTATTCCCCCTGCAAAGGGGAAAATGACCCAAGTTGATGAGGCTCAAAGACAAGGATGCGGGGAGCCACTTTTGGGGCAGCCTCCCCCACCCCTCGAAGATGAGTGGGACACTTGAGCAGGAGGATGAAAGTTGATATCAGAGGGAGAGATGGCTGAATGTGACCTTCCGGTCCTCCCAATGAGGGGGTCAAGAAATAGGCAGGAAGGGGACTGCCTTTTCCCAGGTCCCAGAGCCCATCCAGGCCTGATTCTGCCCCATTCTGTGCTAGGTCAGCCCTTGTTTGTGCCGGTGGAAGAACTCAGACTTTCCCTTATGCCTGCATTTTCCCACTGAAACAGCACTGCCTACATGGAGATTCTGAGCACATTTGCCGAGAGGGCTTCGTTTGGCAGATGACTTCTTGAAAGGACCTACACGGTCCTTTCAGATACCCAAAGGCTACTTCAAATGAAATAGAAACCAGAATAATCCAATTTGGTCTTCCAAAATATGGGGAGTCAGAACAATTGCCTGGAGAAGGGAAAAGCTACCAACTCCAGGATTCTGGCCTAGAGAATTCCATGGACTGTAGAATTCATGGGAATGCCAAGACTCGAACAATACTGAGAGACTATAATTTTCACCTTCAGTCAGACCAAAATAAAGTTTCCTATCTTTTCAGTGATTGGCATTGATTGGGGACCCCGAAAGAATGGGAAGAAACGCAGAAAGAAATAGACTCAATGTTGTCAGGCGGGGGAGAGAGGAACGGGCAGTGCTTGCTATGAATCCAGGCTTTGCTGTGAAGTTGGGGAGTGGGGAGAATGAGGGTGTCCGAATGTAGACAGTGGTGATCCTTACACAGCATTGAAGGCCTCCATATTCCCAATGGCATCAAGGAAGGAAAATTTATTGACACACACTTGTGAGCAAAATATACACAAAGCCATAAAAGACATAAAAGATGAGAAGAAAGAATCCTAGAAGCCTGATGAAAAGGAGCACAGGGGAAGGGAAGTCAATATCCCCTGGGTGGGGAGGGAGTGGACGGCGTCCATGGGGAACACACAGGGATGGTGGCTGCAGAGCCAACTGCACCCCTGGATAAGGTATTTGCCGAACGGGCTCTGGGCCTCTGTCCAGAGCAGGGGCCTGTTCTCCCTGCAGGTGTTGGACAGGCATGGTGGGCATCTGAGTCCTGGGCAGGAGCCAGGACAGGCTCCCTCTGTGCAGGTGGTCAGTCAGGCCCTGACTTTAGTCCTGCCGCCAAAGCCCGAGCAGGTGCAAGTGCCGGTGGAGGTAGAGGCTATGGGCTTCGATATTTCTGAGCTGAGCCTGGCCAGGATGTTTAATGTTTCTGCCCGTCTGCCCTTCTGCTCCCAGAAAGAATAGAGATGAATGCCTTCTCAGATACCCACCAGGGAGGATGGAGACCCCCCGCCAAGAGCTTGAGGTCAGCCTGGGCACATGGCTCTGCCTGTACGCTCACCATGCCACCAAGCGTGCTCTCCCCTGGGGTGTGGACACAAGCGGTCCATGGGCTCCTGACCCACCTGTGGCTGGGCTTGGTTGAGGCAGACACAGCCTGAGAAACCCGCATCCACACACAGTGAAAGGCCTCAGGCTTCCACGGGTGGGACGGGAGAGGTGGGCGGACCCGGCCTGGGCCTCCCCTGTTACCTTTCTCTTCCTTCGGGCAAAGGGCCAGAGGACTCACGGAGGGGACCTGGGCCAGCGTTGATGGCCTTCCCACACTCTCTGCCTGTGAGCTCGCCTGAGGCCCCGGCCTCTGGGCAGGGGCAAACAGCAGAACATCTTGACAGCAAGCGATCTGGCTGGGTGCTCCTCTCCGCTGGGGAGGCCTAGAAACACGGGTTGTGGGTTCTGTTGGGTTCTGTTGCCAGGAAATGACATCATTTCCTGGTTCGTGGCCTAGGTCCCTTCCACAAAGTTCCCCAAGGGACCCTCTGGGTTTCTGGCTGTTCTCCCATGCCCTTATGCCACGTGCAGGCACAGTGACACACATTCAGCCCACCCCACAGCCTTTGGGAGACCTGGGTGCAGCCAGGGCCTGAGCTCTGAGGACACAGCTGCTTTCAGCCCAGGTTCCCTCTTCTCAGAATTGATGTGGTCCTGCGCAAGACTTGTGCTCCCCTTGGTTTCCCCAGTCTCTCCATCTGCAGAGTGGGGGTCACTCTTCCATCTCCTCCCTAGGTCTGTCATCCTACAAACAGCTCCAGTGCCTGTTCAGACTTTCGGCTTCTATCACATGGAACTTAGACACTGAGACTTCCCAAAGGACGGATTCAACACAGGGCTGACCTAGCACAGAATGGGCAGAATCAGGCCTGGATGGGCTCTGGGACCTGGGAATAGTCAGTCCCCTTTCTGCCTATTTCTTGACCCCTGCATTGGGAGGACCGGAAAATCATATTCACACATCGCGACCTCTGATATCAAACTTCCTCGTCCTATTCAAGTGTCCCACTCAGCCTCGAGGCCTGGGGGAGGCTTCCCCAACAGTGGTTCCCCGAATCCTTGTCTTTGAGACTCATCAACTTGGGTCATTTTCCCCGTTGCAGGGGGAATAGGCACTGTCATTGTTTCCATCCTCAAGAGAGATTCATGCAAGTTCTGTGAAATTGACTCATTTCCTCTCTCTATTCTTCAGTCTCTCTCCCTCGTTCCGTCTCTTTCTTGATCTTTCCAAATTCATTCTGTATCTTCCTTTCTGTGTCTCTCCTGTGGATGCTCGTATGTCTGTGAATGCATGTAAACATGTATAGTGTTGACCTAGGGTGAGATCATAAAAAAAAGAAAACTCCAGGCCAATATCACTGATGAACATAGATGCAAAAATCCTTAACAAAATTCTAGCAATCAGAATCCAAGAACACATTCAGAAGATCATACATCATGACCAATTGGGCTTATCACAGGAATGCAAGGATTCTTCAATATCTGCAAATCAATCAATGTAATACACCACATTAGCAAACTGAAAAATAAAAATCATATGATTATCTCAATAGATGCAGAGAAAGCCTTTGACAAAATACAACATCCATTTATGATAAAAACCCTCCAGAAAGTGGGAACAGAATGGACATATCTCAGCATAATAAAAGCTATGTATGACAAACGCACAGCAAACATTATCTTCAACGGTGAAAAACTGAAAACATTTCCCCTAAAGTCAGGAACAAGACAAGGGTGCCCACTCTCACCACTACTATTCAACATAGTTCTGGAAGTTTTGGCTAAAGCAATCAGAGCAGAAAACGACATAAAAGAAATACAAATTGAAAAAGAAGAAGTAAAACTTTCACTGTTCGCTGATGACATGATCCTCTACACAGAAAACCCTAAAGACTCTACCAGAAATCTACTAGAGCTAATCTATGAATACAGTAACGTTGCAGGATATAAAATCAACACACAGAAATCCCTTGCATTCCTATACACTAATAATGAGAAAATAGAAAGAAAAATTAAGGAAACTATTCCATTCACTGTTGCAACGAAAAGAATTAAATACTTAGGTATATATCTACCTAAGGATACAAAAGACTTGTACATAGAAAACTATAAAACACTAGTGAAAGTAACCAAAGAGGACAGTAATAGATGGAGAAATATACCGTGTTCGTGGATTGGAAGAATAAATATTGTGAAAATAAGTATAATATCCAAAGTAATTTATACTTTCAATGCAATCCCTATCAAGCTACCAATGATGTTTTCCACAGTACTAGAACAAATAATCTCACAATTTGTATGGAAATACAAAAAACCTCGAATAGCCAAAGCAATCTTGAAGAAGAAGAATGGAAGTGGAGGAATTAGCCTGCTGGACTTCAGGCTCTACTACAAAGCCACAGTCATCAAGACAGTATGGTACTGGCATAAAGACAGAAACATTGATCAATGGAATAAAATAGAAAGCCCAGAGATAAATCCACGCACCTATGGACACCGTATCTTTGACAAAGGAGGCAAGAATATAAAATGGAGAAAAGACAGTCTCTTCAACAAGTGGTGCTGGGAAAACAGGTCAGCCACTTGTAAAAGAATTAAACTAAAACACTTCCTAACACCACACAACAAAATAAACTCAAAATAGATTAGAGAGCTAAATGTAAGACCAGATTCTATAAAACTCTTAGAGGAGAACGTAGGCAAAACACTCTCCGACATAAATCACAGCAGGATCCTCCATGACCCACCTCCCAGAATATTGGAAATAAAAGCAAAAATAAACAAATGGGACTGAAATAAAATCAAAAGTTTCTGTACAGCAAAGGAAACTATAAGCAAGGTGAAAAGACAGCCTTCAAAATGGGAGAAAATAATAGCAAATGAAGCAACTGATAAAGGATGAATCTCCAAAATATACAAGCATCTCCTGCAGCTCAATTCCAGAAAAATAAGTGACCCAATCAAAAAATGGGCCAAATCTTGGATTTTAAAAATTTCACTGTGTTCCCCGGTTACTCTTTGTGTAGTGCCTTTCTGTATTGTGTGTGAAAACTAAGAGCTCATGTCTAATGACTGCTCCATTTCCTTCTGGATTTGTGAATCGTTTGGAATGGAACATATGTCTAGGAATCATTTGAAGTGCAATTATTGAGAAGTGTCAAGTTTTCATGGACATGCATGTCATCCCCTCTGGTTTCCAAATGCATTGTTCCTAAACTCTTTTGGAGACCTTCTCGGAAAGAAGGGTGTTTTTCAGCTTGCATTTCCACAGATGATTGGATTCAGCAGCTCTAGCAGCAGGGACGCTGTGTCCAGTGAAAGGGGAGTCTAGTGCGGCCTCCCTTTCAGCACCGATCCCCATTTCCGTTTGACAGGGCACTGATCTTCCATCCGTGAGCCAGAGGCCGCAGGCATCCTTGTGTGCCCTTGTCTGTGTGAGCAGCTGAAGGGAGTTTCGTCTCCACAGGCGCCCAGCTTGCCTGCAGCTTCGGAACGACAGAGGTGAGCATCTCAAAGGAGAGGAACAACCGTGCCAGAAGTGGAGTGGGATCCACCCTGAGGTTGGGCACTGATCATCAAGAGATGCTTCTGTGGGACTTTGATGGGTCTGGCACACTCTTCTGCTAGAGAGTGAGAGAGATGTCTGTGGGCTCTGCTAGGCCCTCCGCTCCCTCTTTGGGTCCCAAAAGCTGGTTATCACCATCCTGAGCACCTAGCTCTGAGATGATGACCACCGCCACCTGCACTGTGTTTCCCTTTGTCCGCATATACATGCGAAGCTTCAGGCTGTCTCTGAGCTACACTAGCCATGTGCATTGCCTCTCATTGGACTTGTGCATGTTTCTTCTGTTTCCTTCCCAAGCACTGATTTTCTTGAGCATGTGGGGCCACAAGGATGGTGGATCTTTCTCTGGCCTTGTGTTCTGAGGAACACTTGTCCCTTTGTTGGTGTGGGTTTATCTTTCATTTCTCCTGCATGGTTTATTGCTGTGAGTTTGTTTGTGCCGGCGGAAGAACTCAGCCTTACTCTTGTGCCTGAGGTGTCCCACTTACAACAGCAATGCCTACCTGGAGATTCTGAACACATTTGCTGAGAGGGCTTCGTTTGGCCGATGACATTTTGAAAGGACCTACACGGTCCTTTCAGATATCCAAAGTATCCTTCAAATGACATAGAAACCAGAATTCTCCAGTTTGGTCTTCCAGTATGTGGGGAGTCAGCACAGTCCCCTGGAGGAGGGAAAAGCTACCAACTCACGGATTCTGGCCTAGAGAATTCTGTGGATGGTAAAATTCATGGGGATGTCAAGACTAACAATAGTGAGAGACTGTAACGTTCACCTTCAGTCAGAGCAAATTCCAGTTTCCTCTCATTTTAGTGATTGGCATTGATTGTTGAACCCCCAAAAATGGGAAGAAATGCAGAGAGAAGAAGACTCAACATTGTCAGGCGGGGGAGAGTGGAACGGGGACTGCTTGCAATGAATACAGGCTTTGCTGGAAGTGGGGGAGGGATAGAATGAGGGTGTCCAAATGTAGACAGTGTTGAGGCTTACACAGCATTGTGAAGGCCTTCATATTCCCAACTGGCATCAAGGAAGAAAATTTTATTGACACACGCTTACGAGCAAAATATACAGAAAGCTATCAGTCAGTTCAGTTCAGTTCAGTCGCTCAGTCGTGTCCGACTCCCCGCGACCTCATGAATCACAGCACGCCAGGCCTCCTTATCCATCAGCAACTCCCGGAGTACACTCAAACTCATGTCCACAGAGTCGGTGATGCCATCCAGCCATCTCATACTCGGTCGTCCCCTTCTCCTCTCGCCCCCAACTTTTCCCAGAATCAGAGTCTTTTCCAGTGAGTCAACTCGTTGCATGAGGTGGCCAAAATATTGCAGTTTCAGCTTTAGCATTAGTCCTTCCAATGAACACCCAGGATCGATCTCCCTTACAATGGACTGGTTGGATCTCCGTGCAGTACAAGGGACTCTCAAGAGTCTTCTCCAACACCACAGTTCAAAAGCATCAATTCTTCGGCGATCAGCTTTCTTCACAGTCCAACTCTCACATCCATACATGACCACGGGAAAAACCATAGCCTTGACTAGACGGACCTTGGTTGGCAAAGTAATGTCTCTGCTTTTCAATATACTGTCAGGTTGGTCATAACTTTCCTTCAAAGTAGTAAGCGTCTTTTAATTTCATGGCTGCAATCAGCATCTGCAGTGATTTTGGAGCCCAAAAAAATAAAGTCTGACACTATTTCCACTGTTTTTCCATCTATTTCCCATGAAGTGATGGGACCAGATGCCATGATCTTTGTTTTCTGAATGTTGAGCTTCAAGCCAACCTTTTCACTCTCCTCTTTCACTTTCATCAAGAGGCTTTTGAGTTTCTCTTTACTTTCTGCCATAAGGGTAGTGTCATCTGCATATCTGAAATTACTGATATTTCTCCCAGCAGTCTTGATTCCAGCTTGTGCTTCTTCCAGCCCAACGTTCCTCATGATGTACTCTGCATAAAAGTTAAGTAAACAAGGTGACAATATACAGCCTTGACGTACTCCTTTTCCTATTTGAAACCAGTCTGTTGTTCCATGTACAGTTCTGACTGTTGCTTCCTGAACTGCATACAGGTCTCTCAAGAGGCAGGTCAGGTGGTCTGGGATTCCCATCTCTTTCAGAATTTTCCACAGTTTATTATGATCCACAACAGTCAAAAGATTTGGCATAGTCAATGAAGCAGAAATAGATGTTTTTCTGGAACTCTCTTGCTTTCTCCATAATCCAGCGGATGTTGGCAACTTGATCTCTGGTGCCTCTGCCTTTTCTAAAACCCGCTTGAACATCTGGGAGTTCACAGTTCACATATTGCTGAAGCCTGGCTTGGAGAATTATAAGCATGACTTTAGTAGCGAGTGAGATGAGTGCGATTGTGCGGTAGTTTGAGAATTCTTTGGCATTGCCTTTCTTTGGGATTGGAATGAAGGCTGACCTTTTCCAGTCCTGTGGCCACTGCTGAGTTTTCCAAATGTTCTGGCATATTGAGTGCAGCACTTTCACAGCATCATCTTTCAAGATTTGAAATAGCTCAACTGGAATTCCATCACCACCACTAGCTTTGTTCGTAGAGATGCTTTCTAAGGTCCACTTCGCTTCACATTCCAAGATGTCTGGCTGTAGGTCAGTGATCACGTTATGGTGACTATCTTGCTCGTGAAGATCTTTTTTTGTGCAGTTCTTCCGTGTATTCTTGCCACCTCTTCTTAGTGTCTTCTGTTTCTGTTATGTCCATACCATTTCTGTCCTTTATCGAGCCCATCTTTGCATGAAATATTCCCTTGGAATCTCTAATTTTCTTGAAGAGATCTCTTGTTTTTCCTATTGTGTTGTTTTCCTCTATTTCTTTGCATTGATCACTGAGGAAGGCTTTCTTATCTCTCCTTGCTATTCTTTGGAACTCTGCATTCAGATGCTTATATCTTTCCTTTTCTCCTTTGCTTTTTGCTTCTCTTCTTTTCACAGCTATTTGTAAGGCCTCCTCAGACAACCATTTGGCTTTTTTGCATTTCTTTTCTATGGGGATGCTCTTCGTCCCTGTCTCCTGTACAATGTCACGAACCTCCGTCCAGAGTTCATCAGGCACTCTATCTATCAGATCTAGTCCCTTAAATCTATTTCTCACTTCCACTGTATAATCATAAGGGATTTGATTTAAGTCATACCTGAATGGTCTAGTGGTTTTCCCTACTTTCTTCAATTTCAGTCTGAATTTGGCAATAAGGAGTTCATGATCTGAGCCACAGTCAGCTCCTGGTCTTGTTTTTGCTAACTGTATAGAGATTCTCCATCTTTGGCTGCAAAGAATATAATCAATCTGATTTCGGTGTTGACCATCTGGTGATGTCCACGTGTAGAGTCTTCTCTTGTGTTTTTGGAAGAGGGTGTTTGCTATGACCAGCGCGTTCTCTTGACAAAACTCTATTAGCCTTTGCCCTGCTTCATTCCGTGCTCCAAGGCCAAATTTGCCTGTTACTCCAGGTGTTTCTTGACTTCCTACTTTTGCATTCCAGTCCCCTATAATGAAAAGGACATCTTTATTGGGTGTTAGTTCTAAAAGGTCTTGTAGGTCTTCATAGAACCGTTCAACTCCGGCTTGTTCAGCGTTACTCGTTGGGGCATAGGCCTGGATTACTGTAATATTGAATGGTTTGCCTTGGAAACGAACAGAAATCATTCTTTTTTAAGACTGCATCCAAGTACTGCATTTCAGACGAGGAGAAAAATGCCTAGGACCCTGATGAAAATCAGCTCAGGGTAAGGAATGTAAATCTCCCCTGGGTGGGGAGGGAGTGGACGGCGTCCAAGGGGAACACACAGGGATGGAGCCTGCAGAGCCAACCGCGCCCCTGGATGATGTGGTTGCCAAAGGGCTCTCGGCTTCTGTCCAGAGCAGGGACCTGTTCTCCCTGCAAGGTTGGGACAGTCATGGTGGGCGTCTCAGTCCTTGGTAGGAGGCAGGTCAGGCTGCCACTGCGAAAGTAGGCACTCAGGCCCTGACTCGGGTTCTGCCACCAAAGCCCGAGCAGGTGCAAGTGCACATGGAGGTGGAGTTTCTGGAAGGTGGGGTGGGACATCGGTGCCTGGGGTTGGCGGTCGTGCAGGCACAGATTTCGGATGTGCTGAGGGTGCTGGCCAGTACCCGACTGGCCCCATGACATTGGGAGGGGACGTCTCAGGTCTCGATCTCCCCTCAGTGGATCCCTGGGTCCTGCTACTTGAGTTCCCACCTCCTTAGGGACAGGTCTTGGACGTGGAGGCTGGCTGAGTTTGATGTCCAGAGCTAGAGCTGTGGGAGAAGAAAAATTTGCCACAGGCCAGCCTTGCCATGTGCCTAAGTGGGCACGAAAGCTTCCTAGAGATTCGCTAAGAAGTCACAACATCGGAGTCTTCTCTGAAGTCTCCAAGATGGGTGGTGTGAGACCAGCCTTTGATCCAGGCCCAGCCCCATCTCTGTGGGACTCGTCCCTGTGTGGCTCAGCACCGCGTCCCCACGCTCACAGGCATTAGCCCCAGCCAACCCACCTCCGTGCTCTGCAATACTGAGTTCTAGGTCTCACTGCTGCATCCGAGGCAGGGCATCTCGGAGCTCTGGGTCACAGCCGGCTGTGCTGAGCTCCATGGCAGCCTGAGACTGGGCCCCGGAGTGTGTGCTGGGTGGCGTCTGGGCAGCAAGTCTTGCCCGCCTCCTCCTAATCGCCAGGTGGGCTGAGCCCTCCATGACCACGCTCACTTGGAGCATGCACTGAGCCTCCCAGGCAGGGGGCTGGTGCTCTGAGCCCTCCCTCTGGGAGGTGGATGTGGTGTGCCCCTCGGACGATCTGCAATTACAGTAACCATCAGCCAGCCCCGCTTCAATATTTCTGAGCTGAGCCTGGCCAGGATGGCTGTTGCTTTTGCCCACCTGCCCTTCTACTCCCAGAAAGACCGGAGAGACGTATGTCTCAGATACCCAACCGGGAAGTCGGAGAACCCCATGAGGGCGTGAGGTCAGCCTGGGCAGCCAGCTCTGCCCGGACTCTGCCCATGCCACCCAGCCTGCTCTCCCCTGGGGTGTGGACACAAGCATCCCACGGGCTCCTGACCCACATGAGGTTGGGCGTGCTTGAGGCAGACACACCCCAAGAAACCCCCATCCACACACAGGGAAAGGCTTCACGCTTCCCCGGGTGGGATGGGAGAGGTGGCCGGACCCGGCCTGGGCCTCCCCTGTTACCTTTCTGTCCCTTCGGGCAAAGGGCCAGAGGCCTCTCGGGGGACCCCGAGCCAGCGTCGACTGCATTCCCACACAATCGGCCTGTGAGCTCACCTGAGGCCCCGGCCTCTGGGCAGGGGCAAACAGCAAAACATCTTGACAGCAAGCGATCTGGCCAGGGGCTCCTCTCCGCTGGCCAGGCCTGGATACACGGGTTGTGGGTTCTGTTGGCTTCTGTTGCCAGGAAATGACATCATTTCCTGGTTCGTGGCTGAGGTCCCTTTCACAAAGCTCCCCAAGGGAACCTCTGTCTTTCTGGCTTTTCCCCCACTTCCTTAGGCCACGTGTAGGCACAGTGACACCCGCACAGCCTTGGGGAGACCTGGGTGCAGCCAGGGCCTGAGCTCTGAGGACACAGCTGCTTTCAGCCCAGGCTTATTCTTCTCAGAAGGGATGTGGCCCTGGGCAAGCCATGTGCCCTGCAGGGTTTCCTGTCTCTCCATCTGCAGAGTGGTGCTCACTCTCCCATTTCCTGCTTAGGTCTGTCAACCTACGAACAGCTCCAGTGCCTGTTCAAACTTTGGGCCGCTCTCACATGGAGCTTGGACACTGAGACTTCCCAAAGGATGTATTCAACACAGGGCTGACCTAACACAGAAAAGGGCATAATCAGGACTGGATGGGCTATGTTACCTGGGAAAAGGCATTTCCTTTCCTGCCTATTTCTTGACCCCCGGATTGGGAGGACCAGAAAGTCATATTCAGACATCATTCCCTCTGATATCAACCTTCCTCGTCCTACTCAAGTGTCCCACTCAGCCTGAGGGGAGGGGAGGCCTCCCCAACAGTGGCTCCCCGCATCCTTGTCTTTGAGTCTCATCATCGTGGGTCATTTTACCACTTGCAAGAGAATAGGCACAGTCATTTTTTCCAAATTCAAGAGAGATTCATTCAAATTCTGTGAAATCGACTCATTTCCTCTCTGCATTGTTTAGTCTCTCTCCCTCGTTTCCTCTCTTTCTTGACCTTTCCAAATTCAGTCTGTCTCTTCCACTCTGTGTCTCTCCTGTGGATGCTCGCATGCCTGTGAATGCATGTACCCATGTATATTTTTGACCTAGGCTGAGGCTTTAGGATTTCATTCTGAGTGAGGTAAAGGTTTGGGGTTGGAGTTGGTGTTAGGGGAAGGGTTAGGTCTGGGGTTTGTTCTGGGAGAATTAGTGGTGAGAGTTCTCATTCTCTTACATAATAACCCCTTCTCTGATATTCTGCTTGCAACTATGCTTGTGTGTTCACTTTGTCACCATTTTGATTTGTGAATGCTTAGCTTTTCTGTTGCAAAACTGTTCAAGTGGATGGAAGCTGGTGGGTGTCCCTTGGTTTCCTGTTTCCTTGAATTGAAGAGACCAAATTTTGCTTCCCCCCACACACACATGTTGAGAAATCCCTGACAAGGAGGACCCTATGGCCCCTGCTTATTTCCAGGAGTTTCATCACTTCAGGCTTTGCGTTGATGTGTTTCACTGAATCTGACGTGTTCTGAGACCAAAAGCCAATGTGATTGTTTAGATGGAACCATCTCCATTTCCCACGTCCTTTCGTTGCAGAGGCTCTTGTTCCCATTCTTATCGCCTCCCCTCCTTTGGCGTCAATGAATTGACCATAGAAGCTTGGGTTTAGTTCTGGACCCTCAATTCCATTCCATAGATCTGGTTCTGCGTGTCATTTCTTCCCAGTACCATGCTGTCCTGTTATCCTGGTGTGATAATCAAATTGGCTATCAGGCAGGCTGCTATGTCCATTTCAGGGCTTTGTGGAAGATTGCATTGACACTTTTGTCTCCTTTGTGTTTCCATAGACATTTTGGAATTCTTTGGTTATAATGCCCTGAGAGCAGCAGTTGGTAGTTTGAGAGGAATAGCGTGGAACCTCTGTAATGCCCCACTGTGGGGATCGGGGGGATGGGGAACTGACATCATCTTACCAGGAGGAATTCTTCTGCTCCGTGAGCACAGCTTATTTTCCATTGGATTTGTGGGCTTCACCTTCTTTCATACATCTCTTGCAGTTCTCTGAGAACAGGGACTTCCCTCCTGGGTTAGATGTACTCCTAGCTATTGCCTTTCAGGGAATGTCACTGTCGGTGGGGTTGATCCTTGCCTTGTCCTTCTAAGCTTTTGCAGTGAGTGTTAGAAATGCCAAGGATTTCTCTTCCTCATCCTCACTGTCGATCTCTCTGAGCTTCTTTGTAGAACAGGCCAAGTCCAGGGTCCCACGAGTCTCAGGAAGTGCAGCTAGACCGTGTTTCTCCGGCCCTCAATGCTGGGCATCACTCGGTGTACTCTTTGTGTCCTTTCCTTCGCCTGGTGTCCCTTCACAGTCCTCTCCTTCAGGCTCGTTTGTGTTCATGTCATTTGTGTATTAGGAGCCAAATCCTGCCTAAGGTCTGTGTCTGTAAACAGTTGTCTCCCAGCTTGGGAGGTGTCATTTGTGTTTTACAGACCATATTTCCCAGAGTCCAAATCTTGGTTAGACAACGTTCACTGTGTTCCCTGGTTACTCTTTGTGTAATGCCTTACTGTATTGTGTGTGGAGACTAACAGCTCATGTCCAATGTCTGCTCCATTTCCTTCTGGATTTGTGAACCGTTTTGCATGGAACGTATGTCTAGAAATCAACTGAAGTGCATTTGTTGAGAGGTGTCAAATTTCCATGGACATGCATGTCATCCCCTCTGGTTTCCAAATGCGTTGCTCATAAACTCTTTTGTAGACCTTCTTGGAAAGATGGGGGTTTTTCAGCTTGCATTTCCGCAGATGAATGGATTCAGCAGCTCTAGCAGCAGGGACGCTGTGTCCAGTGAAAAGGGAGTTGGGTGCAGCCTCCCTTTCAGCACCGATCCCCAGATCGGGTTGACAGGGTGCTGATCTTCCATCTTTGAGCCAGAGGCCACAAGCATCCTTGAGTGTCCTTGGATGTGTGAGTAGTTGAAGTGAGTTTCGACTCCACAGGCGCCCAGCAGGCCTGCGGTTTCGGACCGCCAGAGGTGAGTATTTCAGAGGAGAGGAACAACCGTGCCAGAAGTGGAGTGGGATCCACCCTGAGGGTGGGCACTTATCGTCAAGAGATGCTCCTGTGTGACTATGAACGGTCTGTCACACTCTTCTGCCAGAGAGCGAGAGAAATGTCTATGGGCTCTGCTAGGCCCTCCACTCCCTCTCGTGGTCCTGAAGCTTGGTGGTCACCATCCTGAGCACCTAGCCCTGAGATGATGACCAGCACCACTTGCACTGTGTTTCCCTTTGCCCACATGTCCATGCGAAGCATCAGGCTGTCTCTGAGCTACACTAGCCATGTGCATTGCCTTTCATTGGACCTGCACATGTTTCTTCTGTTTCCTTCCCGATCACTGATTTTCTCCAGCGTGTGAGGGCCACAAGAATGGTAGGTCTTTCTCTGGCCTTGTGTTCTGAGGAATATTTGTCCCTTTGTTGGTGTGGGTTTATCTTTCCATTTCTCCTGCCTGGTTTATTGCTGTGAATTTGTTTTGTGCCGGCGGAAGAACTCAGCCTTTCTCTTGTGCCTGAGGTGTCCCACTTGCAACAGCAATGCTACCTGGAGATTCTGAACACATTTGCCAAGAGGGCTTCGTTTGGCAGATGACATCTTTAAAGTATCTACCTGGTCCTATCAGATACCCAAAGGATCCTTCAAATGACATAGAAACCAGAATTCTCCAGTTTGGTCTTCCAATATGTGGGGAATCAGCACAATCCCCTGGAGAAAGGAAAAGCTACTGACTCCAGGATTCTGACCTAGAGAATTCCATGGACTGTAGAATTCATGGGAATGCCAAGACTAACAATACTGAGAGACTATAACATTCACCTTTAGTCAGAGCAAAATCCAGTTTCCTCTCATTTTAGTGATTGGCATTGACTGGGGATCCCGAAAGGATGGGAAGAAATGCAGAGAGAAGATGACTCAATGTTGTCAGGCGGAGGAGAGTTGGATGGGGACTGCTTGCCATGAATCGAGGCTTTTATTTTTTGAAGTGAGGGTAGATAGAATGAGGGCATCCCAATGTAGACAGTGGTGATGCTTACACAGCATTGTGAAGGCCTCCATATTCCCAACTGACATCAACGAAGGAAGCTTTATTGACACACACTTAGGACCAAAATATACAGAAAGCTATAAAAGAAAATAAAGAGGAGGAGAAAAATGCCTAAGACCCTGATGAAAATCAGCTCAGGTTAAGGAAATTCAGTCTCCCCTGGGTGGGGAGGGAGTGGACAGCATCCATGGAGAACATACAGGGATGGTGGCTGCAGTGCCAACTGCGCCCCTGGATGATTTGGTTGCCGAAGGGCTCTGGGTCTCTGTCCAGAGCAGGGGTCTGTTCTCCCTGTAGGGGTGGGACAGTCATGGTGGGTGTCTGAGTACTTGGCAGGAGCCAGGGCAGGCTGCCTCTGCACATGTGGTCACTCAGGCCTTGACTGGCGTTCTGCTGCCAAAGCCTGAGTAGGAGCAATTGCACGTGGAGGTGGAGTTTCTGGAAGACCGGGTGGGACATCGGGGCCTGGGGCTGGGGGTCATCCTGGCACAGAAATCCGATGTGCTGAGGGTGCTGACCAGTACCCGGTTGGCCCCGTGTCATTGGGAGGGGACGTCTCAGGTCTCGGTCTCCCTTCACTGGATCCCTGTGTCCTGCATTTGGACCCCTCTCCTCCTCCTTAGTGACATGTCTTGGACTTGGAGGCTGGCTGAGTTTGACGGCCAGAGCTAGAGCTGGGGGAGAAGAAGAGTTTGCCACAGGCCAGCCTTGCCATGTGCCTAAGTGGGCCAGAAAGCTTCCTAGAGATTCGCTAAGAAGGCCCACCATCGGAGTCTTCTCTGCAGTCTCCAAAATGGGTGGTGTGAGGCCAGCCTTTGGTCCAGGCCCAGCCCCAGCTCTGGGAGACTCCGCTCTCTGTGGCTCAGTACCGCCTCCCCACACTCACATGGAGCAGCCCCAGCCACCTCACTTCTGTGCTCTGCCCTGCTGGACTCCAGGTCCTCCAGCTGCCTCCAAAGCAGGGCTACTCAGAGCTCTGGGTCAGAGCCAGCTGTGCTGAGTTCGTGGCAGCCTGAGACTGGGCCGCGGGTTGTGTGCTGGGTGGTGTCTGAGCAGCAGGCCTTGCCCTCTTCCTCTTCAACGCCATTTGGGCTGAGCCCTCCGAGGCCACTCTCACCTGGATCCTGTATTTAGCCTCCAGGGCAGGGGGCTGGTGCGCTGAGCCCTCCCTCTGGGAGGTGGATAGGGTGTGCCCCTCAGGGGCACCTCAGTTGGGACGATCTGCAATGATAGTGACCATCAGCCAGCCCTGCTTCGATATTTCTGAGCTGTGCCTGGCCAGGATGCCTGCTGCTTCTGCCTGCCTGCCCTTCTGCTCCAAGAAAGACCAGAGACACAAGTGTCTGCTCAAATACACACCCGGAAGTACGGAGAAACTCATGAGCGTGTGCGGCCAGCATGGGCAGCTGTCCCTGCCCGGACTCTCCTCATTCCACCCAGCCTGCTCTCCCCTGGGGTGTGGCCACAAGCAGCCCATGGACTCCGGACCCTCATGTGGCTGGGCTTGCTTGAGTTAGACACACCCGGAGAAACCCCCATCCACACACAGGGAAAGGCGTCAGTCTTCCCCACGTAGGACAGGAGATGTGGCTGGACCCGGTCTGGGGCTCCTCTGGTACCTTTCTGTTCCTTTGGGCAAAGGGCCAGAGGACTCTCGAGGAGGGGGGTGCCTGAGCCAGCGTCGACCGCATTCTCACACGCTCTGCCTATGAGCTCTCCTGAGGACCCGGCCTCTTAACATGGGCAAGCAGCAGAACATCTTGACAGCAAGTGATCTGGCTTGGGGCGCCTTTCCGCTGGGGAGGCCTGGATACTTGGGTTGCGGGTTCCGTTGGGTTCTGTTGCCAGGAAGTGACATCATTTCCTGGGTTCGTGGCTGAGGTCCCTTCCACAAGCTCCCAAAGGGAACCTCTGGTTTCTGGCTATTCCCCAACGCTCTTAGTCCACGTGCAGGCAAAGTGACACCTACACACCCCATCCAACAGCCTTGGGGAGAACTTGGTGCAGCCAGAGCCTGAGCTCTGAGGACAGAGCTGCTTTCAACCCAGGCTCCTTCTTCTCAGGAGTGATGTGGCCCTGGGCAAGACATGTGCCCCGCAGGGTTTCCCCAGTCTCTCCGTGTGCAGAGTGGGGGTCCCTCTTTCATCTCCTGCCTAGGTCTGTCAGCCAACGAAGAGCTCCAGTGCCTGTTCAAACTTTGGGCCTCCATCAAAAGGTGCTTGGACACAGACTTCCCAAAGGAAGGATTCCACACAGGGCTCACCTAGCACAGAATGGGGCAGAATAAGACCTGGATGGGCTCTGGGACCTGGGCAAAGTCAGTCCCCTTCCTGCCTATTTCTTGACCCCCGCATTGGGAGGATCCGAAGGTCATATTCAGACATCGCCCCTTCTGATATCAACCTTCCTCGTCCTACTCAAGTGTTCCACTTAGCCTAGAGGGGTGGGGGAGGCTGTTCCAACAGTGTCCCCCCACATCCTTGTCTTTGAGTCTAATCATCGAGGGGGAATAGGCACTGTCATTGTTTCCATCCTCAAGAGAGATTCATGCAAATTCTGTGAAATTGACTCATTTCCTCTCTCCGTTGTTCAGTCTCTGTCCCTCGTTCCGTCTCTTTTATGACCTGTCCAAATTCAGTCTGTCTCTTCTCTGTGTCTCTCCTGTGGATGCTCACAAACTGTGAATGCATGTACACATGTATAATATTGACCTAGGGTGAGGCTATAGTTTTTCCTTTCGAGTGAGGTAATAATTTGGGACTGGAGTTTGTGTGAGGGGAAGGGATTCCTCTGTGATCAATTCTGGGAGACTTAGTGGTGGGATTTCTCACTCTCTTTTACGAAGGAAACCCTTCACCGATATTCTGCTTGCAAATATTCTTTTGTGTTCAGTTTGTTACCATTTTGGTTTGTGAATGCTTAGCGTTTCTGTTGCATAGCTGTTCAAATGGATGCAAGCCCATTGGTGTCCTTTGGTTTCCTGTTTCCTTGACTTGAAGACACCCAATTTTGCTTCACCCCCCAAACATGTTGAGAAGTCCCTGACATTAAGGAGCCAATGTCCCTTGTTTATTTCCAGGACTTTCATCTCTTCAGTTTTGCGTTGATGTGTTTCACTGAATCTGAGGTGTTATGAGACCAAAAGCCAATGTGATTTTTCAGACGGAACCATCTCCAATTCCCATTGTCTTTCGTTTCAGAGGCTCTTGTTCCCATTCGTATTGTGTACCCTCCTTTGGCATCGCGGAATTGACCATAGAAACTTGGGTTTATTTCTGGACCCTCAATTCCATTCCATGGATCTGGTCCTGCGTGTTTCATTTCTTCCCAGTACCATGCTGTCCTGATGATCCTAGTGTGATAGTCTAACTGGCTATCAGGCAGCCTGTGATATCCATTTCACGACTTTGTGGCAGATTGCATTGACTCCTTTGACTCCTAATATTTCCATAGACATTTTGGAATTCTTTGGTTATATTACCCTGAGAACAGCTGTTGGTATTTTGAGAGGAATAGCGTGGAAACTCTGGATTGCCCCACGGTGGGGGTTGGGGGGAGGGGGAACCGACATCATCTTACCAGGAGGAATTCTTTTGATCCGTGAGCACAGCTTATTTTTCACTGGATTGGTGGGCTTCACCTTCTTTCATCCATCTCTTGCAGTTCTCTGAGAACAGGGGCTTCCCTCCTGGGTTAGATGGACTCCTAGCTACTGCCTTTCAGGGAATGTCACCGTCGGTGGGGTTGATACTTGCCTTCTCCTTCTAAGTGTTTGCTGTGAGTGATAGAAATGCCAAGGATTTCTCTTCCCCTTCCTCACTGTCCATTTCTCTGAGCCTCCAGGTAGAACAGGCCTAGTCCAGGGTAATACGCGTCTCGGGAAGTGCAGCTAGATCGTATTTCTCAGGCCCTCAGTACTGGGCATCATTCGGTGTACTCTCCGTGTCCCTTCCTGCGCCTGGTGTCCTTTCAGACCCCTTCTTCACGCTCGTTTGTTATCATGTGTTTTGTGTATTAAGAGCCAAATCCTACCTAAGATCTGTGTATGCAAACAGTTGTCTCCCAACGTGGGATGTCTCGTTTGCATTTTTCAGAAGGTCTTTCCCAGAGTCCAAATCTTGGATTTGACAAAGTTCACTGTTCCCTGGTTACTCTTTGTGTAGTGCCATTCTGTATTGTGTGTGAAGACTCAGAGCTCATGTCTAATATCTGCTCCATTTCCTTCTGGATTTGTGATCCGTTTTGCATGGAATGTATGTCTAGGAAACATTTGTAGTGCATTTGTTGAGAGGTGTCAAGTTTCCATGGACATGCATGTCATCAACTCTGGTCTGACTGAAGGTGAAAAGCCGAAACTCCAATACTTTGGCCACCTCATGTGACAAGCTGACTCACTGGAAAAGAAACTGATGCTGGGAGGGATTGGGGGTGGGAAGAGACGTAGACGACGGAGAATGAGATGGCTGGATGGCATCACCGACTGGATGGACATGAGATTGAATGTACTGTGGGAAAGGGTGATGGACAGAGACACTGGCGTGCTATGAATCATGGGGTCGCAAAGAGTGGGAGAGGACTGAGCTACTGAACTGAACTGAACAGAGAGGAACACCGAATTTCCTGCCACAACAGACAAAGTGTCCCGTTTTTCAGTCCTCTTTTCCAGATGAAAGTCGATTCCCCCGTTTTGTCTGTAATGGAATCCAGATGTTTCCGTCGCACAGTACGAGGAGACCGGTAACACCTTGAAACTCGGGAGAATTCCGGGTTTCAAAACACAATTGGAAAAGGTACCAATGTCCCCACCCACTCGCGATATTGTCTGATTCCACTGCACGGATTCAAATATATCCTCGAATATCAACTCACAAGATGAGTGGAGACCTGTCTCCTGAGGATTTTCAACAAAATCTCCAAGTAAAATTTAACTCAATTGTGGCCTAACACTCCTTTTACAACTCGAGAAGAAAGTGGAGTACCATGTCTGAACACGAGACGAGGACTGACTCCCCAAGACAATTTTGAGAGCAACCCTTTCACTACTCAAGAGGAATTCTGAGTTAAACGGACTCAAATCTAGATGCAGATCTACTTCTCTGCAGTGACTGCAAAGGAATCCCGATGTTCCCCTTGCAAATGGAAAGGCGTTCTGACTTCCCAGAAACAACACAGGAGGCTCCCTGATATATCCATCGTCACTCGAGAGGATCACCACATTTCCCGCCGCAACTCGAGAATAACCTCGAAATTCCTCTTTCAAAGCAAGATGATGCCCCCTTTTTTTTTTCCTACAGCACGTAGACAAAAGTCCCAAGTTCCTTCTCCAAATTCGATTAGGCTTGAGTTCCTTGATGCCACTTAAGGGTCTCCCAGAGCTACCAGTCCCAATGAGAGAAGAAAACCGATTTTCCCCACCACAATTTAAGAAAAGGCCAGTGATCACACCTCAGCTGAAGATAATGAGCGTTCCACGTTCAACTGAAGAGGAATCCCAATTTCACCTCGTACCACAGGACGAGTCCTGTCACATCTATTTACACTTGAGGGCAACACTGTAGATACTGCAGCATGTTCAAAGGACTCCGAGTTCACACTCAACTAGAGATGAGTCGTGTTGTGTTTGCAGCAGCTCCAGTGGAACACGGAGTATCAACTCGCAACATGATCGGAGGCATGAATTCCCTGCTAGACTCGAAAAAGCGCAAATTTCCCGCTAAAACAGAAAGCAGACCTGATAGTCCTTTTACAACTCGGGGGTAAAGTAGAGCTCCCTCCTCAACAAAGACTAGGCTTGACTCCCCAGTGCAACCATTAGAGCAACACCAAGATCCATGTGGTCACTTGAAAGGAATACTGAGTTTACCCACTCAAGTTTAAATGTGGCCCTCAGGCCCTGCAGCGACTCCAACGGAATCGCAAAGTTCCACTTTCAACAGGAAAGGAGACCTGACTTCCCTGAGGCAAAACTAGCAAGTCCAAGTGGTTCCCGTCATAATGCGAGAATACCTCCAAGCTTCAAGCCGCAACTCCAGATAAACGATGAAATTCTCCACTCCACGTGACAGGACGCCCTTTTCTGCTTCAGCGTCGTAAGAGAAGTCCCACATTCCCTCTTCAAACTCGAAAGGATACTCTGCACACTATAGGCAACTGAAGAGTTTCCCCGAGATACCCGGCTAAACTCAAGAGGAGCAGCGAGGTTCCTGCCACAGCTCAAGAAGTGACCCGTTTTCCACTCGTCATCTCAAGGTGAGGATCGATTGCCCTGCTTCGTTTGGAAATTAAGCCCGATGTTTCTGTCAAATCTGAAGAGGAGGCCTATGTCCTGTTAAAACTCGAGAGGATCCCGGGGAGTCGTGCCACAATTCAAAAAGACACCAATTTAACCATCCGCTCAATATAAGGACTGATTCCACCTTCCCAATTCAAAGGGAACTCCCAGGATCAAGTAACACCACTCAGGGAGGCCTGATTTCCCAGGTGCATCATAGAGAAAAAGCCCCAGGACAGAAAATCAACTCAACAGGAGGCCGACCACCCCTTTTGCAACTCGAAAAGTTAGTGGAGTTCCATACCTCAACAAGAGACTTGGCGTGACTCCCCTTTTGAAACTTCGTAGGAACACTGTGATCCATGTAAGAACTGGAGAGGCACACTGAGGGTAGCGCCTCAACTCCAGATCAGACCCTATTCCCCTGCACTGTCTCGAAAGACATCCCAAAGGCTCTCCACACTACAAAAGGTTTCTGGACTTCCCAGAGACAATTTGAAAGGATCCATGAGGCCCCTTTTGCAACTCGAGGGATCCGAAAGATTCCTGCCCAAATTCGAGAAACACTTTGGGATTACCCACTTTCAAAGTGAATTGAAGCCCGATTCCTCTGCATTGACTCGAGATCAATCACGAACTTCCCCTCACAACTTTTCTTCCCTGAGGCAATATGAGTGTCTCCCTGAGTTCCCTGGCATAACTCGAAATGAAAGCCATACTTCCCTTTGCAATCGCCATATACCACGAGAAGCCTCAGGCAACGTCACTTGAGGACCTTTTTTCCTACAGTGCCTGGAGAGCAATCCCGAGTTCTCTCTCAAGATACCACAGGAGACTTGAATCCCTATTTACAATTGAAGGGGCTCCCAGAATATCCATCTTCAATTGAGAGAAAAGCCCAGTTTCCGTGCACAGCTCTAGAAGAGCTCTGTATTCCCCACGTCCTCACGATATGAGCATTCAAACCCTGCTTCAACTCTAGATGTATCCTTTCTTCTTCTCCCACTACAAGAGGAGGCCTCTGTCTCCTATTGAAACTCAAGTGCCCTCCCGCGGAAGCTGCTGAGGACTTGAGTTCCACCTCCAATCGAGGTAAGTCCTGATGATCTAGCAAAGCTCCAATGGAACACTGACTATCCCCTCACAGCATGATGAGAAACCTGACACCCATGCTCAGCCGAGAGAAAAAGCCCTAATGAACCTCCTGATCAAGACACGAAGAATGATTCCCCTTTTACAACTAGAAAGGAAAGCAGGATTCCATGCTTCAAATCGAGATGAAGCCTGACTCCCCAGTAGAACCTTCATAGCAGCCCCGAGATCCCTGTCGCCACTGGAAAAGAACACAGAGTTGACAGACTCAACGCTAGATGCGGCCCTATTCCTCTGCTGCACCTCCAGAGAAATCCCGAGGTTTCCCTTTCAACACGAAAGGAGACCTGGCTTCCCTGGGGCAACACGAGCGATTTCATATGGTCCCCGTCACAACTGGAGAAGAACCCCAAGCTTACCGCTGCAACTAGAGAAAAACCATCAGATTTTCCCCTCAATGCGAGATGAGAAATTTTTCCGCTGCAGGGTCTCAAGAGAAATCCTACATTCCCGCTTCAAATTCGAACAAGTACTTGACACCCTTTATGCGAATCAAAACTTCCCCGACAGAGCTGTCCCCAATGAAGAGGAGCACACAGTTTAGGTACACAACACTAGATGGGGCCCTATTTCTCTGCTGCACCTTGAGGGGAATCCCGAGGTTCCCCTTCAACACGAAAGGAGACCTGACTTCTCTGAAGCAACACCATCGAGTTCCAGAGGTCCCCGTCGCAAATCGAGAGGGAGCCCAAGCTTCTTGCCACAACTAGAGAATAACCATAAAAATCTGCCCTCAAGGAGAGATGAGGAATATTTCCACTGCAGAGTCTCAAGAGAAATCCCACATTCCCGCTTGAAATTCGAACGGGTAGTTGATACCCTTTATGTGACCCAAAAACTTCCCGGACATAGCCGTCCACATTGAACCGGAGCACAAAATTTATGTACACAACACTGGATGCGGCCCTTTTCCTCTCACGCTCCTCGAGAGGAATACTGAGGTTCCCCTTCCAACAGCAAATGAGCACTAACTTCCCTGGGACAACGCGAACGAGTTCCTGAGTTCCCCGTCGCAACTCACAGGGAACCCCTAGCTTTCCGCTGCAACTCAAGAAAAACGACAACATTCCCCCATCAATGTGAGATGAGGAAATTTTCTGCTGCAGAATATCAAGAGAAATCCCAAATTCCCGCTTGAAATTCGAAAGGGTACTTGACACAATTTATGGAACTCAAAAAGTTCCTTAACATAGCCGTCCCCACTGGACAGGAGTACACAATTAACGGACTCAACACGAGATGAGGGCCTATTCCCATTTAACGGCTCAAGAGTTACCCCGAAATTCCCCTTCCAACCCAAAAGGGGACAAGACTTCCCTGAAGCAACACGAGCGAGTTCCTGAGGTCCATGGCGCAACTCGAGAGGGAACCCAAGTTTCCCGCCTCAACTGGAGAAAAACCAAGATTCTGCCCTCAAAGCAAGATGAGGAATATTTCCGTAGCAGATTCACCAGAGAAATCCACATTCCCACTTGAAACTCGACAGGTTACTGAACATCCTTTATGCGACTCAATAATTAAACGACACACACAGCCCCAGTCGAGAGGAACACCGAGTTTTGTGCCACATTGACAAATTGTCCCGTTTTCCAGTCATCTTTTCCAGATGAGTGAAGATTCCTCTGCTTTCTCTGCAATGGAATCCGGACCTTCAGGTCGCACTTTACGAGGAGGTGGGTACCGCCTCGAAACTCAGGAGGATCCCCAGGTTTTCAAAACACAAATGGAAAAGGTACGGATGTCAAAACCCACTTGAGATATTGTCTGATTCTACTGCATAGATTCAAATGTATCCTCGAGTATCAACTTATAAGACGAGTGGAGACCTGACTCCCCGAGCATACTCGATACAATCTCCAGGTACAAATTCAACTCTAATGTGGCTTAACACCCATTTTACAACTCGAGAAGAAAGTGCAGTTCGATGTGTGAACAATAGACGAGGCCTGATTCCCCAGGTGAATTTTGAGAGCAACCCCGAGATACTTGTTGCCACTGGCAAAGAACACACAGTTGAACGAATCAACACTAAATGACGCCCTATTCCTCTGCTGCGCCTCGAGAGGAATCCGGAGGTTCACCTTCGAACACGATAGGAAACCTGACTTCCCTGGGGCAACACGAGAGATTTCCTGAGGTCCCCGTCACAACTCGTGAAGAACCCAATGCTTCCTGCCACACTCGTGAAACACCAAAAAATTATGCCCTCAATGCGAGATGAGGAAACTTTCCGCTGCAGAATCTCAAGAGAAATCCCACATTCCCGCTTGAAATTCGAACGGGTACTTGAAATCCTTTATGCGACTCAAAAAATTCCCCAACATAGCCATCCACATTGATGTGGAGCACACAATTTTCCTACACAACACTAGATAACGACCCTATTCTTCTCCCGCGCTTCGAGATGAATCCTGAGGTTCCCCTTCCAACAGCAAAGAGACCCAACTTCCCTTGGACAACGCTAGTGAGTTCCTGACGTTCCCATAGCAACTCGAGAGGAACCCAAAGCTTTCCGCCTCAACTCGTGAAAAACGACAAAGTTCCCCCATCTATGCGAGATGAGGAAATTTTCTGCTGCAGAATCTCAAGAGAAATCCCACATTTCCAGTTGAAACTCGAACAGGTATTTGACACCCTTTATGCGACTCAAAAATCTCCCTTACATAGCCGTCCCCACTGGAGAGGAGCACACAATTTATGGACTCAACTCAAGATGAGGCCTTAAGCTCATTGAACGGCTCGAGAGTAATCCCAAAATTCCCCTTCCAACACAAAAGGGGACCAGACTTCCCTGAAGAAACACAAGAGAGTTCCTGAGGTCCCCAGCCCAACTCGAGAGGTACCCCAAGCTTCCTGCCACATCTCAAGAAAAACCACAAGATTCTGCCCTCAAGGCGAGATGAGGAACATTTCCGTTGCAGCTTTGCAAGAGAAATTCCACATTCCCACTTGAAACTCGACAGGTTACTGAACATCCTTTATGCGACTCAAAAATTAAACCGACATACACAGCCCCAATCCAGCGGAATACCGAGTTTCCTGCAACAGTGACAAATTACCCCGTTTTCCAGTCCTCTTTTCCAGATGAGCGAGTCGATTCCTCTGCTTTCTCTGGAATGGAATCCGGATGTTCTGCTCGCACAGTACGAGGAGGCGGGTACCAATTTGTAACTCGGGAGGATCCCCAGGTTTTCAACACACAAATGGAAAAGGTACGGATGTCACCACCCACTGGAAATATTGTCTGATTCTACTGCACAGATTCAAATGTAGCCTTGAGTATCAACTCAGAAGACGAGTGGAGACCTGACTCCCTGAGCATACTCGATACAATCTTCAGTTACTAAATCAACTCTCATGGGGCCTAACACCCGTTTTACAACTCGAGAAGAAAGCGCAGTTCCATGTCTGAACAAGAGACGAGGGATGAATCCCCTGGAAAATTTTGAGAGCAACCGCGTTTCGGAGCCCGACAGTGACCACGAGAGAGAATGGTTAAGGAAGCAGAGATGTGCCTGCAAACAAGACTCTCTGCTTGGGCAGAGCATGCTTGCAAACAGGATGTTCTTCCAGGAAGCCTGCACACAATATCCAAGGTTAATGTTCCGCTGGCATATGAGGGAACATGCCCTCCTTAAAAAAAAAAGGAAGAGGCTGGAGTTCTGGGCAGGCTTTGCAGTAAACATGAGGTGGTCACTTCCTCCCTTTGTGCTTCCTGTCCTTGAAATGTGCTTAGTTTTTTGTCCTTATTTGGTAGAAGAATGCATTGCTTAGATTTTGGTATGTGCCCAGCTACCGGGGTATAAAATTAAACCGCAAGGGGGCTTGCACAGAATTTTACCTCTGGCCGGAGTTGTGTCTTTGTCTGTCTTTTGTGTGTCTTGTCTTTGTGTCATTTAGCCCACAACATCTGGCGCCCAACGTGGGGCCCAAGCGAAACCGAAAGGGTGAGTACCCCCTCGGGCATTGTAGGTCCAAGGCAGGGGAACTTTCGGGAAAATTATGGGGAATTCCCCATCAGCAAAGGCAAAATACATGGAGATAGTCAAAGGACTTCTCCACTCCATCGGGGTAAAGGCATCTAGTTGTCGTTTATCGGAGTTATTTCCCCTTGTGGAGCAGCATTGTTATTGGTTTAAGTGCCAACCTAAAGTACAATTAAACTTAAAGGAATGGAAATTAATACAGAAAGAATTACGGCAACAGCATCAGAAGGGTAACATAATTCTTTTGAAATTGTGGACTCTATGTAGTGCTATCACTCAAGCACTTGCATTGCTTTCCACCGATAGTGAAACTAAATCTACAAAATCTGAGGTAATTTATGAGGAAGTCCTATTGGGAAACAAACAAACAAAAAATCAAATGGTGCCGCTTTAAATGACGCTTCCGTGGCCACTGCTTTGCATTCCAGGGATGGGGAATCAGACACCAAATCTGATAGTGCTAGTGATTTCTCCTCGTCATCCGAAGGGAACGACGATGTTGATAAAGTGACCCGAAATTTTCAACAATGTTGGAAAACACAGAATGAAGGAACAAAGAGGGTTCCTACTCCTACAGCCCCTCCCTATGCTTCTCTTTTTCAGGTATCGCATAGTTCTCCAGATGTAGGCCAAGAGGGGCCCTCTTTCTCATTTCCCGAGTCCATGTTTTATGATGATGATATCCCTGTGCCCTCTGGTGGTTTTACAGATCCTCCACAGTTATTTCCAATTCAATGGCAAGCAGCTCCCAACAATATGATTAATGTTCAATATTCGCCTTTTAAATATAAATTTTTCAAGGATCTTAAAGCTGCTGTTGCTCAATATGGTCCCCAATCCCCTTTTGTATTAGCTATGATAGATTCTGTAGAGAAGACAAAATTGATTCTTCCCTTCGATTTGGAGTCCATAGCCCAGGCTCTGCTTAAAGGATCCCAGTGGTTGCAATTAAAGAGTTGGTGAGAAGAAAAAGCCCAAACACAGGCTCAAATTAATGAGGGACAGAACCCTCCTGGTCCTTTAGAAGATAAACTGATGGGAGAACGACAATTTCGAGCCTTAAGAGATCAGGCTCAATATTCTGACCAGGATTTACAACAGGTGCGCTGAGTATTTCTTAGGGCTTGGCGCCATATTGTACCTAGTGGCCAAGCTAAGCCTTCTTTCACAAAAACTTTACAAGGACCCAATGAACCTTATACTGATTTTCTTGCTAGATTGTCGGTGGCTGTTGAGGGGCTTTGGACGTGATGAAATTTCAGAGATACTTTTAGAAACGCTTGCTTTCGAAAATGCAAACCCGGAATGTAAACGTGTTTTAGGTCCTTTAAGGGGACAGGGGGCTTCTATAGCTAAATATATTAGAGCTTGTTCGGGAGTGGGAGGAACTGAACATAGTGCTACTGTTTTTGCTACTGCCTTGGCTCAAGCTATGAAGCCCTCTAAGGGCAAAAATTGTTACCATTGTGGGAAACCTGGACATATGAAAAAGGATAGCAAAAAAATAAAGGCAAAACAAGGATATACAAAATAAAATAAGCCCCATGGGCTTTGCCGCCAATGTGGTAAAGGGCTTCATTGGACCAATGAATGCGTCTCAGAAACTAATAAATATGGCAATCCTATTGGTAACCCACATTCGGAAACTACTTAGCGTGCCTCAGTCCCTGTGTCCCAGGATTAATGCCGGGGATGCAATTAACCATGCCTCCTGCTCCGCAAGTAACTCCTTTGTTTCCCAACAACCCTTAGAGATGACCACTACAACAGGAAAAACCAAACCTCTAATGGTGTCAGATTTATGCTCTGCAACTTCAAGAAGAGCTGCTGCTGATTTGCCTCTCGCTGAAAATATTCTTTTGTCTCCGGGCTGTGGCATTTATAAATTAAGAGCAAACGTATTTGGCCCATTGTCTAAAGGCACTTTTGGCTTAATATTGGGCCGCAATAGTGCCGCTCTAAGAGGCCTAACCATAATTCCTTGAGTAATAGACTCTGATTTTGTTGGAGAAATTTTAATTTTGGTCTCTACTTCTGTTACAATTTCACTATTGGCTGGAGAACGTATAGCACAAGTACTTCTTTTATCTTATCTTCCATTTTCTGCTCTTCCTTATGAAAGGTCAGGAGGTTTTAGAAGTACTGCGCAACATATATTTTGGGAGATGCTCATCAAGGATTCTCGTCCTGTCCTTTCCTTGACCATACAAGGAAAGAACTTTGAAGGGCTAATAGACACGGGGGCAGATGTTTCAGTCATATCCTCCTAACAACGGCCCCAAGACTGGAGCAAAGAAAAGAGTCCTCTAATGTTGACCGGAATAGGCTCCATTGCAGATGTTTGAAAAAGTAATCGTCCTTTACAATGCCAGTTCCATAATGGAAAAACAGTTTTTGTCACTTTTTATATTGTTAGTATACCTATTAATATATGGGGAAGAGATATTCTCTCTCCCATGGGAGCCTCTGTAAGCATTCCGTCGGGAAACTAATAGCCACTGCTCAAACTCCTCGAGCACTCTTATTAAAATGGATAATTAATACTCCTAAATGTGTTGAGCAGTGGCCATTACCAAAAATGATGCTCGAGGCCTTAGAGTAATTAATAACAAACAACTTCAACTTGGCCATACAGAGCCTTCTACTTCCCCTTGGAATTCTCCTGTATTTGTTATAAAAAAAGAAATCTGAAAAATGGAAAATGTTGACTGATTAAAGAGAAGTTAATAAATGTATTGAACCCATGGGAGCCTTACAGTTGGGCCTTCCTTCTCCTGCTCTTTTTCCACAAAATTGGTCTTTAATGGTATTAGATCTTAAAGATTGTTTTTTTTTTTCTTTTACTATTCCCTTACAATTACAAGATAGAGATAAATTTGCTTTCACGGTTCCTGTTCTTAATCACGCTCAGCCCGTTAAGCACTACCATTGGACAGTCTTGCCACAGGGAATGATATATAGTCCTACCTTATATCAAGAGTTTGTAGCTCGTTCCTTACAATCTATCCGTCAAGAATATCCTAATTATATTCTCTATCATCATATGGATGATCACTTATTGGCAGTTCCCTGTATCGCTGAACGTGATAAATTCTTCTGAAAAGTACAGGAGGCTTTGAAATAATATAACTTGCTGATAGCGCCAGAGAAAATTCAAAAGGATTTTCCCATTTCTTATTTAAGGACCATATTAGAACAACACCAAATTTGGCCTCAAAATTTGCAAATTAAAAGATACCATTTAAAAACTTTAAATGACTTCCAGAAATTATGAGGAGATATTAATTGGCTTCACTCGGTACTTGGGATTCCTACTTATCAATTACAACACTTATTTTCTACTTTAAAAGGAGACACAGCTTTAGATAGTCCCCGAATCTTAACCCCCTTGGCTTTGCAAGAGCTTCAGTTTGTTGAACAAAGATTAAATGATGGTTTTTTAACATATTTCTGCGTCTCAAACTATTGCATTCATAATATTTCATACCCCTCATTCTCTATCTGGTGCAATTGCTCAAGGAAAAGGATTAATAAAATGGATTTTTTACCTAATAGTTTCTCTAAAAAATTAAGTATATATATATATGGATAAATTAGCCTTTCTTATACAAAAGGGTCACAATCGTATTTTACAATTATCAGAAAAAAAAACACCAAATTTTCATTCAATTAACAAATGCTCAGATATCTTTATGTTTACAATTTAATAAAAATTGGCAAATCTCCCTTGCTTCATTTCCTGGTTCATTTTCGAATCATTATCCGTCATCTAAACTGATTGATTTTCTTCGAGCCAACACCATGAAATCTCCAATTTCAGATGTTCCAGTTAAAAGACCCACTGTTTTTACTGATGCAAATAAAAACAGCGCTGGGCATTTTACTTTTGAACGTTCTAAAGTTCTTCCCCATTCATTCTCCTCTGCACAGCCTGCTGAGTTGTGGGCTATTTATTTAGTTTTGCAAGATTTTCCTCAACTTCCTGTTAACATTGTTTCAAATGCTCGATATGCTCTTCTCTCTTGTCTTCAACTTCCTCAAGTCTCCCTGCCTATAACTCTTAAGACAGATATTGATAAATTGCTTTATCAGGTGCAGCAATTGCTTCTACAACATCCAAAATCAATTTTATTTACTCATATCCATGCTCATTCCGCCATTCCTAGACACTTGTCTTTCGGAAATGCTGCAATTCATGCATTACTTTATCATATAAAAGTAGCAAAACAAGAGCATCATCTGCCACACACTAACTCTAAAGGATTAAAAATATCTTATGATATTGCTCAAAAACAAGTTGAAAATATTGTTCGCTCATGTCCCAAATGTGCGCCTTTTACTTTACCATTTACCCAACCAGGTGTCAACATAAGAAGACTACAAGCAAATCAGATATGGCAAATGGATCTTATTTTTATTTCATCTTTTGGGCAACAAAAATGTGTCCATCATACTATAGATACATGCACACATTTCCAATGGGCTACTGCATTACATTCTGAAAAAGATGACTCTGCTATTACTCATTTATTATCTTGTTTTGCAATTATGGGAATACCAATTGAATTAAAAACTCATAATGCACCTGCTTACCAATCGGCTAAATTAGCTCACTTTTTATCCCAATATCATATAACTCATACTTTTGACATCTCTTATAATAGTCAAGGACAAGCTACCATTGAAAGAGCTAATCGTACTTTACGTAAATATATTGAAAAAATAAAAAAGGGGAACAGGAGAGATTTATGAAACCAAAAGATATCTTGAATAAAACCTTACTTACTTTAAATTTTTTGAATATTTGACGCAAAGAAATTCTATCAGCAGCAGAATTGCATTTTCGAAGAAAAGATGAGGATAAGAAGATCTTGAATACACTCCTTTGGTATAAAGATAAAAAGGTTGGGTTCCAGCATCACTGATATATTTAGGACGAGGTTATGCTTTCACATCTGTTGATAATTTTAGGTTTTGGACACCAACTCGGTTGATCAAGATTCATCATGGATGACCACTTTGTGCGAAAATTTGAAGAGCTTTCTGCACAGCGGAGCTTTACTTTCCCTACCCTATCTGCGTCCCTTCCAACATGGGGGCAACTGAAGAAGCTTACACAGGAGGCTGAAAAAACCCTCGTTAATGCTGGTCAACCTCTCAATCCTACTAACTGGCTGTTGGCTATGATGGCTGTGGTTACCTGTCAGGTAATGTATGTACAAGCGATAGAATAAACTTATTGGGCTTATGTTCCTAATTCTCCTCTTGTGAGAGCTGTCTCTTGGGGTGAACCTGAAATATAGGTATGCACCAATGAAACTGCATTCTTCCCACCACCCGCGTGTGGAGAAATTGAGCATTTGTATCACCATAATAATCAATATAACATAAATAATGTTACTGTTGCAGTGGAGGGCCTCCCCTTGTGCATTAGAGGACATCCCTTTTGCCTTTCTACAAAAAAAGCACAATCATCACTCTTATAATACCTGGGGGGTATAATATAATAATTATCGTCCTGCTGTCTTTACTGTGCTTGTTTCCACCAGGGGATTCAAAACCTCTAAGACACCAATGAGTCATCATTCTGATACCTTTATACCATTATGCCCTTCTAAATTTTTTATTTCTTCTCTAGAATCTTTGGAATGGGAAAGTTGCCAAGGTCATTGGCGTTTCAAAGTCATGACCTATTCTGGATTTGTTATTGTAGATAAGATCCCTGATCATAGCCAAATTTTGGAAAAATGGTCTAACAAAACTCTCAAATGGCATAGAATTATTGGTATTTTAATGGGTAATGGTAATGAAACCGTAAAATGGCAGCAGTTTGCACTCATTCCCCCTCAGTTGCAATTGTTAGGGTATCCCCACTTCCAAGGGAATATTTGGAAATTGTGGGCAGTTTCCGGGAATCTCACTATATGGTCGGAAAACTATACTTTGGATACAAGTGACAGTTCAGGTCCCTTATATGTTAACTTGCATGTTCAGTTCAGTTCAGTTCAGTTCAGTTCAGTCGCTCAGTCGTGTCCGACTCTCCGCGACCCCATGAATCAAAGCACGCCAGGCCTCCCTGTCCATCACCAACTCCCGGAGTACACTCAAACTCATATTCACAGAGTCGGTGATGCCATCCAGCCATCTCATTCTCCGTCGTCCCCTTCTCCTCCCGCTCCCAACCTTTCCCAGCATCAGAGTCTTTTCCAGTGAGTCAACTCGTCTCATGAGGTGGCCAACGTATTGGAGTTTCAGCTTTAGCATCAGTCCCTCCAATGAACATCCAGGATTGATCTCCTTTAGAATGGACAGGTTGGATCTCCTTGCAGTATAAGGGACTCTCAAGAGTCTTCTCCAACACCACAGTTCAAAAGCATCGATTCTTCGGCGATCAGCTTTCTTCACAGTCCAACTCTCACATCCATACATGACCACGGGAAAAACCATTGCCTTGACTAGACGGACCTTGGTCGGCAAAGTAATGTCTCTGCTTTTTAATATACTATCAAGGTTGGTCATAACTTTCCTTCCAAGGAGCAAGCGTCTTTTAATTTCATGGCTGCAATCAGCATCTGCAGTGATTTTGGAGCCCAAAAAAACAAAGTCTGACACTGTTTCCATTGTTTTTCCATCTATTTCCCATGAAGTGATGGGACCAGATGCCATGATCTTTGTTTTCTGAATGTTGAGCTTCAAGCCAACCTTTTCACTCTCCTCTTTCACTTTCATCAAGAGGCCTTTGAGTTCCTCTTTACTTTCTGCCATAAGGGTAGTGTCATCTGCATATCTGAGGTTATTGATATTTCTCCCAGCAATCTTGATTCCAGCTTGTGCTTCTTCCAGCCCAGCGTTCCTCATGATGTACTCTGCATATAAGTTAAATAAGCAAGGTGACAATATACAACCTTGACGTACACCTTTTCCTATTTGGAACCAGTCTGTTATTCCATGACCGGTTCTAACTGTTGCTTCCTGACCTGCATACAGGTTTCTCAAGAGGCAGGTCAGGTGGTCTGGGATTCCCATCTCTTTCAGAATGTTCCACAGTTTATTGTGATCCACACAGTCAAAGGCTTTGGCATAGTCAATGAAGCAGAAATAGATGTTTTTCTGAAACTCTCTTGCTTTCTCCATGATCCAGCGGATGTTGGCAATTTGATCTCTGGTGCCTCTGCCTTTTCTAAAACCTGCTTGAACATCTGGGAGTTCACGGTTTACATACTGCTGAAGCCTGGCTTGGAGAATTTTGAGCATGACTTTACTAGCGTGTGAGATGAGTGCAATTGTGCGGTAGTTTGAGCATTCTTTGGCATTGCCTTTCTTTGGGATTGGAATGAAGACTGACCTCTTCCAGTCCTGTGGCCACTGCTGAGTTTTCCAAATCTGCTGGCATATTGAGTGCAGCACTTTCACAGCATCATCTTTCAAGACTTGAAATAGCTCAACTGGAATTCCATCACCTCCACTAGCTTTGTTCGTAGTGATGCTTTCTAAGGCCCACTTGACTTCACATTCCAAGATGTCTGGCTCTAGGTCAGTGATCACATTATCGTGACTATCTTGGTCGTGAAGATCTTTTTGTACAGTTCTTCTGTGTATTCCTGCCACCTCTTCTTAATATCTTCAGCTTCTGTTAGGTCCATACCATTTCTGTCCTTTATCGAGCCCATCTTTGCATGAAAAGTTCCCTTGGAATCTCTAATTTTCTTGAAGAGGTCTCTTGTTTTTCCTATTCTGTTGTTTTCCTCTATTTTTTGCATTGATCACTGAGGAAGGCTTTCTTATCTCTCCTTGCTATTCTTTGGAACTCTGCATTCAGATGCTTATATCTTTCCTTTTCTCCTTTGCTTTTCGCCTCTCTTCTTTTTACAGCTATTTGTAAGGCCTCCTCAGACAGCCATTTCGCTCTTTTGCATTTCTTTTCCATGGGGATGGTCTTGGTCCCTGTCTCCTGTACAATGTCACGAACCTCCGTCCAGAGTTCATCAGGCACTCTATCAATCAGATCTAGTCCCTTAAATCTATTTCTCACTTCCACTGCATAATCATAAGGGATTTGATTGAGGTCATATCTGAATGGTCTAGTGGTTTTCCCTACTTTCTTCAACTTAAGTCTGAATTTGGTAATAAGGAGTTCATGATCTGAGCCACAATCAGGTCTTGGTCTTGTTTTCGCTAACTGTATACAGCTTCTCCATCTTTGGTTGCAAAGAATATAATCAATCTGATATCGGTGTTGACCATCTGGTGATGTCCATGTGTAGAGTCTTCTCTTGTGTTGTTGGAAGAGGGTGTTTGCTATGACCAGTGCATTCTCTTGACAAAACTCTATTAGCCTTTGCCCTGCTTCATTCCGTGCTCCAAGGACAAATTTGCCAGTTACTCCAGGTGTTTCTTGACTTCCTACTTTTGCATTCCAGTCCCCTAGAATGAAAAGGACATCTTTTTTGGGTGTTAGTTCTAAAAGGTCTTGTAGGTCTTCATAGAACCGATTAACTTCGGCTTCTTCAGCGGTACTGGTTGGGGCATAGGCCTGGATTACTGTAATATTGAAAGGTTTGCCTTGGAAACGAACAGAAATCATCCTGTCATTTTTAAGATTGCATCCAAGTACTGCATTTCGGACTCTTGTTGACGATGATGGCTACTCCATTTCTTCTAAGGGATTCCTGCCCACAGTAGTAGATATAATGGTCATCCGAGTTAAATTCACCCATTCCAGTCCATTTTAATTCACTGATTCCTAGAATGTCAACGTTCACTCTTGCCATCTCCTGTTTGACCACTTCCAATTTGCCTTGATTCATGGACCTAACATTCCATGTTCCTATGCAATATTGCTCTTTACAGCACCGGACCTTGTTTCTATCATTGGTCACATCCACAACTGGGTATTGGTTTTGCTTTTGCTCCATCCCTTTATTCCTTAAATCTTATTCTGCTACGGCTTGTTTAAAATACACCTTTGCATTGTTGTATGGGAATTGGACTTGAAATGCAACTGAAGGATCTATATCGTGAAATCATTGTAATTTAACACAATGTGTAAATCAATCATGGTGGAAAAATTTTGACATACAAAATCGCAATTCTAAGTTTTCTATGGTGGTTGTTAAAACTCAAACCGAAGTATGGCTACCTGTAAGTTTGACAAGACCTTGGTCAGACTCTTTTGCTGTATCTCATTTGATGACTGCTGTACAGACTTTGCTTCATTGATCCCGACGCATGCTTGGAGTAAACATAGCTTCAATTCTTGCAGTGGCTTCAGTTACTACAACCGCTGCCATGGCTGGACTTGCTTTGCGTCAAGGAATCCAAACAGCAGACTTTGTGCGGGAATGACATAAAGACTCTCATTTATTATGGCAACAACAACGAGATTTGGATACCCAACTTGCAAATTATGTGCACAATCTTCAACATACTGTTTCTTGGCTTGGGGATCAATTAACTGTCTTATCCACAAGAAGTGTGTTGAAATGTGATTGGAACTACTCTCAATTATGTATAACACCTGTGCCTTTCAACATGAGTGAGGGTTGGGAAAAGGTGAAACGGTCTTTAACAGGGCATCAAAACCTAACCAGGGAAATTATGGAATTAGAGCAACAAATTTTGTATACATTTAGCAAAACGCTACCTGATATTACTGGGTCCAATCTGTTAAAGGATTTGCAGGAAGGGATGAAAAATTCGAATCATTTTGGGCATGTATCTACTCTAATTGGAACTACTTTAGGAATACTTTGTTCATAATACTATTATGCTGTGTTATTATTCTAGTCTTCCGGTGCTGGTGGAGAAGGCAACAACTAAAAAAGGACAGACAATGCATTATTTCCGCCTTACAGCTTGCTACTGCCTCTCAGAAAGAAGGGGGAAATGTAGGAGCCCGACAGGGACCACGAGAAAGAATGGTTAAGAAAGCCTGCAAACAAGAATCTCTGCTTGGGCAGAGCACGCTTGAAACAGGATGTTCTGCCAGGAAGCCTGCACACGATATCCAAGGTTAATGGTCTGCTTGCATACGAGGGAACATGAGCTCCTTAAAAATGAGGAAGAGGCTGGAGTTCTCGGCAGGCTTCGTAATAAACATGATGTTGTCACTTCCTCCCTTTCTTCCTCCCGTCCTTGAAATGTGCTTGGCTTTTTGTCCTTATTTGGTAGAAAAATGCATTGCTTAGATTTTGGTATGTGTCCAGCTACCGGGGTATAAAAATAAACCGCAAGGGGGCTTGAGCAGAATTTTTCCTCTGGCCGAAGTTGTGTCTTTGTCTGTCTTTTGTGTGTCTTGTCTTTGTGTCATTTCACCCGCAACAACAGCAAGATCCCTGTCGCAACTGGAGAATAATAAACCGTTGACCAACTCAACGCTAGATGTGGCCCTATTCCTCTGCTGCTCCTTATAGAGGAATCCCGAGGTTTCCCTTCCAACACGATAGGGGACCTGATTTCCCTAGTGCAACACGAGCGAGTTCCTGAGGTCCCCGTCGCAACATGAGAAGAACCCCAAGATTCCCGCCCCAACTCGAGAAACACCACAAAATTATCCCCTCAATACGAGATGAGGAATATTTCCGCTACAGAGTCTCAAGAGAAATCCCACATTCCCATTTGAAACCCGAACGGGTACTTGACACCCATTATGCGACCCATAAAATTCCCCAACATAGCCATCCACATTGAAGAGGAGAACACAATTTACGTACACAACACTAGATGTGGCCCTATTCCTCTAACGTGACTCGAGAAGAATCCCGATGTTTCCCTTTCAACACGAAAGGAGACCTAACTTCCCTGGCACAACGCAAACGAGTTCCTGAGATCCCCGACGCAACTCGAGAGGAACCCCAAGCTTTCTGCCGCAATTCAAGAAAAATGACAATGTTCCCCCATCAATGAGAGATGAGGAACAATAATGCTGCAGAATCTCAAGAGAAATCCCACATTCCCCCTTGAAACGCGAACGGGTACTTGACACCATTTATGTGCCTCTAAAAGTTCACTAACATAGCCGTCCCCACTGGAGAGGAGCACACAATTTATGGATTCAACTCGAGATGAGGTCCTATTTCCATTTAATGGCTCGAGAGAGTAATCCAGAATTTCCCCTTCCAACACAAAGGGGACTTGACTTCCCTGAAGCAACACGAGCGAGTTCCTGACGTCCCCGGCTCGACTCGAGAGGGAGCCCAAGCTTCTCGCCGCATCTCAAGAAAAACCACAGCATTCTGCCCTCAAGGCGAGATGAGGAACATTTCCTTTGAGATTCGCAAGTGAAATTCCACATTAACTCTTGAATCTCAACAGGTTACTTAACATCCTTTATGCGACTCAAAAATTAAACTGATATACACAGTACCAATTTAGAGGAACCCCGAGTTTCCTGCCACACTGACAAATTGTCCCATTTTCCAGTCCTCTTTTCCAGATGAGAGTCGATTCCTCTGCTTTCTGTGGAATGGAATCCGGACGATCCAGTCACAAAGTACGAGGAAGCGTGTACCACGCTGAAACTCGGGAGGATCCCCAGGTTTTCAAAACACAAATGGAAAAGGTACGGATGTCACCAGCCACTCGAGATATTGTCTGATTCTCCTGAACAGATTCACATGTGTCCTCGATTATCAACTCACAAGACGAGTGGAGACCTGACACGCCGAGCATACAATTTCCAGGTACACATTCAACTCTAACGTGGCCTAACACCCGTTTTACAACTCGCGAAAAAGCGCAGTCACATGTCTGAACAAAAGACGAGGCCTGACTCCCCAGGTGAATTTTGAAAGCAACCGTGAGATCCCTGTCACCTCTGTCAAGGAACACACAGTTGTCCGACCTAAAGGTATATGAGGCCCTATTCCTCTGCTGCGCCTCGAGAGGAATCCCGGGGTTCCCTTTCCAACAGGATAGGAGACCTGACTTCTGTGGGGGAATACGAGCGAGTTCCTGAGGTCGCAACTCGAGAAGAACCCCAAGCTTCCTGCCACAAATCGAGAAACACCACAAAATTTCCCCTCAATGCGAGATATCTTTTCCACTGCAGAGACTCAAGAGAAATCCCACATTCCGCTTGAAACTCGAACGGGTACTAGACACACTTTATGAGACCCAGAAACTTCCCCGACATAGCTGTCCACATTGAAGTGGAGCACACAATTTACATACACAACACTACATGCCGCCCTATTCCTCTCCGGCGCCTCGTGAGGAATCCTGAGGTTCCCCTTCCAACAGTAAAGGACAGCTAACTTCCCTGGGACAATGCGAGTGAGTGACTAAGGTCCCCGTCGCAACTCGAGAGGAACCCCAAGCTTTCTGCCGCCACTCGAGGAAAGCGAGAAATACCCCATTAATTGGAGATGAGGAACATTTCTGCTGCAGAATCTGAAGAGAAATTACACATTCCCGCTTGAAACTTGAACGGGAACTTGACACCCTTTATGC
Organism: Moschus berezovskii; assembly: GCF_049115385.1. NCBI lineage: Eukaryota > Metazoa > Chordata > Mammalia > Artiodactyla > Moschidae > Moschus > Moschus berezovskii. The sequence goes on along the minus strand of NC_142481.1, from coordinate 71,230,708 downwards.
GACTCAAAAAGTTCCCTAACATAGATGTCCCCACTGGAGAGGAGCACACATTTTATGGATTCAACTCAAGATGAGGTCCTACTGCCAATTAAGGGCCCCAGAGTAATCCTGAAGTTCCCCTTCCAACACAAAGGAGACCTCTCATTCCTGAAGCAACAGGAGTGAGTTCCAGACGTCCATGGCCCAACGTGAGTTGGAACCCAAGCTTCCCGCGGCAACTCGAGAAAAACCACAAGATTCTGCCCTCAAGGCGTGATGAAGAACATTTCCGTTACAGATTCGCAAGAGAAATTGCACATTCCCGCTTGAAACTCGACTTAACATCCTTTATGCGACTCAAAAATTAAACCGACATGCACAGCCCAATCGAGAGGAACACCGAGTTACCTGCCACACTGACAACTTGTCCTGTTTTTCAGTCCTCATTTCCAGATGAAAGTCGATTCCTCTGCTTTCTCTGGAATGGAATTCAGATGTTCCAGTCACAGACTACGAGGAGGCGTGTACCACGTTGAAACTCAGGAGGATCCCCAGGTTTTCAAAACAGAAATGGAAAAGTTATGTATGTCAACACCCACTCGAGATATTGTCTGATTCTACTGCACAGATTCAAATATATCCTCGAGTATCAATTCACAGGATGAGTGGACACCTGACTCGCAGAGCATACACGATAAAATCTCCAGGTAAAAATTCAAATCTAATGTGACCTAACACCCGTTTTACTACTCGAGAAGAAAGCACAGTTTGATATCTTAACATGAGATGTGGCCTGACATCCCAGGTGAATTTTGAGAACAACCCCAAGATCCCTGTCATCACAAACAAGGAACATACAGTTGACCGACTCAACACTAGATGCGGCCCTATTCCCCTGCTGCACCTCGAGAGGAATCCCGAGGTTCCCCTTCCAACATGACAGGAGACCTGACTTACCTGGGGAAACACGAGTGAGTTCCTGAGGTCCCCCTTGCAACACGAGGGGATCCCCTAACTTTCTGCTGTAACTCAAGAAAAATGAAAATGTTCCCCCATCAATACGAGATGAGGAACATTTCTTCTGTGGAATCTTAAGAGAAATCCCATATTACGGCTTGAAACTTGAACGGGTACATGACACCATTTATGTGACTCAAAAAGTTCCCTAACATAGCCGTCCACACTGGAGAGGAGCACAAAATTTAGGGACTCACCTCGAGATGAGGCCCTATTCCCATTTAATGGCTCGAGAGTAATCCTGAAGTTCCCCTTCCAACAAGATAGGAGACCTGACTTCCCTGGGGCAACACGAGCGAGTTCCTGAGATCCCAGTCGCAAGGTGAGAAGAACCCCAAGCTTCCTGCCAGAAATCGAGAAACACGACAAAATTATCCAATCAATGGGAGATGAGGAATTTTCCACTGCAGAGTCTCAAGAGAAATCCCACATTCCCACTTGAAACTCAAACGGGAATTTCACATCCTTTAGGCGACTCAAGACATTCCGTGACACAGCTCTCCCCACTTGAGAGGAGAACACAATTTATGGACTCAACTTTAGATGAGGCCCTATTCCCATTCCACGCCTCGAGAGTAATCCCGGTGACCCCTACCAAAACGAAAGGAAACTTGACTTCCCAGGGACTACCCGACCGAGTTCCTGAGGTCCCTGTCACAATTTGAGAAGGAGACCAAGCTTCCCGCCGCAATTCGAGAAAAACCACAAGATTCTGCACTCAAGGTGGGATGACGAATATTTCGCCCACAGAGTCGCAAGAGAAATCCCACATTAATGCTTGAAACTCGAACGCGTACTGAACACCCTTTATGCGACTGAAGACTTTGCCTGACATAGCTCTCCCCACTTGAGAGGAGAACACAATTTATGGACTTAACGTTAGATGAGGGCCTATTCCCATTCCATGCCTCAAGGGAACTTCCGCTGCTCCCCTAACAAAACGAAAGTAATCCTGACTTCCCAGGGACTACACGAGCGAATTCCTGATGTACCTGTCCAACTCGAGAAGGACCCCAAGCTTCCCGCCGCAACTCGAGAAAAACCACAAGATTCTGCACTCAAGGTGTGATGACGATTATTTCCCCTTCAGAGTCTCAAGAGAAATCCCAAATTGACGCATGAAACTCGAATGCGTACTGAATACCCTTTATGCGACTAAAGACATTCCCTGACATAGCTCTCCCCACTGGAGAGGAAAAAACAATTTATGGACTCAACTTAAGATGAAACCCTATTCCCATTCCACGCATCGAGAGTAATCCCGATGTTCCTCTAACAAAACGAAAGGAGACCTGACTTACCATGGACTACACGAGCGAGTTCCTGAGGACTCTATGGCAACTCGAGAAGGACCCCAAGCTTACCGCCACAACTCATTTAAAGCCACAAGATTCTGCACTCAAGGTGAGATGAGGAAAATTTCCCCTGCAGAGACTCAAGAGAATTCCCACATTCACGCTTGAAACTCGAAAGGGTACTTTACAGCCTTTATGCAACTCAAGACATTCCCTGACATACCTGTCCCAACTTCAGTGGAGAACACAATTTATGGACTCAAATTTAGATGAGGTCTATTCCCACTCCACGCCTCGAGAATAATCCTGATGTTCCCATACCAAATCGAAAGGAGACCTGACTACCCAAGGAATACAGGAGCGATTTCCTGAGGTCCCTGACGCAACTCGGGAAGGACCCCATGCTTCCCGCCGCAACTCGAGAAAAATCAAAAGACTCTGCACTCAAGGTGAGATGACGAATATTTCCCCTCCAGAGTCTCAAGAGAAATCCCACATTCCCGCTTGAAATTTGAACGGGTACATCACACCCTTCATGTGACTCAAGACTATCACTGACATAGCTCTCCCAATTGAGAGGAGAACACAATTTATGGACTCAAATTTAGATGAGGACCTATTCCCATTCCACACCTCGAGAGTAATCCCGATGTTCCCCTTCCAAAACGAAAGGAGACCTGACTTCCCAGGAACTACTTGAGCGAGTTCCTGAGTTCTCTGCAGCAACTTGAGAAGGACCCCAACTTCCTGCCTCAACTCGAGGAAAACCACAAGATTCTGCACTCAAGGTAAGATGAGGAAAATTTCCCCTGCATAGTCTCAAGAGAAATCCCACATTCCAGCTTAAAACTCGAACGGATAATTTACACCCTTTATGCGACTCAAGACATTCCCTGACATAGCTGTCCCAACTTGAGAGGAGAACACACTTTATGGACTTAACTTTAGATGATTCCCTATTCCCATTCTACGCCTCGAGAGTAAAGCCGATATTCCCCTACCAAAAAGAAAGGTGACCTGACTTCCAAGGGACTACACGAGCGAGTTCCTGAGGTCCTGTCGCAACTCGAGAAAGACCCCAAGCTTCCCGCCGCAACTCGACAAAAATCACAAGATTCGTCACTCAAGGTGAGATGAGGAAAATTTCCCCGGCAAAGTCTCAAGAGAAATCCCACATACCCGAATGAAATTCGAACGGGTACTTCACATCCTTTATGCGACTAAAGACATTCCCTGACATAGGTGTCCCCACTTGAGAGGAGAACACAATTTATTGACTCAACTTTAGATTAGGCCTTATTCTTATTCCACGCCTCGAGAATAATTCCGATGTTTCCCTACCAAAACGAAAAGAGACCTGACTTCCCAGGGACTACACGAGCGAATTCCTGCGGTCCCAGTCGCAACTCGAGAAAGACCGCAAGCTTCCCACCACAACTCGAGAAAAATCACAAGATTCTGCACTAAAGGTGAGATGAGGAAAATTTCCCATGCAGAGTTGTAAGAGAAATCCTACATTCCCGCTTGAAACTTGAACGAGTACTTCACACCGTTTATACGTCTCAAAACTTTCCCTGACATAGCTGTCCCCATTTGAGAGGAGATCACAATTTATGGAATCAACCTTCTTAGAGTCCCTATTCCCATTCCACGCCTCAAGAGTAATCCCGATGTTCCCCTACCAAAACGAAAGGAGACCTGACTTCCCAGGAACTACTTGAGCGATTTCCTGAGGTCTCTGCAGCAACTTGAGAAGGACCCCAAGCTTCCTGCCGCAACTCGAGGAAAACCACAAGATTCTGCATTCAAGGTGAGATGAGGAAAATTTCCCCTGCATAGTCTCAAGAGAAATCCCACATTCCAGGTTCAAACTCAAACGGAAAATTGACACCGTTTATGCGACTCAAGACATTCCCTGACATAGCTGTCCCCACTTGAGAGGAGAACACACTTTATGGACTTAACTTTAGATGATTACCTATTCCCATTCCATGCCTCGACAGTAAAACCGATGTTTCCCTAGCAAAACGAAAGGTGACCTGACTTCCAAGGGACTACAAGAGCGAGTTCCTGAGGTCCTGTCGCAACTCGAGAAAGACCCCAAGCTTCCCACCGCAACTCGACAAAAACCACAAGATTCGTCACTCAAGGTGAGATGAGAAAAATTTCCACTGCACAGTCTCAAGAGAAATCCCACACTCCCACTTGAAACTCGAACACATACTTCACACCCTTTATGCGACTCAAGATATTCCCTGACATAGCTCTCCCCACTTGAGAGGAGAAAATACTTTATGGACTCAACTTAACATGAAGCCCTATTCTCATTCCACGACTCGAGAGTAATCCCGATGTTCCATTACCAAAATGAAAGGAGACCTGACTTACCAGGGACTACATGAGCGAGTTCCTGAGGACCCTGTTCCAACTCGAGAAGGACCCCAAGGTTACGGCCAAAACTCGTGAAAAAGCACAAGATTCTGCACTCAACGTGAGATGACGAATATTTCCCCTCCAGAGTCTCAAGAGAAACCCCACATTCCCTCTTGAAACCCTAACGTGAACTTCACACCCTTTATGCGATTCAAGACATTCCCTGACATAGCTGTCCCCACTTGAGAGGAGAACACAATTTATGGGCTCAAATTTGGATGAGGCCCTATACACATTCCACGCCTAGAGAATAATTCCGAAGTTCCCCTACCAAAACGAAAGGAAACCTGACTTCCCAGGGACTACACGAGCGAGTTACGGAGGTCCCTGTCTCAACTCGAGAAGGACCCCAAGCTTCATGCTGCAACTCGAGAAAAGCAAAAAATTCTGCACTCAAGGTGAGATGAGGAACATTTCCCCTGCAGAGTCTCAAGGGAAATCACAAATTCCCTCTTGAAACACGAATGGGTAATTCACACCCTTTATACGACCCAAGACATTCCCTGATATCCCTTTCCCAACATCAGAAGAGAACACAGTTTATGGACTCAACTTTAGATGAGACATTAATGCCATTACACCCCTCGAGAAAAATCCTGATGTTCCATACCAAAACGAAAGGAGACCTGACTACCCAGGAAATTCAGGAGCAATTTCCTGAGGTCCCTGCCCAAACTCGAGAAGGACCCCAAGCTTCCCGCTGCAACACGAGAAAAACCACAAGATTCTTCACTCAAGGTGAGATGAGGGAACTTAGCCCTGCAGTGTCCCAAGAGAAATCTCACATTCCCGCTTGATAGGCGAATGGGTACTTGACACCCTTCAAGTGACACAGGACGTTCCCTAACATAGCTATCCCCTCTTGAGAGGAGAACACAATTTATTGAGTCAAATTTAGATGAGACCCTATTCCCATTCCACGCCTTGAGTCTAATCCCGATGTTCCCCTGCCAAAAGGAAAGGAGACCTTAATTCCCAGGCACTACACGAACGAGTTCCTGAGGTCCCTATCGCAACTGGAGAAGGACCCCAAGCTTTCCGCTGCATCTCGACAAAAACCACAACATTCTACACTCAAGGTGATATGAGGAAAATTTCCCCTGCAGAGTCTCAAGAGAAATCCCACATTCCCGCTTGAAATGTGAACGGGTACTTGACATCCTTTATGCAACTCAAGACATTCCCTGATTTAGCTGTCCACACTTGAGAGGAGAACACAATTTATGGACTCAAATTTAGATGATGCCCTATTATCACTCATCGCCTCGAGACTAATCCTGATGTTACCCGACCAAAAGGAAAGGAGACCTGATAGCCCTGGGACTACACGAGGGAGTTCCTGACGTCCCTGTCGAAACTCAAGAAGGTCCCAAAGCTTCCGGCCGCAAATCGAAAAAAACCACAAGATTCTGCACTCAAGGTGAGATGAGGAAAATTTCCCCTGCCGAGTGTCAAGTGAAATCCCACATTCACCATTGAAACTCGGACGGGTACTTCACACCCTTTATGCGATTCCCGACATTCCCTGTCACAGCTGTCCCCACCTGAGAAGAGAACATACTTTATGGACTCAACATTCGATGAGGCCTATACCCATTCCACGCCTCGAGAGTAATCCCGATGTTCCCCTACATGAGGGGAGGCATGACTTCCCAGGGCTTACAAGAGAGAGGTCCTGACGTCCTGTCGCAACTCGAGAAGGACACCAATCTTCCCGCTGCAACTAGAGTAAAACCAGAAGATTCTGCGCTCAAGGTGAAATGAGGAAAATTTCCCCTGCAGAGTCTCAAGAGAAACCCCACATTCCCCCATGAAACGTGAACGGGTACTTGAGACCCTTCATGCTACTCAAGATACAACCTGCCATAGCTGTCCCCATTTGGAGGAGAACACAATTTCTGGACTAAACTATAGATGAGGCCCTATTCCCATTCCACGCTTCAAGAGTATTCCCTATGTTCCCCTACCAAAACGACAGGAAATCTGACTTCCCAGGGACTACACGAGCGAGTTCCTGAGGTCCCTGTCGCAACTCGAGAAGGACCCCAAGCTTCCCGCCGCAACTCTAGAAAAACCACAAGATTCTGCACTCAAGGTGAGATGAGGAAAATTTCCCCTGCCGAGTCCCAAGAGAAATCCCACATTCCCGCTTGAAATGCGAACGGGTACTTGACACCCTTATGCAACTCAAGGCATTCCGTGATATAGCTATCTACACTTGAGGGGAGAACACAATTTATGGACTCAACTTTAAATGATGCCCTATTCCCATTCATCGCCTCGAGACTAATCCTGATGTTGCCGAGCAAAACGAAAGGAGACCTGATATCCCTGGGACTACTCACGGGAGTTCCTGACGTCCCTGTCGAAACTCAAGAAGGTCCCCAAGCTTCCGGCCGCAAATCGAAAAAAAAACCACAAGATTCTGCACTCAAGATGAGATGAGGAAAATTTCCCCTGCAGAGTCTGAATAGAAATTCCACATTCCCGCTTGAAACGCGAATGGGTACTCGACATCCTTTATGCAACTCAAGACATTTCCTGATATAGCTGTCCACACTTGAGAGGAGAACACAATTTATGGACTCAACTTTAGATGATGCCCTATTCCCACTCATCGCCTCGAGAGTAATCCCGATGTTGCCCGACCAAAACGAAAGGAGACCTGATATCCCTGGGAATACACGCCGGAGTTCCTGACGTCCCTGTCGAAACTCAAGAAGGAACCCAAGCTTCCTGCCTCAAGTCCAGGAAAACCAAAAGATTCTGCACTCAAGGTGAGATGAGGAAAATTTCCCCTGCAGAGGCTCAAGAGAAATTCCACATTCCCCCTTGAAACTCGAACGTGTACCTCACACCCTTTATGCGAGTCAAAACATTCTCTGAGATAGCTCTGAATACTTGAGAGGAGAACACAATTTATGGACTCAACTTAAGATGAAGCCCTATTCCCATCCACGCCTCGAGAGTAATCCCAATGTTCCCCCACAAAAACGAAAGGAGACCTGACTTCCCAGGGACTACATGAGTGAGTTCCCGAGATCCCTGTCGCAACTCGAGAAGGACCCCAAGCTTCCCGCCGCAACTCTAGAAATATCACAGGATTCTGCAGTCAAGGTGAGATGAGGAAAATTTCCCTTGCCGAGTCTCAAGAGAAATCCCACATTCACCCTTGAAACTCGGACGGGTACTTCACATTCTTTATGCGATTCAAGACATTCCCTGACATAACTCTCCCCACTTGAGAGGAGAACACAATTTATGGACTCAACTTTAGACGATACCCTATTCCCATTCCACGCATCGAGAGTAATCCCGATGTGCCCCTACCAAAACGAAAGGAGACCTGACTTCCCAGGGAATACACGAACGAGTTGCCGAGGTCCCTGTAGCAACTCGAGAAGGACACCAAGCTTCCCGCCACAACTCGACAAAAACCACAAGGTTCTGCACTCAAGGTGAGATGAGGAAAATTTCCCCTGCCGAGTGTCAAGTGAAATCCCACATTCACCCGTGAATCTCAGACGGGTACTTCACATCCTTTATGCGATTCCAGACATTCCCTATCATAGCTGTTCCCACTTGAGAGGAGAACATATTTTATGGACTCAACATTCGATGAGGCCCTATTCCCATTCCACGCCTTGAGAGTAATCCCGATGTCCACCTACCAAAACGAAAGGAGACCTGACTTCCCAGGGATTACTAGAGAGAGGTCCTGACGTCCCTGTCGCAACTCGAGAAGGACACCAATCTTCCCGCTGCAACTCAATAAAAGCCAGAAGATTCTGCGCTCAAGGTGAAATGAGGAAAATTTCCCCTGCAGAGTCTCAAGAGAAACCCCACATTCCCCCATGAAACGTGAACCGGTACTTGAGACCCTTCATGCTACTCAAGATACAACCTGCCATAGCTGTCCCCATTTGGAGGAGAACACAATTTCTGGACTAAACTGTAGATGAGGCCCTATTCCCATTCAACGCCTTGAGAGTAATCCCGATGTTTCCCTGCCAAAAGGAAAGGAGACCTTAATTCCCTGGCACTACACGAATGAGTTCCTGAGTTCCCTATCGAAACTCGAGAAGGACCCCAAGCTTTCCGCTGCATCTCGACAAAAACCACAACAATCTGCACTCAAGGTGACATGAGGAAAATTTCCCCTGCAGAGTCTCAACAGAAATCCCACATTCCCGCTAGAAACGTGAACGGGTACTCGACCTCCTTTATGCAACTCAAGACATTCCCTGATAGAGCTGTCCACACTTGAGAGGAGAACACAATTTATGGACTCAACTTTAGATGATGCCCTATTCCTACTCATCGCCTCGAGAGTAATCCCGATGTTGCCCGACCAAAACGAAAGGAGACCTGATATCCCTGGGAATGCAAGCGGGAGTTCCTGACGTCCCTGTCGAAACTCAAGAAGGAACCCAAGCTTCCTGCCGCAACTCGAGGAAAACTACAAGATTCTGCACTCAAGGTGAGATGAGGAAAATTTCCCTTGCAGAGGCTCAAAGGAAATTCCACATTTCTGCTTGAAACGCGAACGGGTACTTGACACCCTTTATGCGACTCAAGACATAACCTTACCTAGCTCTCCCCACTTGAGAAGAGAACACAATTTATGGACTCAACTTTAAATGAGATCTTATTCCCACTCCATGCTTAGAGAGTAATCCCGATGTTCCCCTACCATAACGAAAAGAGACCTGACATTCCAGGGACTACACAAGCGAGTTCCTGAGGTCCCTGTCGCCCCTCGAATAGGACCCCAAGCTTCCCGCCGCAACTCGAGAAAAACCACAAGATTCTTTACTCAAGGTGTGATGAGGAAAATTTCCCCTGCAGAGTCTCAAGAGAAATCCCTCATTTCCCCTTGAAACGTGAAGTTTATTTGAGACCCTTCATGCTACTCAAGACATAAACTGTCATATCTGTCCCCACATGAGAGGAGAACACAATTTATGGACTCAAATTTAGATGAGGCAATATGCTCATTCCACGCCTCAAGAGTATTCCCTATGTTTCCCCACCTAAACTAGAGGAGATCTGACTTCCCAGGGACTACACGAGCGATGTCCTGAGGTCCCTGGTGCAACTCGAGAAGGACCCCAAACTTCCTGCCGCAACTCGAGAAAAACCACAAGATTCTTCACTTAAGGTGAGATGAGGAAAATTTCCACTGCAGAGACCCAAGAGAAATCCCACATTCCCGCTTTGAAACCCGAACGGGTGCTTGACACCCTTTATGCGACTCAAGACATTCCCTGACATAGCTGTCTCCACTTGAGAGGAGAAAACAATTTATGCACTCACCTTTAGATGAGGCCCTATTCCCATTCCACCTCTCAAGAGTAATTCCGAAGTTCCCCTACCAAAACGAAAGGAGACCTGACTTCCCAGGGACTACATGAGTGAGTTCCTGAGGTCTCTGTCGCAACTCGAGGAGGACACCAATCTTCCGGCCGCAAGTCGACAAAAGCCACAAGATTCTTCACTCAAGGTGAGATGAGGAAAATTTCCCCTGAATAGTCTCAAGAGAAACCCAACATTTCTGGTTGAAAGTCGAACGGGTACTCGACACACTTTATGCGAAACAAAACATTCCCTGACATACCTGTCCACACTTGAGGGGAGAACACAATTTATGGACTCAACTTTAGCAGAGGCCCTCTTACCACTCCTCGCCTCGAGAGTAATAACGATGTTCTCCTACCTAACGAAAGGAGACCTGATTTCCCAGGGACTACACGACCGAGCTCCTGAGGTCCCTGTCGCCCCTTAGTTGGACCACAAGCTTCCTGAAGCTACTTCTGAAGAAACACAAGATTGTGCACGCAAGATGAGATGAGGAAAGTTTCCCCTGTAGTGTCTCAAGAGAAATCCCACATTCCCGCATGAAAGGCAAAAGGATACTTGACACCCTTTATGCGACTGAGAAATTTCCCTCACATAGCTGTCCCCATTTGAGAGGAGAACACATGGTACGGACTCAAACCTAGAAGAGGCTCAATTCCACTTACCGGCTCGAGAGTAATCCCGAAGTTTCCCATCCAATACAAAGGGGATCTGACCTACCTGAAGCAACACCAGAGAGTTTCTGAGGTCCCAGTTGCAACTCGAGAATTAACCCCAGCTTCCCGCCGCAACTCGAGAAACACCACAAAACTATCCCCTCTCTGCCAGATGAAGAAATTGTGCACTGCAGAATCTCACGAGAAATCCCACATTCCCGCTTGATCAGCAAAGGGTACTTGACACCCTTTTTCAGACTTAGAAAGTTCCCTCACACAGTCGTCCACATTGGAGAGGAGAACAGACTCTATGGACACAACCCGAGAAGAGGCTTTATTCCTATTTAAAGTTTCGAGAGTAATCCCGAAGGTCCGCATCCAACACTAAAGGGGATCTGACTTCCCTGAAGCAACCCGAGCGAGTTCCACTGGTCCCCGTCGTAACTCAACAAAAACCACCAGCTTCCCACCGCAACTCGAGAAAAACCAGAAAATTATCCCCTCAATGAGAGATGAGGAAAATGGGCGCTGCAGAATTACAAGAGAAATCCCAAATTCCCCTTGAAATGCAAAAGGGTACTTGACACCATTTATGTGACTCAGAAAGTTCCCTCAAACAGCTGTCCCCATTGGAGAAGGGAACACAGTTTATGGACTCAAGTCTAAAAGAGGCCGTATTCATATTTTACAGCTCGAGAGTAATCCCGAATTTCCCCTTCCAACACCAAAGTGGACCTGACTACCCTGAAGCACCCGAGCGAGTTCCTGAGGTCCCCGTCGAGAATCGAGAAGTATCCGAGCTTCCCGCCGCAACTCGAGAAACACCACAAAATTATCCCCTCAATGCGAGATAAGGATATACTGCACTCCAGTAACTCAAGGGAAATCCCACATTCCCGCTTGAAAGTCAAAAGGGTACTGACACCCTTTATGCGACTCAAAAAGTTCCCTCACACAGCTGTCCCCATTGGAGAGGAGAACACACTTTATGGACTCAACTTGAGAAGAGGCCCTATTCCCATATAACAGCTTGAGATTAATCCGGTACTTCCCCTTTCAACACAAAAGGGGACCTGACTTCCCTGAAGCAACTTGAAGGAGTTCCTGATGTCGCAGTCCCAACTCAAGAAATACCCCAAGCTTCCCCACGCAAATCCAAAAATGCCACAAAATTATCCACTCAATGCGAGATGAGGATATACTGCACTGCAGTACCTCAAGAGAATTTCCACATTTCCGCTTGAAAGGCAAAAGTGTACTTGACATCCTTTACCCGACTCAGAAGTTTCCCTCACACAGCAGTCCACATTGGAGAGGAGAACACACTTTATGAACTCAACACGAGAAGAGGCCCTATTCCCATTTAATGGCTCGAGAGTAATCCCGAAGTTCCCCTTTCAACACGAAAGCGGACCTGACTTCCTTGAAGAAACCCGAGTGATTTCCTGAGGCCCCAGTCACAACTCGAAAAGAACCCCAAGCTTCCCGCCTCAACTCGAGAAACACCACAAAATTATCTCCTCAATGAGAGATGAGGAAATTGTCGGCTGCAGAATCTAAAGAGAAATCCCACATTCCTGTTTGAAAAGCAAAGTGTACTTGATACCCTTTTTCAGATTTAGAAAGTTCCCTCACACAACCGTCCCCATTGGGGAGGAGAACACACTTTCTGAACTCAATTCAGAAAAGAGGCCTTGTTCCCATTTAACGGCTCAAAAGTAAGCCCAAGTTTCCCTTTCCAACACAAAAGGGGACCTGACTTCCCTGAAGCAACCCAAGCAAGTTCCTGTAGTCCCCGTGGCAACTCGAGAAGTACACCCAGCTTCCCGGTGAAACTCGAGAAACACGAAAAAATTATCCCCTCAATGCGAGATGAGGAAATTTTGCTCTGCAGAATCACAAGAGAAATCCCACATTCCCGCTTGAAAGGCAAAAGGGTACTTTATGCGACTCAGAATGTTCCCTCACAGAACCGTCCTCATTGGCGAGGAGAACACACTTTATGGACTCAACCCAAGAAGAGGCCCGATTCCCATTTAATGGCTCGAGAATAATCAGGAAGTTCCCTTTCCAACACAAAAGGAGACCTGACTTCCCTCAAGCAACGCGAGCGAGTTCCTGAGGTAACTTTTGCAACCCGGAAAGTACCTCCAGCTTCCTGGTGCAACTCGAGAAACAGCACAAAATTATCCCCTCAATGCGAGATGAGGAAATTTTGCACTGCAGCTTCTGAAGAGAAATCCCACATTCCCGCTTGAAAGGCAAAATGGTACTTGACAACCTTTATGCGCCTCAGAAAGTTCCCTCACAGAGCCGTCACCATTGGCGAGGAGAACACACTTTATGGACTCAACTCGAGAAGAGGCCCTATTCCCATTTAACGTCTCCAGGTAATCCCGAAGTTCCCCTTCCTTCACCAAAGTGGAACTGTCTTCCCTGAAGCAACCCGAGCGAGTTCCTGAGGTCCACATCGCAACTCGAGAAGTACCCCCAGTTTCCTGCCGCAACTCGAGAAACAGCACAAAATTATTCCCTCAATTCGAGATGAGGATATTTTGGGCTCAGAATCTAAAGGGAAATCCCAAATTCACGCTTGAAAGGCAAAAGGGTACTTGACACCCTTTATGTCACTCAGAAAGTTCACTCACAGAGCCGTCCCCACTGGAGAGGAAAACAGACTTTATGGACTCAACTAGAGAAGAGGGCCTATTCACATTTAAAGATTTGAGAGTAATCCCGAAGTTCCCCTTGCAAAACTAGAGGGTCCTGACTTCCCTGAAGCAACCCGAGTGAGTTCCTGAGGTCCCCATTGCAACTCAAGAAGTACCCCAAGCTTCCCGCCGCTTCTCGAGAAACAAGAAAATTATCCGCTCAATGCGAGATGAGGAAATTTTTCCCTGCAGAATCTCAAGGGACATCCCAAATTCCGATTGAAAGGCAAAATGGTGTTTGAATCCCTTTATGCGACTCAGAATGTTCCCTCACACAGCCGTCCCCATTGGAGAGGAGAACACAGTTTATGGACTCAACTCGAGAATAGGCCCTTTTCCAATTTAACGGCTGGAGAGTAATCATGAAGTTCCTCTTCCTTCACAAAAGGGGAACTACTTCCCTGAAGCAAGCTGAGCGAGTTGCTGAGGTCCCCGTCGCAACTCGAGAAGTACCCCTGCTTCCCGGCGCAACTCGAGAAACACCACGAAATTATCCCCTCAATGCGAGATGAGGAAATTTTGTGGTGCAGAATCTCAAGAGAAATCCCACATTCCCGCTTGAAAGGCAAAAGGGTACTTGACAACCTTTATGCGACTCAGAAATTTCCCTAACATCCGTCCCCACTGGAGAGGAGAACACACTTTAAAGACTCAACAGGAGAAGAGGCCTTATTCCCATTTAAGGGGTGGAGAGTAATCCCGAAGTTCCCCTTCCTTCTCAAAAGGGGAACTTACATCTCTGAAGCAACCCGGGCGAGTTCCTGAGGACCCCATCGCAATCCGAGAAATACCCCCAGCTTCCCTCCGAAACTCGAGAAACACCACCAAATTAACCACTCAATGCGAGATGAGGAAATTTTGTGCTGCAGATTCTCACGAGAAATCCCACATTCACGCTTGAAAGGCAAAATGTTACTTGACACCCTTTATGTGACTCAGAAAGTTCCCTCACACAGCCATCACCATTGGAGAGGAGAACAAACTTTATGGACTCAATTCAAGAAGAGGCCCTATTCCCATTTAAGGGTTCAAGAGTAATCCCGAAGTTCCCCTTCTTTCACAAAAGAGGAACTTATTTCCCTTAAGCAACCCGAGCGAGTTCCTGAGGTCCCCTTCTCAACTGGAGAAATACCCCTAGCTTCCCGCCGAAACTCGAGAAACACCACAAAATTATCCCCTCAATGCGAGATGAGGAAATTTTGCGCTGCAGAATCTCAAGAGAAATCCCACCTTCCCCCTTGAAAGGCAAAAGGGTACTTGACACTCTTTGTGTGACTCGGAAAGTTCCCTAATAGCCGTCCCAATTGGAGAGGAGAAGTCACTTTATGGACTCAACACGAGCAGAGGCCCTATTCCCATTTAATGGCTGAGAGTAATCAGTAAGTTCCCCTTCCAACAAAAAGGAGACCTGACTTCCCTGAAGCAACCAAAGCGAGTTCCTGAGGTCTACATCGCAAATTGAAATGTACCCACAGCCTCCCGCCCTAACTCGAGTAACACCAAAAATTATCACCTCCTTTCGAAATAAGGAAATTTTGCGCTGCAGAATCTCAAGAGAAATCCCACATTCCCGCTTGAAAGGCAAAAGTGTACTTGACACCATTTATGCGACTCAGAAAGTTCCCGCAAACAACCGTCCCCATTGGAGAGGAGAACAAATTTTATGGATTCAACTGGAGAAGAGTCCCTATTGCCATTTAACAGCGCGAGAATAATCCCGAATTTCCCCTTCCAACACAAAAAGGCGTCCTGAATTCCCTGAAGGAACCCGAGGAAGTTCCTGTATTCCACGTTGCAACTCAAAAACTATCCCCAGCTTCCGACGAAACTCCAGAAACCCCACAAAATTATCCCCTCAATGCGAGATGAGGAAATTTTGTGCTGCAGAATCTCAAGAGTAATCCCACATTCCCTCTTGAAAGACAAAAGTGTTCTTTACACACTTTATGCGACTCAGAAAGTTCCCTAACAGCCGTTCCCATTGGAGAGGAGAAAACACTTTATGGACTCAACTCGAGTGGAGGCCCTATTACCATTTAACGGCTCGAGAGAAATCCGGAAGTTCCCCTTCCAACACAAAAGGGGACCTGACTTCCCTGAAGAAACCCAAGCGAGTCCTGAGGTCCCATCACAACCTGAGAAATACCCCTGCTTCCCGGCGCTACTCGAGAAACACCACATAATTATTCCCTCAATGCGAGATGAGGAAATTTTGTGCTGCAGAATCTCAAGAGAAATCCCACATTCCCGCTGGAAAGGCAAAAGATTACTTGAAAACCTTTATGTGACTCAGAAAGCTCCCTCACCCAACTGTCCCCATTGGAGAGGAGAACACACTTTATGGACTCAACTCGAGAAGAGGCCTTATTCCCATTTAACGGCTCGGGAGAAATCCCGAAGTTCCCCTTCCAACAAAAACAGGGGTCCTGAATTCCCTGAAGCAACCCGACGAAGTTCTTGTATTCCTCGTTGCAACTCGAGAAGTAAGCCTAGCTTCCCGCCGAAACTCAAGAAAAAACACAAAAATATTCCCTCACTGCGAGATGAGGAAATTTTGCCCTTCACAATCTCAAGAGAAATCCCACATTCCCGCTTGAAAGTAAAAGAGTACTTGACACACTTTATGCGACTCAGAAAGTTCCCTCATAGTTGTCCCAGTTGGAGAGGAGAAGACACTTTATGGACTCAACACGCTCAGAGGCCCTATTCCCATTTAACTGCTGGAGAGTAATCAGTAAGTTCTCATTCTAACACAAAAGGGGACCTACTTCCCTGAAGCAAACAGAGTGAGTTTGTGAGGTCTACGTCGCAAATTGAGATGAACTCCCAGCTTCCCGTCGCAACTCGAGAAACACCACAAAATTATCCCGTCAATGCGAGATGAGGAACTTTTTCGCTGCAGAATCTCAAGAGAAATCCCACAACCGCTTGAGAGGCAAAATGGTATTTGATACACTTTATGCGACTCAGAAAATTCCCTAACATCCGTACCCTTTGGAGAGAAGAACACACTTTATGGACTCAACTCAAAAAGAGGCCATATTCCAATTCAACGGCTTGATAGTAATCCGGAAGTTCACTTTGCAACAAAAAAGGGGATCTGACTTCCCTGAAGCAACCCGAGCGAGTTCCTGAGGTCCCCGTCACAACTCAAGAAGCATCCCCAGCTTCCCGCCACAAGTAGAGAAACAAAACAAAATTATCCCCTCAATGCGAGATGAGGAAAATGTGTGCTGCAGAACCTCAAGAGAAATCTCACATTCCCGCTTGAAAGGCAAAAGTTACTTGACACCTTTTATGCGACTCAGAAAGTTCCCTCACACAGCTGTCCCCATTGAAGAGGAGAACACATTTTATTCACTCAACTCGAGAAGAGGCCCTATTCCCTTTTAACAGCTCGAGAGTAATCCCGAAGTTCCCCTTCCAACACAAAGGGGAACTGACTTCCCTGAAATAACCCGATCTGGTTCCTGAGGTCCCGTCGCAACTCGAGAAGTACCCCTAGCTTCCCGCCGAATTTTGAGAAACACCAGAAAAATATCTCCTAAATGCGAGATGAGGATATTTTGCACTGCAGAATCTCAATAGACAGCCCACATTCCCGCTTGAAAGGCAAAAGTGTACTTGACACCTTTCATGCCACTCAGATGGTTCCCTCACACAGCCGTCCCCATTGGAGAGGAGAACACACGTTATGGATTCAAGAGAAAAGAGGCACTATTTCAATTTAAAATCACGACAGTAATCCCGAAGTGCCCCTTCCAACACAAAAGGGTACCCGATTTCTATGAAACAACCAGAGCAAATTCCTCTGGTCCCAGTCGCAACTCAAGAAGTACCGACAGCGTCCCGCCGCAACTCGAGAAACACCCCAAAATTATCCCATCAATGCAAGATGAGGATATTTTGCACTCCAGAATCTCAAGAGAAATCCCACATTCCCGCCTGAAAGGCAAAAGGGTACTTGACACCCTTTATGCGACACAGAAAGTTCCCTAACAGATATCCACATTGGATAGGAGAACGCACTTTATGGCCTCAATTCGAGAAGAGGCCCTATTCCCGTTTAAAGGCTCAAGAGTAATCCCGAAGTTCCCCTTACAGCACAAAAGGGGACCTGACTTCCCTGAAGCAACACGAGCGAGTTCCTGATGTCCCCGTCGCAACTCGGAAAGTACAACAAGCTTCCCATCGCAACTCGAGACACACCACAAAGTTCAGTTCGGTTCAGTTCAGTCACTCAGTCCTGTCCGACTCCCCGGGACCCCATGAATCACAGCACGCCAGGCCTCCCTGTCCATCACCAGCTCCTGGAGTACACTCAAACTCATGACCACAGAGTCCGTGATGCCATCCAGCCATCTCATTCTCTGTCGTCCCCTTCTCCTCCCGACCCCAACTTTTCCCAGCATCAGAGTCTTTTCCAGTGAGTCAACTCGTCGCATGAGGTGGCCAACGTATTGCAGTTTCAGCTTTAGCATCAGTCCTTCCAATGAACACCCTGGATTGATCTCCTTTTTGCGCTGCAGTATCTCAACAGAAAGCCCACATTCCCCCTTCAAAGGCAAAAGTGTACTTGACACCCTTTATGTGACTCAGAAAGTTCGCTAACATCCGTCCCTATTTTAAATGAGAATACACTTTATGGACTCACCTCGAGAAGAGGCCCTATTCCCATTTAACGGCTCGAGAGAGAACCGGAATTTCCCCTTTCAGCACAAAAGCGGACCTGACGTCCCTGAAGCAACCCGAGCGAGTTCCTGATGGCCCCGTCACAACTCGAGAAGTGCCCACAACTTCCCGCCGCCACTCGAGAAACACCATAAAATTATCCCTTCAATAGGAGATGATGAAATTTTTCGCAGCAGAAACTCAAGAGAATTCCTACATTCTCCGTTGAAACACAAAAGGGTACTTGACACCATTTATGCGACTCAGGAAGTTCCCTAATATCCGTCCCCATTGTAGAGGAGAGCACTCTTTATGGACTCAACCCGAGAAGAGACCCTATTGCCATTTAATGGCGGGAGAGTAATCCCGAAGTTCCCCTTCCAATACAAAAAGGGGTCCTGAATACCCTGAAGCAACCCGAGGAAGTTCCTGTATTCCCCGTTGCAACTCGAAAAGGACCCCCAGGTTCTGCCGAAATCGAGAAACACCACAAAAATTTCCCCTGAATGCCAGATGAGGAAATTTTGCGCTGCAGAATCTCAAGAGAAATCCCACATTCCCGCTTGGAAGGCAGAAGGGTACTTGACACAGTTTATGCGACTCAGAAAGTTCCCTCACACAGCCCTCCCCATTGGAGAGGAGAAGACACTTTATGGACTCAACACGAGCAGAGGCCCTATTCCCATTTAATGGCTGGAGAGTAATCGTAAGTTCCCATTCCAACAAGAAAGGGGACCTGACTTCCCTGAAGCAACCCGAGCGAGTTCCTGAGGTCCCCGGCGCAACTTGAGATGTAGCCCCAGTTTCCCGACGCAACTCGAGAAACACCACAAAATTATCCCCTCAATGCGAGATGAGGAAATTTTGCCCTGGATATTCTCAAAAGAAATCACACAACCAGCTTGAAAGGCAAAATGGTACTTGACACCCTTTATGCGTCTCAGAAAGTTCCCTAACATCCGACTCATTGGAGAGAAGAACACAGTTTATGGACTCCCTCGAGAAGAAGACTTATTCCCATTTAACGGCTCTAGACTAATCCCGAGTACCCCTTCCAACGCAAAAGGGACCTGACTTTCCTGAAGCAACTAGAGTTAGCTCATGAGGTCCCCGTCGCAGCCCGAGAAGTACCCCCATGTTCCCACCGCAGTTAGAGAAACGCCACAAAATTATCCCCTCAATGCGACATAAGGAAATTTTGCACTGCAGAATCTCGAGAGAAATACCACATTCCCTCTTGAAAAGCAAAATGGTACTTGACTTCTTTGAGGCGACTCAGAATGGTCCCTAACATCCATCCTCAGTGGAGCGGAGAACACACTTTATGGACTCAAATCGAGTAGACGCAATATACCCATTTATCGGCTCGAGAGTAAACCAGACGATCCCCTTCCAGCACAAAAGGGGATATTATTTCCCTGAAGTAACTCGAGTGAGTTCCTGAGATCCCGTTCACAACTCGTGAAGTACTCCCTGCTTCCCGCCGCAACTCGAGTATAACCAAAAAATTATACCTTCAATGCGAGATGAAATAATTTTGCGCTGCAGAATCTCAAGAGAAATCCCACATTCCCACTGGAAAGGCAAAAGGGTACTTGACACACTTTATGCCACTCAGAAAGTTCCCTAACATCCTTCCTCATTGGAGAGGAGAACTAACTTTATGGACTCAACACCAGAAGAGGCCCTATTCCCTTTAAAGGACTCGAGAGTAACCGGAAGTTTCCATTCCAGGATAAAAGGGCACCTGACTTTCCTGAAATAACTCGAGAGAGTTCCTGAGGTCCCCGTCTCAACTCGAGTAGTACCCCAAGCTTCCCGCCGCAATTCGTGAAACACTACAAAATTATCCCCTCAGTGCGAGATGATGAAATTTTGCTCTGCAGAATCTCAAGGGAAATCCCAACTTCCCTCTTGAAAGGCAAAAGGGTACTTGACACCCTTTATGTGACTCAGATAGTTCCCTCTAACTGCCATCCTCATTGGAGAGGAAAACACATTTTATGGACTTAACTCGAGAAGAGGCCAATTCCTATTTAATGGCTCGAGGGTAATCCTGAAGTTCCCCTTCCAACACAAAAGGGGAACTGACTTCCCTAAAGTAATATGAGCGAGTTCCTGAGGTCCCCGTCACAACTAGAGAACTACCTCAGCTTCCTGCAGCAACTCGAGAAACACATACAAAATTATTCCCTCAATGCTAGATGAGGAAATTTTGTGCTACAGAATCTCAAGAGAAATTCCTCTATCCTCTTGAATGGCAAAAGTGTACTTGACACACATTTTTCAGTTCAGTTCAGTTCAGTCGCTCAGTCATGTCCGACTCTCCGCGACCCCAAAAGAATCACTGTTCGCCAAGCCTCCCTGTCCATCACCAACTCCCAGAGTTCACTCAAACCCATGTCCACGGAGTCGGTGATTCTATTCAGCCATCTCATTCTCTGTCGTTCCCTTCTCCTTCAGCCCCCAACCTTTTCTAGCATCAGAATCTTTTCCAACTCGTCGCCTGAGGTTGCTAAAGTATTGTAGTTTCAGCTTTAGCATCAGTCCTTCCAATGAACAACCAGGATTGATCTACCTTAGAATGGACTGGTTGGATCTTCTTGCAGTACAAGGGACTCTCAAGAGTCTTCTCCAACACCACAGTTCAAAAGCATCAATTCTTTGGCGATCAGCTTTCTTCACAGTCCAACTCTCACATCCATACATGACCACCGGAAAAACCATAGCCTTGACTAGACGGACCTTTGTTGGCAAAGTAATGTCTCTGCTTTTTAATATACTATCAAGGTTGGTCATAACTTTCCTTCTTAGGAATAAGCGCCTTTTAATTTCATGGCTGCAATCAGCATCTGCAGTGATTTTGCAGCCCCAAAAAATAAAGTCTGACACTGTTTCCACCGTTTTTCCATCTATTTCCTGTGAAGTGATGGGACCAGATTCCATGATCTTTGTTTTCTGAATGTTGAGCTTCAAGCCAACATTGTGTCCTCAAGGCTACCCCTCCTGAACGTGAACGTGAGTAGCTCCTCTCGGCCCTCCCCCGCACAGCCACCGCCTATTGGACGTGGGGTACCTCCTCTTGGCAGCCTGCCCTGGCCTCTAGCGTGGGGTAACTCTTCATGGCCAGGCATCTTTGCATAGTCGGTTGCACCAGGGCCGGTGTCTCTGGCGTCTGCACGGGCGGGGCCGGCTTCTCTCGCGATTGTCCCAGCGGGGCCTGGGTGTCTCCCGTCTGCGAGGGAGGGGCCGGGACTCTATACTATGAGTGGTCGGGGCCGGCAAATCTCTCGTCTGCACATGTGGGGCCAGTGTCACTCACATCTGGCAGAAGGGGGCGGGGTTTCTCATGTCTGCACAGGCAGCGAAGGCTTCTCTTGCGTCTGCGCGGGAGGGGATGGCATCTCTTGCGTATGCACCGCCAGGTGAGACTCAGAAAATTACCTAACACAGTGGTCCCCATTAGAGAGAAAAACACACTTTATGCACTAAACTCGAAAAGAGGCCCTATTCCCATTTAATGGATAGAGAGTAATCCCAAAATTCCCCTTCCAACATAAAAGGGGATCCGACTTCCCTGAAGTAACCAGAGTGAATTCCTGAGGTCCCCGTCACAACTCGAGAAGTACCCCAGCTTCCCTATGCAACTGGAGAAACACCACAAAATTATCCCCTCAACGCGAGATGAAGAAATTTTGGGCTGCAGGATCTCAAGAGAAATACCACATTCCCTCTTGAAAGGCAAAATAGTACTTGACACCCTTTATGCGACTGAGAAATTGCACTAATATGAGTCGCCATTGGAGAGGAGAACACACTTTATGGACTCAATTCGAGATGAGCCCCTATTACCATTTAACGGCTGGAGTGTAAACCTGAAGTTCCCCTTCCAACACCAAAGGGGAACTGACTTCCCTGAAGCAACCCGAGCGAGTTCCTGAGGTCCCCGTCGCAACTTGAGAAGTACACCCAGCTTCTATCCGCAACTCGAGAAACACCACAAAATTATCCCCTCAATGCGAGATGAGGAAATTTTGCACCACAGCATCTCAAGAGAAATACAACATTCCCTCTTGAAAGGCAAAAAGATACTTGACACCCTTTATGTGACGCAGAAAGTTCCCTACAAAGCCGTTCACATTGGACAGGAGAACACTCTTTATGGACTCAATTCGAGATGAGCCCCTATTCCCATATAACGGCTCGAGAGTAAACCAGAAGTTCCCCTTCCAACACCAAAGGGGACCTGACTTCCCTGAAAAACTCGAGTGAGTTCCTGAGGTTCCTGTCGCAAATCGAGGAGTAACCCAGCTTCTCGCTGCAACTCGAGAAACACCACAAAATTATCCCCTAAATGCGACATGAGGAAATGTTGCGCTGAAGAAGCTCAAGAGAAATACCACATTCCCTCTTGATGGGAAAAATGGTACTTGACACCCTTTATGCGACTCAGAAAGTTCCCTCACACAGCCGTCCCAATTGGAGAGGAGAAGACACTTTATGGACTCAATTCGAAATGAGGCCGTATTCCCATTTAACGACTGGAGAGTAAACCGGAAGTTCCCCTTCCAACAAAAAACGGGACCTGACTTCCCTGAAGCAACCTGAGCGAGTTCCTTAGGTCAACCTGGAAACTCGAGAAATATCCCCAGTTTCCTGCCGGAACTCAAGACACAACACAAAATTATCCACTCAATGCGAGATGAGGAAATTTTGCTCGGCAGAATCTCCAGAGAAATGCCACATTCCCTCTTGAAAGGAAAAAGGGTACTTGACACCCTTTATGCGACTGAGAAAGTTCCCTCACACAGCCGTCCCCATTGGAGAGCAAAACACACTTTATGGACTCAATTCGAGATGAGACCCTATTCCCATTTAACGGCTTGAGAGTAAACTGGAAATTCCCCTTCCAACACCAAAGGGGAACTGACTTCCCTGAAGCAACCCGAGCGAGTTCCTGACGTCCCCGTGGCAACTGGAGAAGTACCCCCAGCTTCCCGCCGCAACACGAGAAACACCACAAAATTATCCCCTCAATGCAAGAGGAGGAAATTTTGCGCTGCAGAATCTCCAGAGAAATACCACGATCCCTCTTGAAAGGCAAAAGGTTTCTTGACACCCTTTATGTGACTCAGAAAGTTCCCTCACAGAGCCGTCCCCATTGGACCGGAGAACACACTTTATGGACTCAATTTGAGATGAGTCCCTATTCCCCTTTAGCAGCTGGAGAGAAAACCGGAAGTTCCCGTTCCAACACGAAAGGGAACGTGACTTCCCTGAAGCAACCCGAGCCAGTTCCTGAGGTGCCCATCGCAACTCAAGAAGTACCCCCAGCTTCCCGCCGAAACTCGAGAATACCACAAAATTATCCCATCAATGAGAGAGGAGGGAATTTTGCGCTGCAGAAACTCAAGAGAAATACCACTTTCCGTCTTGAAAGACAAAAGGGTACTTGACACACTTTATGCGACTCAGAATGTTCCCTCACACAGCCGTCCCCATTGGACAGGAGAACACACTTTATGGACTCAATTCGAGATGAGTCCCTATTCACATTTAACGGCTCAAGAGAAAACCGGAAGTTCCACTTCCAACACCAAAGGGGAACTGAAATCCATTAAGCAACCCGAGCGAGTTCCTGAGGTCCCCGTCGCAACTGGAGAAGTACCCCCAGGTTCCCGCCGCAACTCGAAAAACACCACAAAAATATCCCCTCAATGCAAGATCAGGAAATTTTGCGCTGCAAAATCCCAAGAGAAATGCAACATTCCCTATTTAAAGGAAAAGGTACTTGACACCCTTTATGCGACTCAGAAAGTTCCCTTTCACAGCCGTCCCAATTGGAAAGGAGAACACACTTTATGGACTCAATTCGAGATGAGAACCTATTCCCATTTAACGGCTCGAGAGTAACCTGGAAGTTCCGTTCCAACACAAAAGTGGACCTGACTCCCTTCCCTGAAGCAACCCGAGCGAGTTCCCCAGGTACCCGTCGCAGCTCGAGTAGTACCACAAACTTCTTGCTGCAACTCGAGAAACACCACAAAATTATCCGCTCAATGCGAGATGAGGTAACTTTTCCGCTACAGAATCTCAAGGGAAATAGCACATTTCCTCTTTAAAGGCAAAAGGGTACTTGACACCCTTTATGCAACTCAGAACGTTCCCTCACACACCCGTCCCCATTGCAGAGGAGAACACACTTTATGGACACAATTCGAGATGAGCACTTCTTCCCATTTAACTGATCGAGAGTAAACCGGAAGTTCACTTCAAACACCAAAGGGGAAGTGACTTCACTTAGGCAACCCAAGCGAGTTCCTAAGGTCCCTGTCGCACCTCGAGAAGTACCCCCAGCTTCCCGCCGCAACTCGAGAAACACAACAAAATTATCCCCTCAATGAGAGATGAGGAAATTTTGCACTGCAGGATCTCAAGAGAAATACCACATTCCCTCTTGACATGCAAAAGGGTCCTTGACACCCTTTATGTGACTCAGAATGTTCCCCCACACAGCCGTTCCCATTGGAGAGGAGAACACACTTTATGGACTCAATTCGAGATGAGATCCTTTAACGATTTAACGGCTCGAGAGTCAACCGTAAGTTCCCCTTCCAACACAAAAGGGGACCTGACTTCCCTGAAGTAACTCATGTGAGTTCCTGATGTCCCCGTTGCAACTAGAGAATTAACCCCATCTTCCCGCCACAACTCCAAAAACACCACAAAATTATCCTCTCAAGGCGAGATGAGGAAATTTTGCGCTGCACAATCAAGAGAAATTCCACATTTCCGCCTGGAAGGCAAAAGGGTCCTTGACACACTTTATTCAGTTCAGTTCAGTTCAGTCGCTCAGTCTTGTCCGACTCTCCGCGACCCCATGAACCACAGTTCGTCAAGCCTCCCTGTCCATCACCAACTCCCGGAGTTCACTCAAACTCATGTCCACAGAGTCGGTGATTCTATCCAGCCATCTCATTCTCTGTCGTCCCCTTCTCCTCCCGCCCCAACCCTTCCTAGCATCAGAATCTTTTCCAGTGTGTCAACTCGTCGCCTGAGTTGGCCAAAGTATTGCAGTTTCAGCTTTAGCATCAGTCCTTCCAATGAACACCCAGGATTGATCTCCCTTAGAATGGACTGGTTGGATTTTCTTCCAGTACAAGGGACTCTCAAGAGTCTTCTCCAACACCACAGTCCAAAAGCATCAATTCTTCGGCGATCAGCTTTCTACACAGTCCAACTCTCACATCCATACATGACCACGGGAAAAACCATAGCCTTAACTAGACGGACCTTTGTTGGCAAAGTAATGTCTCTGCTTTTTAATATCCTATCAAGGTTGGTCATAACTTTCCTTCCTAGGAGTAAGCACCTTTTAATTTCATGGCTGCAATCAGCATCTGCAGTGATTTTGGAGCCCAAAAAATTAAAGTCTGATACTGTTTCCACTGGTTTTCCATCTATTTCCAGTGAAGTGATGGGACCAAATTCCATGACCTTTGTTTTCTGAATGTTGAGCTTCAAGCCAACCTTTTCACTCTCCTCTTTCACTTTCATCAAGAGGCTTTTGAGTTCATCTTCACTTTCTGCCCTAAGGGTGGTGTCATCTCCATATCTGGGGTTATTGATATTTCTCCCAGCAATCTTGATTCCAGCTTGTGCTTCTTCCAGCCCAACATTTCTCATGATGTACTCTGCATATAAGTTAAATAAGCAAGGTGACAATATACAGCCTTGACGTAATCCTTTTCCTATTTGGAACCAGTCTGTTGTTCCATGTACAGTTTTGAGTGTTGCTTCCTGACCTGCATACAGGTTTCTCAAGAGGCAGCTCAGGTGGTCTGGGATTCCCATCTCTTTCAGAATCTTCCACAGTTTATTGTGATCCACACAGTCAAAGGCTTTGGCATAGTCAATGAAGCAGAAATAGATGTTTTTCTGGAATTCTCTTGCTTTCTCCATGATCCAGCAGATGTTGGCAATTTGATCTCTGGTGCCTATGCCTTTTCTAAAACCTGCTTGAACATTTGGGAGTTCACGGATCACATATTGCTGAAGCCTGGCTTGGAGAATTTTGAAAATGACTTTACCAGCGTGTGAGATGAGTGCAATTGTGCGGTAGTTTGAGCATTCTTTGGTATTGCCTTTCTTTGGGATTGGATTGAAGACTGACCTTTTCCAGTCCTGTGGCCACTGCTGAGTTTCCAAATTTGTTGGCACATTGAGTGCAGCACTTTCACAGCATCATCTTTCAAGATTTGAAATGGCTTAACTAGAATACCATCACCACCACTAGCTTTTTTCGTAGTGATGCTTTCTAAGGCCCATTTGACTTCACATTCAAAGATGTCTGGCTCTAGGTCAGTGATCACATTTTCGTGACTATCGTGTTCGTGAAGATCTTTTTTTTACAGTTCTTCTGTGTATTCTTGCCAACTCTTCTAAATATCTTCTACTTCTGTTAGGTCCATACCATTTCTGTCTTTTATCGAGCCCATCTTTGAGTGAACTGTTCCCTTGAAATCTCTCACGTTCTTGAAGAGATCTCTTGTTTATCCTATTCGGTTGTTTTCCACTATTTCTTTGCATAGATCACTGAGGAAGGCTTTCTTATCTCTCCCTGTATTCTTTGGAACTCTGCATTCTAATGCTTATATCGTTCCCTTTCTCCTTTGCTTTTCGCTTCTCTTCTTTTCACAGCAATTTGTAAGGCCACCTCAGAGAGCCATTTTGCTTTTTTTTGCATTTCTTTTCCTTGGGGATGCTCTTGGTCCCTGTCTCCTGTACAGTGTCACGAACCTCCGTTCAGAGTTTATCAGGCACTATATTTATCAGATCTAGTCCCTTAAATCTATTTCTCACTTCCACTGTATAATCACAAGGGATTTGATTTAGGTCATATCTAAATGGTCTAGGGGTTTTCCCTACTTTCTTCAATTTAAGTCTGAATTTGGCAATTAGGAGTTCATGATCTGAGCCACAGTCAGCTCCTGGTCTTGTTTTTGCTAACTGTATACTGCTTCTCTGTCTTTGGCTGCAAAGAATATAATCAATGTGATTTTGGTGTTGACCATCTGGTGATGTCCACGTGTAGAGTCTTCTCTTGTGTTGTTGGAAGACGGTGTTTGCTATGGCCAGTGCGTTCTCTTGACAAAACTCTATTAGTCTTGGCCCTGTTTCATTCCGTGCTCCAAGGCCAAATTTGCCTGTTACTCCAGGTGTTTCTTGACTTCCTACTTTTGCATTCCAGTCCCCTATAATGAAAAGGACATCTTTTTGGGGTGTTAGTTCTAAGAGGTCTTGTAGGTCTTCATAGAACCATTCAACTTCTGCTTCTTTAGTGTTACTGGTTGGGGCATAGGCCTGGATTACTGTAATGTTGAATGGTTTGCCTTGGAAACCAACAGAAATCATTCTGTCGTTTTTAAGATTGCATCCAAGTACTGCATTTCGGACTCTTTTGTTGACCATGATGGCTACTCCATTTCTTCTAAGGGATTCCTCCCCAAAGTAGTAGATATAATGGTCATCTGAGTTCAATTCACACATTCCAGTCCATTTTAATTCACTGATTCCTAGAATGTCTATGTTCACTCTTGCCATGTCCTGTTTGACCACTTCCAATTTGCCTTGATTCATGGACCTAATATTCCAGGTTCCTATGCAATATTGCTCTTACAGCACCGGACCTTGCTTCTATCACTGGTCACATCCACAACTGGGTACTGGTTTTGCGTTTGCTCCATCCCTTCATTCCTTCTAGAGTTATTTCTCCACTGATCCCCAGTAGCATACTGGGCACCTACCGACCTGGGGAATGCCTCATTCAGTATCCTATAATTTTTCCCTTTGATACTGTTCATGGGGTTCTCAAGGCAAGTATACTGAAGTGGTGTGCCATTCCCTTCTCCAGGGGACCACATTTGGCTGTGGTCCATGTGATCAGATTGACTACATTCCTGTGATTATGATTTCAGTGTGTCTGCCCTCTGATGCCCCCTCGCAATACCTACCATCTTCTTTGAGTTTCTCTTACCTTGGGTGTAGGATATCTCTTCACAGGTGCTCCAAGGAAGCGCAGCTGCTGCCCCTTACCTTGGATGATGGGTATGTCCTCAAGACTGCCCCTCCTCACTTTGAACGTGAGTAGCTCCTCTCGGCCCTCCCCCGCACAGCCACCACCTATTGGACGTGGGGTACCTCCTCTTGGCATCCTGCCCTGGCCTCAGGCGTGGGGTAACTCCTCATGGCCTCGCATCTTTGCATGGTCACTTGGACCAGGGCCTGCTACTCTCGTGTCTGTGCGGGTGGGTCCGGCGTCTCTCGCATCTGCGTGGGCGGGGGCAGTGTCACTGGCATCTGTGCGGAAGGGGCCTGGGTCTCGCGGGTCTCCGCAGGTGGGGCCGGTGTCTCTTGCTTCTGCGTGGGCGGGGCCGGTGACTCTGGCATCTGCGTGGGTGGGGGAGGCGTCTCTTGTGTCTGCGCGGGAGGGGCCAGGGTCTCTCGGGTCTGGGCAGGCAGGGAAGTCTTCTCTTGCTTCTGCGCGGGAGGGGACGGCATCTCTCGCATCTGAGCCGCCAGGTGAAACTCAGAAAATTCCCTCAAACTGTCGTCCCCATTGGAGAGGAGAACACATTTTATAGTCTCAACTGGAGATGAGGTCCGATTACCATTTAACATCTCTAGAGTAATCCGGAAGTTCCCCTTCCAACACTAAAGGGGACCAGACTTCCCTGAAGCAACTGGAGCAAGTTCCTGAGGTCCCCGTCGCAACTCGAGAAGTATACCCAGCTTCCTGCCGCAACTCGAAAAACACCACAAAATTATCACCTCAATGTGAGATGAGGAAATATTGCCCTGCAGAATCTCAAGAGAAATATCACATTCCCTCTTGAAAGGCAAAATGGTACTTGACACCATTTATGCGACTGAGAACGTTTCCTCACACAGTCGTCCCCATTGGACAATAAAACACACGTTATGGACTCAATTGGAGATGAGGCCCTATTCCCATTAAATGGCTCGAGAGTAAACCGGAAGTTCCCCTTCCAACACAGAAGGGAATTGACTTCCCTGAAGCAACCGGAGCGAGGTTCTGAGGTCCCCGTCGAAACTCGAGAAGTGCCCCCAGTTTCCCATCGCAACTCGAGAAACACCACAAAATTATTCCCTCAATGCGAGATGAGGAAATTTTGCGCTGTAGAATCTCAAGAGAAATACCACATTCCCTCTTGAAAGGCAAAAGGGTACTTGACACCCTTAATGCGACTCACAAAGTTCCCTCACACCGCCATCCCCATTGCAGAGGAGAACACACATTATGGACTCAACTCAAGATGAGGACCTATACCCATTTAATGGCTCCGGAGTAATCCCGAATTTCCCCTTCCAACACAAAAGGGGACCTGACTTCCCTGAAGTAACCCGAGGGAGTTCCTGAGGTCCCGGTGGCAACGCGAGAAGTACCCAAAGCTTCCCGCCGAAATCGAGAAACACCACAAAATTATCCAGTCAATGCGAGATGGGGAAAGTGAGCGCTGCAGAATCTGAAGAGAATTCCCACATTCCCGCTTCAAAGGCAAAACTGTACTTGACACAATTTATGGGACTCAGAAAGTTCCCTCACACAGCTGTCCCCATTGGAGAGGAGAACAAACGTTATGAACTAAACTTGAAAATAGGCCCTATTCCCATTTAACTGATCGAGAGAAATCCTGAAATTCCCTTTCCAAACAAAAGCGAACCTGACTTCCCTGAAGAAAACCGAGCGAGTTCCTGAGGTCCCCGTCACAACTCGATAAGTTCCCCCAACTTCCCGCCGCAACTCGAGAAAAACAACAAAATTATCCCCTCAGTGGGAGATGAGGAAATTTAGTGGTTCAGAATCTCAACAGAAATACCACATTCCCTCTTGAAAGGCAAAAGGGTACTTGAAAACCTTTACACGTTTCCGAAATTTCACTAACATCAGTCCCCATTGGAGAAGAGAACACACTTTATGTACTCAATTCGAGATGA
The DNA here is from genome assembly GCF_049115385.1 of Moschus berezovskii. Classification (NCBI taxonomy): domain Eukaryota; kingdom Metazoa; phylum Chordata; class Mammalia; order Artiodactyla; family Moschidae; genus Moschus; species Moschus berezovskii. The sequence continues at coordinate 71,200,570 of NC_142481.1, read as the reverse complement.
GCCCCTAACCCATTTAACTGCTCGAGAGTAAACCGGACGTTCCTCTTCCAATACAACGGAAAACTTACTTCCCTGAAGCAACCCGGGCAAGTACTTGAGGTCCCCGTCGAAACTCGAAAAGTACCCACAGCGTCCCGCCGCAACTCGAGAAACACCACAAAATTATCCCCTCAATCCTAGATGAGGAAAATTTGCGCTGCAGTATCGCAAGAGAAATACCACATTCCCGTTTGAAAGGCAAAAGGGTTCTTGACACCCTTTATGCGACTCAGAAATTTCACTAACATCATTCCCCATTGGAGAGGAGAACACTCTTTATGGTCTCAATACGAGATGAGGCCCTATTCCCATTTAACGGCTCGAGAGTAAACCGGAAGTTCGCCTTCCAACACCAAAGTGGAACTGACTTCCCTGACGCAATCCGAGCGAGTTCCTGAGTTCCCCGTCGCAACTCGAGAAGTACCCCCATCTAACCGCCACAACCCGAGAAACACCACAAAATTCTCCCCTCAATGCGAGATGAGGTAATTTTGCGCAGTAGAAACTCAGAGAAATCCCACATTCCCGTTTGAAAGGCAAAAGGGTACTTCACACAATTTATGCCACTCAGAAATTTCCCTAACATCCGACCCCATTGGGATGCAGAACACACTTTATGGACTCAACTCAAGAAGAGGCCCTATTCCCATTAAAGGGCTCCAGAGTAATCCGGAAGTTCCCCTTCCAGCACAAAAGGGGACCTGACATCCCTGAAGTAACTCGAGTGAGTTAATGAGGTTCCCGTCACAACTCGAGAAACACCACAAAATTATCCCCTCAATGTGAGATGAAGAAATTTTGCGCTGCAGAATCTCAAGAAAAAACCCACATTTCCGCTTGAAAAGCAAAAGGTTACTTGACTTCCCTTAGGTGACTCAGAATGGTCCCTAACATCTGTCCTCAGGGGAGAGGAAAACACACTTTATGGACTCAAAAGGAGAAGTGACAATATTCCCATTTGACGGCTCCAGAAAAATCCGGAAGTTCCCCTTAAAACACAAAACGGGATTTGACTTCCCTGAAGCAACCCAAGGGAGTTCCTGAGGTCCCCGTCGCAATTCGAGTAGAACCCCATGATCCCGCGGCAACTCGAGAAACACCACAAAATTCACCCCCCAATGCGAGATGAGGCAATTTTGTGCTGTAGAAACTGAAGAGAAATCCCACGTTCCCGCTTGAAAGGCAAGAGTACTTGACATCCTTTATGCCACTCAGAAAGTTCCCTAACATATGTCCCCATTGGAGAGCAGAACACATTTTATCGACTCAACTCAAGAAGAGGCCCTATTCCCATTAAAGGTCTCGAGAGTAAACCGGAAGATCCCTTCCAGCAAAAAAGGGGAACTGACTTCCCTGAGGTAACTCAAGTGAGTACCTGAGGTCCCCGTCGCAACTGGAGATGTATGCCCATCTTCCCGCCTCCTTTCGAGAAACAACACAAAATTATCCCCGCAATGCGAGATGAGGAAATTTTGCGCTGCAGAATCTCAAGAGAAATCCCACATCCCGCTTGATAGGCAAAAGGGTACCTGACTCCAAATAGGCGACTCAGAATGTTCTCTAACACCCGTCCTCAGTGGAGAGGGGAACAAACTTTAAGGACTTAAATCAAGAAGAGGCAATATTTCCATTTAATGGCTCGAGAGTACTCCGGAAGTTCCCCTTCCAACACAAAAGGGGACTTGACTTCCCTCAAGCAACCCGAGGGAGTTCCTGAGGTCTCCGTCTCAACTGGAGAAGTACGCACAGCTTCCCGCCATAATTCGAGAAACACAACAACATTATCCCCTCAATGCAGGATGAAGAAAATTTGCGCTGCAGAATCTCAAGAGAAATCCCACATTCCCGCTTGAAAGACAAAAGGGTACTTGACACACATTATGCCACTCAGAAAGTTCCCTAACATCCGTCCCTATTGGAGAGGAGAACACACTTTATGGACTCAACTCGAGAAGAGGCCCTATTCCCATTCAAGGGCTCGAGAGTAAACCGGAAGTTCCCCATCCAGCACAAAAGGGGACCTGACTTCCCTGAAGTAACTCGAGTGAGTCTTGAGGTTCCCGTCGCAAGTCGAGAAGAACCCCCAGCTTCCCGTCGCAATTCGAGAAACACCACAGAATTATCCCCTCAATGCGAGAAGAAGAAATTTTGAGGTGCAGAATCTCAGGAGAAAACCCACATTTCCGCTTGAAAAGCAAAAGATTACTTGATTCAATATAGGTGACTCAGAATAGTCCCTAACATCCGTCCTCAGTGGACAGGAAAACACACTTTATGGACTCAGAAGGAGAAGAGGCAATATTCCCATTTAAAGGCTCCAGAGTAATCCGGAAGTTCCCCTTCCAACACAAAACGGGACTTGACTTCCGTGAAGCAACCCGAGCGATTTCCTGAGGTCCCCGTTGCAATTCGAGTAGTACTCCATGCTTCCCGCCGTAACTCGAGAAACACCACAAAATTATCCCCTCAATGCGAGATGAGGTAATTTTGCGATGTAGAAACTCAAGAGAAATCCCACATTCCCGCTTGAAAGGCAAAAGAGTACTTGACACCCTTTATGCCACTCAGAAAGTTCCCTGACATCTGTCCCTATTGGAAAGCAGAACACATTTTATCGACTCAACTCAAGAAGAGGCCCTATTCCCGTTAAAGGGCTGTAGAGTAACCCGGAAGTTCCCCTTCCAACACAAAAGGGGACTTGACTTCCCTGAAGCAACCCGAGAGAGTTCCTGAAGTCCCCTTCCCAACTCGAGAATTACCCTCTGCTTCCCGCTGCAACTCGAGAAACACCACAAAATTATCCCCTCAATATGAGATGAGGAAATTTTGCGTGGCAGAATCTCAAGGGAAATCCCACATTCCCGCTTGAAAGGCAAAAGTGTACTGGACTTCGTTTACACGACTCTGAATTTTCCCTTGCATCCGTCCTCAGTGGGGAGGAAAACAACTTTATGGACTCATATCGAGAATAGGAAATATTCCCATTAAAGGCTGGAGAGTAATCCGGAAGTTCCCCTTCCAACACAAAAGGGGACTTGACTTACCTGAAGCAACCCGAGAGAGTTCCTGAAGTCCCCGTCCCAACTCGAGAATTACCCCCTGCTTCCCTCTGCAACTCGAGAAACACCACAAAATTATCCCCTCAATATGAGATGAGGAAATTTTGCGTGGCAGAATCTCAAGGGAAATCCCACATCCCGCTTGATAGGCAAAAGGGTACCTTACTCCAAATAGGCGACTCAGAATGTGATCTAACATCCGTCCTCAGTGGATAGGAGAACACACTTTATGGACTCAAATCGAGAAGAGGTAATATTCCCATTTCACGGCTCAAGAGTACTCTAGAAGTTCCCCTTCCAACACAAAAGGGGACCTGACTTCCCTGAAGTAACTTGAGTGAGTTCCTGAGGTCCCCGTCGAAACTGGAGAGGTACACGAAGCTTCCCGCCGCAATTCGAGAAACAGGACAAATTATCCCCTCAATGAGAGATGAGGAAATTTTGCGGGGCAGAATCTCAAAAGAAATCCGACATTCCCGCTTGAAATGCAAAAGTGTACTTGACAACGTTTAGGCAATTCAGAATGGTCATTAACATCTGTCCTCAGTGGAGAGGAGAACACATTTTATGGACTCAAATCGAGAAGAGGCCCTATTCCCAATAAAGGGCTCGAGAGTAATCCGGAAGTTCCCCTTCCAGCACAAAAGGGGACCTGACTTCCCTGTAGCAACTCAAGTGAGTTCCTGAGGTCCCCTTCGCAACTAGAGAATTACCCCCAGCTTCCCGTCGCAATTCAAGAAACACCACAAAATCATCCCCTCAATGCGAGATGAAGAAATTTTGCGCTGCAGAATCTCAAGAGAAAACCCACATTTCCGCTTGAAAAGCAAAAGGTTACTTGACTCCCTTTAGGTGACTCAGAATGGTCCCTAACATCCTTCCTCAGGGAAGAGGAAAACACATTTTATGGACTCAGAAGGAGAAGAGGCAATATTCCCATTTAACAGCTCGAGAGTAATCCGGAAGATCCCCTTCCAACACAAAACGGGACTTGACTTCCCTGAAGCAATCCGAGCTAGTTCATGAGGTCCCCGTCGCAATTCGAGTAGTACACCATGCTTCCCGCCGCAACTCGAGAAACACCGCAAAATTCTCCTCTCAATGCGAGATGAGGTAATTTTCTGCCCGAGAAACTCAAGAGAAATCCCACATTCCCGTTTGAAAGGCAAAAGAGTACTTGACACCCTTTATGCCACTCAGAAATTCCCTAACATCCGTCCCCATTGGAGAGCAGACACATTTTATCGACTCAACTCAAGAAATGGCCCTATTCCCATTAAAGGGCTCGAAAGTAAACCAGAAGTTCCCCTTCCAGCACAAAAGGGGACCTGACTTCCCTGAGGTAACTCGAGTGAGTACCTGAGGTCCCCGTCGCAACTGGAGATGTACGCCCAGCTTCTCGCCTCCATTCGAGAAACACCACAAAATTATCCCCTCAATGCGAGATGAGGAAATTTTGCACTGCAGAATCTCAAGAGAAATCCCTCATGCCCTCTTGAAAGGCCAAAGTGTACTTGAGTCCCTTTCGGCGACTCAGAACGGTCCCTAACATCTCTCTTCAGAGGAGAGAAGATCACACTTGTGGACTAAAATCGAGAAGAGGCAATATTCCCTTTTAATGGCTGGAGATTAATCCGGAAGTTCCCCTTCCAACACAAAAGGGGACCTGACTTCCCTGAAGTAAGTTGAGTGAGTTCCTGAAGTCCCCGTCGCAACTCGAGAAGTACCCCAAGTATCCCGCCGCAATTCGTGAAACACCACAAAATTATCCCCTCAATGTGAGATGAGGAATATTGCCCTGCAGAATTTCAAGAGAAATCCCACATTCCCGCTTGAAAGGCAAAAGGTTACTTGACACACATTATGCCACTCAGAAAGTTCCCTAAATTCCATCCCCTTTGGAGAGGAGAACACACTTTATGGACTCAACTCGAGAAGTGTCCCTATTCCCATTAAAGGATAGAGAGTAATCTGGAAGTCCCCCTTGCAGCACAAAAGGGGACCTGACTTCCCTGAAGTAACTCGAATAAATTCCTTAGGTCCTCGTCGCAACTTGAGAAATCCCCCCAGTTGAAAACCGCATTCGAGAAACACAACAAAATTACCCCTCAATGCGAGATGAGGAAATTTTGCGCTGCAGAATCTCAAGAGAAATCCCACATTCCTGCTTGAAAGGCAAAAGGGTACTTGACTTCGTTGATGCGACTCCGAATGTTCCCTAATATCCGTCCTCAGTGGGAAGGAAAACAACTTAATGGACTCAAATTGAGAATAGGAAATATTCCCATTAAAGGCTGGAGAGTAATCCGGAAGTTCCCCTTCCAACACAAAAGGGGACTTGACTTCCCTGAAGAAACCCGAGAGAGTTCCTGAAGTCCCCGTCCCAACTCGAGAATTACCCCATGCTTCCCGCCGCAACTCGAGAAACACCACAAAATTATCCCCTCAATATGAGATGAGGAAATTTTGCGCTGCAGAATCTCAAGGGAAATCCCACATTCCCTCTTGAAAGTCAAAATGGTACTTGACAAAGTTTATGCAACTCTGAAAGTTCCCTAAAATCCGTCCCCAGTGGAGAGGAGAACAAACTTTAAGGACTCAAATCCAGAAGAGGTGCTATTTACATTAAAGGGCTAGAGAGAAATCCGGAAGTTCCACTTTCAGCACAAAAGGGGACCTGACTACCCTGAAGTAACTCGAGTGAGTTCCTGAGGTCCCCGTCGTAATTCGAGAAGTATCCCCAGCTTTTCACCGCAATTCGAGAAACACAACAAAATTATCCCCTCAATGCGAGATGAGGAAATTTTGCTCTGCAGAATCTCAAGAGAAATCCCACATCCCGCTTGATAGGCAAAAGGGTACCTTACTCCAAATAGGCGACTCAGAATGTGATCTAACATCCGTCCTCAGTGGATAGGAGAACACACTTTATGGACTCAAATCGAGAAGAGGTAATATTCAAATTTCACGGCTCGAGAGTACTCTAGAAGTTCCCCTTCCAACACAAAAGGGGACCTGACTTCCCTGAAGTAACTTGAGTGAGTTCCTGAGGTCCCCGTCGAAACTGGAGAGGTACACCAAGCTTCCCGCCGCAATTCGAGAAACAGGACAAATTATCCCCTCAATGCGAGATGAGGAAATTTTGCAGGGCAGAATCTCAAAAGAAATCACACATTCCCGCTTGAAAGGCAAAAGGGTACTTGACAACGTTTAGGCGATTCAGAATGGTCATTAACATCTGTCCTCAGTGGAGAGGAGAACACATTTTATGGACTCAAATCGAGAAGAGGCCCTATTCCCAATAAAGGGCTCGAGAGTAATCCGGAAGTTCCCCTTCCAGCAAAAAACGGACTTGACGTCGCTGAAGCAACCCGAGCGAATTCCTGAGGTCCCTTTCGCAATTAGAGAAGTACCCCCAGCTTCCCGCCGCAACTCGAGAAACAGCACAAAATTATTCCCTGAATGCGAGATGAGGAAATTTTGCAGTGCAGATTCTGAAGGGAAAATCCACATTCCCACTTGAAAGGCAAAAGGGTACTTGACTCCCTTTTTGCGATTCAGAAACTTCCCTCAAACAGATGTCCCCATTGGAGAGGAGAACACATTTATGGGCTCAACTCCATAAGCGGCCCTATTCCCTTTTAACGGCTCGAGAGTAATCCAGAATATCCCCTTCCAAGAAAAAGAGGGACCTGACTTCCTGGAACAACAGGAGCGAGTTCCTGAGGTCCCTGTTTCAACTCGAGAAGTTCCCCCATCTTCCCGCCACAACTCCAAAAACACCACAAAATTATCCCCTCAAGGCGAGATGAGGAAATTTTGCGCTGCACAATCAAGAGAAATTCCACATTTCCGCCTGGAGGGCAAAAGGGTACTTGACACACTTTATTCAGTTCAGTTTCTCTTACCTTGGGTGTGGGATATCTCTTCACAGCTGCTCCAAAAAAGCGCAGCTGCTGCCCCTTACCTTGGATGAGTGGTAAGTCCTCAAGGCTGCCCCTCCTGGCCTTGAACGTGAATAGCTCCTCTCGGCCCTCCCCCGCACAGCCACCGCCTATTGGACGTGGGGTACTGCCTCTTGGCCCCCTAACCTGGCCTCAGGCATGGGGTAACTCCTCATGGCCTCACATCTTTGCATGGTTGGTTGCACCAGGGCCTGAGTCTCTGGTGTTTGAGCGGATGGGGCCAGCGTCTCTCGCGACTGCGTGGGCGGGGAAGTCATCTCTCCCATCTGCGCGGGCGGGGCCGGTTTCTCTCGCCTCTGCACGGGCGAGGCCGGATTCTCTTGCGACTGCTCGGGCTGGGCCTGGGTCTTTCGCGTCTGCGCAGGAGGGATCCGGGACTCTAGGGTCTGAGCGGGCGTGGCAAGTGGCTCTCGCGTCTGCGCGGGCAGGGGCAGTGTCACTCGCAACTGTACGAAAGGGGCCTGGGTCTCGCGGGTCTCCGCGGGCGGGGCCGGTGTCTCTCTCCTCTGGCCAGGCAGGGAAGGCTTCTCTTGCGTCTGCGCGGGAGGGGACTGCATCTCTCGCATCTGTGCCGAAGGGTGAGACTCAGAAAATTCCCTCACACAGTCGTCGCCATTGAAGAGGAGAACACACTTTATAGTCTCAACTGGAGATGAGGTCCGATTCCCATTTAAAGTCTGGAGAGTAATCCGGAAGTTCCCCTTCCAACACCAAAGGGGACCTGACTTCCCTGAAGCAACCCGAGAGAGTTCCTGAGGTCCCCGTTGCAACTCAAGAAGTACCCCCAGCTTCCCGCCGCAACTCAAAAAACACCACAAAATTATCCCCTCAATGCGCGATGAGGAAATATTGCCCTGCAGAATCTCAAGAGAAATAGCACATTCCCTATTGAAAGGCAAAAGGGTACTTGACACCTTTTATGCGACTCAGAAAGTTTCCTCACCCAGTTGTCCCCATTGGACAGGAAAACACACGTTATGGACTCAATTGGAGATGAGGCTCTATTCCCATTAAACGGCTCGAGAGCAAACCAGAAGTTCCCCTTCCAACACAGAAGTGGAACTGACTTCCCTGAAGCAACCGGAGCGATTTCCTGAGGTCCCCGTCAAAACTCGAGAAGTACCCCCAGTTTCCCGTCGCAAAACGAGAAACACCACAAAATTATCCCCTCAATGCGAGATGAGGAAATTTTGAGCTGTAGAATCTCAAGAAAAGTACCACATTCCTTATTGAAATGCAAAAGTGTATTTGACACCCTTTATGCGACTCACAAAGTTCCCTCACACCGCCGGCCCCATTGCAGAGGAGAACACACTTTATGGGCTCAACTCAAGAAGGGGACCTATTCCCATTTAATGGCTCCAGAGTAATCCTGAATTTCACCTTCCAACACAAAAGGGGACCTGACTTCCCTGAAGTAACCCGAGGGAGTTCCTGAGGTCCCCGTGGCAACTCGAGAAGTACCCAAAGCTTCCAGCCAAAATCGAGAAACACAACAAAATAATCCGTTCAGTGCGAGATGGGGAAATTGAGTGCTGCAGAATCTCAAGAGAATTCCCACATTCCCGCTTCAAAGGCAAAAGTGTACTTAACACAATTTATGGGACTCAGAAAGTTCCCTCACACAGCTGTCCCCATTGGAGAGGAGAACAAATGTTATGGACTCAACTTGAGAATAGGCGCTATTCCCATTTAACTGATCGAGAAAAATCCTGAAATTCCCTTTCCAACACAAAAGCGGACCTGACTTCCCTGAAGAACCCCGAACGAGTTCCTGAGGTCCCCGTCGCAACTCGATAAGTTCCCCCAACTTCCTGCCTAAACTCAAGAAACACCACAAAATTATCCCATCAATGTGAGATGAGGAAATTTTGCGCTGGAGCATCTCAAGAGAAAAACTACTTTTCCGCTTGAAAGGCAAAACGGTACTTGAAACGCTTTATTCGACTCAGAAATTTCCCTCACACAATCGTCCCCATTGGAGAGGAGAACACTCTTTATGGACTCAACTCGAGAAGAGGCCCCATTTCCAATTAACGTCTCGAGAGTAATTGCGAAATACCCCTTTCACTAAAAAAGGGGAACAAACTTCCCTTAAGCAAAACGAGAGAGTTGCTTAGGTTCACGTCACAATTTGAGATGTAAAACAATTCGAGATGTACCAGCCTCAACAGGAGAAACACAGCAAGATTATCCCCTCAATGCGAGATGAGGAAATTTTCCCTGCATAATCTCAAGAGTAATCCCACATTCCCTCTTGAAAGGCAAAAGTGTACCTGACACGCTTTATGCGACTCAAAATTTTCCCTCACACAGCCCTCCCCATTGGAGAGGAAAACACACTTTATAGACGCAATTCGAGATGAATCCCTATTCCCATTTAACGGCTCGAGAGTAACCCGGAAGTTCCCCTTCCAAAACAAAAGGGGACCTGAATTCCCTGAAGCAACACAAGCGAGTTCCTGAGGACCCAGTCGCAACTCGAGAAATACCCCCAGCTTCCCTCCTAAACCCGAGAAACACCACAAAATTATCCCCTCAATGCGAGATGAGGCAATTTTGTGCTGCAGAATCGCAAGAGAAATACCACATTCCCTCTTGAAAGACAAAAGGGTACTTGACACCGTTTATGGGACTCAGAAATTTCACTAACATCAGTCCCCATTGGAGAGGAGAACACACTTTATGGACTCAATTCTAGATGAGCCCTTATTCCCACTTAACAGCTCGAGAGTAAACTGGAAGTTCCCCTTCCAACACCAAAGGAGACCTGACTTCCCTGAAGCAACCCGAGAGAGTTCCTGAGGTCCCCGTCGGAACTCGAGAAGTACCCCAAGCTTCCCGCCGCAACTCGAGAAACACCAAAAAATTATCCCCTCAATGCGAGATGAGGAAATTTTGCGCTGCAGAATCTCAAGAGAAATACCACATTCCCTCTTGAAAGGCAAAAGGGTACTTGACACCCTTTATGTGACTCAGATAGTTCCCACACAGCCGTCCCCATTGAGGAGGAGAACACACTGTATGGACACAATTCGAGATGAGCCCCTATTCCCATTTAACGGCTCGAGAGTAAACCGAAAGTTCCCCCTCTAACACAAAAGGGGACCTGACTTCCCTGATGCAACCCGAGCGAGTTCCTGAGGTCCCTGTTGCAACTCGAGAAGTACCCCCAGGTTTCTGCCGCAACATGAGAAACACGACAAAATTATCCCCTCAATGCCAGATGAGGAAAATTTGCCCTGTAGATTCTCAAGAGAAATACCACATTTCTTCTTGAAAGGCAAAAGGGTACTTGACACCCTTGATGCGACTGAGAAATTTCACTAACTACAGTCCTCAGTGGAGAGGCGAACACAGTTTATGGACTCACTTCGAGATGAGCCCCTATTAAAAATTTAACGGCTCAAGAGTAAACCGGAAGTTCCCCATCCAACACAAAAGGGGCCCTGACTTCCCTGAAGCAACCCGATCGAGTTCCTGAGGTCCTCGTCGTAACTCGAGAAGTACCCCTAGCTTCCTGCCTCAAAATGAGAAACACCACAAAATTATCCCCTCAATGCGAGATGAGGAAATTTTGCGCTGCAGAATCCCAAGAGAAATACCACATTTCTTCTTGAAAGGCAAAAGGGTACTTGACACCCGTGATGCGACTCAGAAATTTCACTAACATCACTCCGCATTGGAGGGGAGAGCACACCTTATGGACTCAATTCGAGATGAGCCCATATTCCCATTTAACGGCTCAAGAGTAAACCGAAAGTTCCCATTTCAACACAAAAGGGGCCCTGACTTCCCTGAAGGAACCCGAGCGACTTTCTGAGGTCCCCGTGACAAATGCAGAAGTAGCCCCAGCTTACCGCTACAACTCGAGAAACACCACAAAATTATCCCCTCAATGCGAGATGAGGAAATTTTGCGCTGCAGAATCTCAAGGAAAATCCAAATCCCCCTTGAACAGCAAAAGGGTACTTGACACTCTTTTTGCGACTCAGAAATTTCACTACAATCACTCCGCTTTGGAGAGGAGAGCACACTTTATGGACTCAGTTTGAGATGAGCAATATTCCCATTTAATGGCTCGAGAGTAAATCAGAAGTTCCCCTTCCAACACCAAAGGGGACCTGACATCCCTGAAGCTACCCGAGCAAGTTCCTGACATTCCCGTCACAACTCGAGAAGTAATCCCAGCTTCCCGCAGCAACTTAAGAAGCACAACAAAATTATCCCCTCAATGCGAGATGAGGAAATTTTGCGCTGCAGAATCTCAAGAGAAATTCCAAATTCCCTCTTGAGGGGCAAAAGAGTACTTGACACCCATGATGCGACTCAGAAATTTCACAAACATCACTCCGCATTGGAGAGGAGAGCACACTTTATCGACTCAATTCGAGATGAGCCCATATTCCCATTTAACGGCTCGAGAGGAAACCAGAAGTTCCCCTTCCAACACAAAAGGGGACCTGACTTCCCTGAAGCAACCCAATCGAGATTCAGAGGTCCCCGTCACAACTCGAGAAGTACCCCAGCTTATCGCTGCAACTCGAGAAACACAACAAAATTATCCCCTCAATGCGAGATGAAGAAATTTTGCCCTGCAGAATCTCAAGAGAAATACCACATTCCTCTTGATATGCAAAAGGGTACTTGACAACCTTTATGTAACTCAGAAATCTCTCTAACTTCAGTCCCCAGTGGAGAGTAGAATTACTTTATGGACTCAATTCGAGATGAGCACCTATTCACATTTAACGGCTTGATAGTAAACCGGAAGTTCCGCTTCCCACACCAAAGGGGACCTGACTTCTCTGAAGTAACCCGAGCGAGTTTTTGAGGTCCCCGGCGCAACTCGAGAAGTACCCCCAGCTTCCCGCCCCTACTCGAGAAACACCACAAAATATTCCCCTCAATGCAAGATGAGGAAATTTTGCACTGCAGAATATCAAGAGAAATTCCACATTCCTTCTGGAAAGGCAAAAGGGTACTTGACACCCTTGATGCGACTCAGAAATTTCACTAACATCACTCCGCATTGGAGAGGAGAACACACTTTATGGACTCAATTCGAGATGAGCCCTTTTAAAAATTTAACGGCTGGAGAGTAAACCAGAAGTTCCCCTTCCAACACAAAAGGGGACCTGATTTCCCTTAAGCAACCCGAGCGACTTCCTGAGGTCCCCATCGCAACTGGAGAAGAACCCCTAGCTTTCCACCGCAACTCGAGACACACCACAAAATTATCCCCTCAATGCGAGATGAGGAAATTTTGCGCTGCAGAATCTCAAAAGAAATTCCACATTCCCTCTTGAACAGCAAAAAGGTACTTGACACTCTTTATGCGACTCAGATTATTCACTAACAACATTCCGCATTGGAGAGGAGAGCACACTTTAAGGACTCAATTCGAGATGAGCCCCTATTCCCATTTAAAGTCTCGAGAGTAAACTGGAAGTTCCCCTTCCAACACCAAAGGGGAACTGACTTCCCTGAAGCAACTCGAGCGACTTCTTTAGGTCCCCGTCATAAATCGAGAAGTACCCGCAGCTTACCGCTGCAACTCGAGAAACACCACAAAATTATCCCCTCAATGCTAGATGAGGAAATTTCGCGCTGCAGCTTCTCAGGAGAAATACCACATTCCCTCTGAAAGGCAAAAGGGTGCTTGAAACCCTTTATGTGCCTCAGAAAGTTCCCTCAAACAGCCGTTCCCATTGGACAGGAGAACACACTTTATGGACTCAATTCGAGATGAACCCCTCTTACTATTTAATGGCTCGAGAGTAAAGCACAATTACCCTTTTGAACACAAAAGGGGACCTGACTTTCCTTAAGCAACCCGAGCGAGTTCCTGAGATCCCCGTCGCAACTCAAGAAGTACCGCTAGTTTCCCGCCGTAACTCGAGAAACACCACAAAATTATCCCCTCAAAGTGAGATGAGGAAATTCTGCGCTGCAGAATCTCAAGAGAAACCCCAAAATCCCTCTAGAAAGGCAAAAGGGTACTTGACACCCTAATGGGACTCAGAAATTTCACTAACTTCAGTCCCCAGTGGAGAGTATAACACACTTTATGGACTCAATTCGAGATGAGCCCCTATTCCCATTCAACGGCTCGAGAGTAAACCAGTAGTTCCCCTTCCAACCACAAAGGGGACCTGACTTCCCTGAAACAACCCGAGGGAGTTCCTGAGGTCCCCGTCACAATTCGAGATGTACCAACCGTTTTCCGCCGGAAATCGATAAACAGCACAAAATTATCGCCTCAATGCGAGATGAAGAAATTTTGCACTGCAGAATCTCAAGAGAAATACCACATTCCCTCTTGAAAGGCAAAAGGGTACTAGACACCTTTATGCGACTCAGAAATTTCCCTCAGAGAGCCGTCCCCATTGGAGAGGAGAACACACTTTATGGACTCAATTCGAGATGAGACCCTATTCCCATTTAACGGCTCGAGAGTAAACCGGAATTTTCCCTTCCAACATCAAAGGGGACCTGACTTCCCTGAAGCAACCCGAGTGAGTTCCTGAGGTCTTCGTCGCAACTCGAGAAGTACCCCCAGCTTCCTGCCGCCACTCGAGAAACACCACAAAATATTCCCCTCAATGTGAGATGAGGAAATTTTGCGCTGCAGAATCTCAAGAGAAATTCCACATTCCATCTTGAAAGGCAAAATGGTACTAGACACCCTTGATGCGACTCAGAAATTTCACTAACATCATTCCGCATTGGAGAGGAGAGCACACTTTATGGATTCATGTCGAGATGAGCCACTATTAAAAATTTAACGGTTCGAGAGTAAACCGGAAGTTCCTCTTCCAATAGAAAAACGGGACCTGATTTCCCTGAAGCAACCAGAGCCACTCCCTGAGGTCCCGGTCGCAACTCCAGAAGAACCCCTAGCTTCCCACGGAAACTCGAGACACACCACAAAATTAACCCCTCCATGAGAGATGAGGAAATTTTGCGCTGCAGAATCTCAAGAGAAATACCACATTCCCACTTGAAAGGCAAAAAGGTACTTGACACCCTTTATTCGACTCAGAAAGTTCCCTCACACAGCCGTCCCCATTGGAGAGGAGAACACACTTTATGGACTCAATTCTAGATGAGCCCCTGTTCACATTTAAGGGCTCGAGAGGAACCCGGAAGTTCCCCTTCCAACAACAAAGGGGACCTGACTTCCCTGAAGCAACCCGAGCGAGTTCCTGAGGTCCCCATCCCAACTCGAGAAGTACCCCCAGCTTCCTACCGCAAATCGATAACCACCACAAATTATCCCCTCAATGCGAGATGACGAAATTTGTGATGCAGAATCTCAAGAGAAATACCACATTCCCTCTTGAAAGGCAAAAAGGTATTTGACACGCTTTATTCGACTCAGAAAGTTCCCTCACACAGCCGTCCCCATTGGAGAGGAGAACACACTTTATGGACTCAATTTGAGATGAGCCCATGTTCACATTTAAGGGCTTGAGAGGAAACCGAAAGTTCCCCTTCCAACACCAAAGGGGACCTGCATTCCCTGAAGCAACCCGAGCGAGTTCCTGAGGTCCCCATCGCAACTTGAGAAGTACCCCCAGCTTCTGGCCGCAACTCGAGAAACACCACAAAATTATCCCCTCAATGCGAGATGAGGAAATTTGCAATGCAGAATCTCAAGAGAAATACCACATTCCCTCTTGAAAGGCAAAAGCGTGCTTGAAACCCTTTATGCGCCTCAGAAAGTTCCCTCACACAGCCGTTCCCATTGGACAGGAGAACACACTTTATGGAATCAATTCAAGATGAGCCCCTCTTAACATTTAATGGCTCGAGAGTAAAGCGCAATTACCCTTTTCAACACAAAAGGAGTCCTGACTTCCCTTAAGCAACCCGAGCGAGTTCCTGAGATCCCCGTCACAACTCGAGAAGTACCCCCAGTTTCCCCCCGTAACTCGAGAAACACCACAAAATTATCCCCTCAAAGCGAGATGTGGAAATTCTGCGCTGCAGAATCTCAAGAGAAATTCCAAATTCCCTCTAGAAAGGCAAAAGAGTACTTGACACCCTTTATGTGACTCAGAAATTTCACAAATTTCAGTCCCCAGTGGAGAGGAGAACACACTTTATGGACTCAATTCGAGATGAGCCCCTATTCCCATTCAACGGCTCGAGAGTAAACCGGAATTTCCCCTTCCAACATCAAAGGGGAGCTGACTTCCCTGAAGCAACCTGAAGGAGTTCCTGAGGTCCCCGTCGCAACTCGAGACGTACGAACCGCTTTCCGCTGGAACTCGAGAAACAGCATAAAATTATCGCCTCAATGCGAGATGAAGAAATTTTGCACTGCAGAATCTCAAGAGAAATACCACATTCCCTCTTGAAAGGCAAAAGGGTACTAGACACCCTTTATGCGACTCAGAAATTTCCCTCACACAGCCTTCGCCATTTGACAGGAGAACACACTTTATGGATTCAATTCAAGATGAGCCCCTATTCCCATTTAAAGGCTCGAGAGTAAACCGGAATTTTCCCTTCCAACACTAAAGGGGACCTGACTTCCCTGAAGCAACCCGAGCGAATTCCTGAGGTTCCCGTCACAACTCGAGAACTACCCCAGCTTCCCGCAGCAACTTAAGAAACATAACAAATTATCCCCTCAATGCGAGATGAGGAAATTTTGCGCTGCAGAATCTCAAGAGAAATTCCAAATTCCCTCTTGAAAGGCAAAAGGGTACTTGAGACCCGTGATGCGACTCAGAAATTTCACTCACATCGCTCCGCATTGGAGAGGAGAGCACACTTGATGGACTCAATTCGAGATAAGCCCCTATACCCATTTAACGGCTCGAGAGTAAACCGGAAGTTCCCCTTTCAACACAAAAGGGTCCCTAACTTCCCTGAAGGAAGCCGAGTGACTTTCTGAGGTCCCCGTGACAAATCGAGAAGTAGCCCCAGCTTACTGCTACAACTCGAGAAACACCACAAAATTATCCCCTCAATGCCAGATGAGGAAATTTTACGCTGCAGAATCTCAAGAGAAATTCCACATTCCCTCTTGAACAGCAAAAGGGTACTTGACATCATTTTTGCGACTCAAATATTTCACTAAAATCACTCCGTTTTGGAGAGGAGAGCACACTTTATGGACTCAATTCGAGATGAGCCCCTATTCACATTTAATGGCTCGAGAGTAAATCAGAAGTTCCCCTTCCAACACCAAAGGGGACCTGACTTCCCTGAAGCTTCCCGAGCGAGTTCCTGACGTTCCCGTCACAGCTCAAGAAGTAACCCTAGCTTCCCGCAGCAACTTAAAAAACACACCAAAATTATCCCCTCAATGCGAGATGAGGAAATTTTGTGCAGCAGAATCTCAAGAGAAATTACAAATTCCCTCTTGAAAGGCAAAAGAGTACTTGACAATCTTGATGCGACTCAGAAATTTCACTAACATCACTCCGCATTGGAGAGGAGAGTACACTTTATGGACTCAATTCGAGATGAGCCCCTATTCCCATTTAAGGGCTCTAGAGGAAACCGGAAGTTCCCGTTCCAACAAAAGGGGGCCTGACTTCCCTGAAGCTACCAGATCGAGATCCTGAGGTCCCAGTCGCAACTCGAGAAGTATCCCCAGCTTACCGCTGCAACTCGAGAAACACCACAAAATTATCCCCTCAATGCGAGATGAGGAAATTTTGCGCTGCAGAATCTCAAGAGAAATAGGACATTCCTCTTGAAAGGCAAAAGGGTACTTGACACCCTTGATGAGACTCAGAAAGTTCCATCACACAGCCATCCCCATTGGAGAGGAGGACACACTTTATGGACTCAATTCGAGATGAGGCCCTATTCAGAAATAACAGCTTGAGAGTAAACCGGTAGTTCCCCTTCCAACAACAAAGGGGACCTGACTTCCCTGAAGCACCCTGAGGGAGTTCCTGAGGTCCCCGTCGCAACTCGAGATGTACGAACCGCTTTCCTCCAGAACTCGAGAAACAGCACAAAATTATCGCCTCAATGCGAGATGAAGAAATTTTGCACTGCAGAATCTCAAGAGAAATACCACATTCCCTCTTGAAAAGCAAAGGGTACTAGACACCCTTTATGCAATTCAGAAATTTCCCTCACACCACCGTCCCCATTTGACAGGAGAAAACACTTGATGGACTCAATTCGAGATGAGCCCCTATTCCCATTTAACGGCTAAAGAGTAAACCGGAACTTCCCAATCAAAGAAAAATGGGACCTGACTTCCCTGAAGCAACCCCAACGAGTTCCTGAGGTCCCCGTCAAAACTAGAGAAGTACCCTCACCTTCCCGCTGCAACTCGAGAAACATCACAAAATTATCCCCTCAATGCGAGATGAAGAAATTTGGCGCTGCAAAATCTCAAGAGAAATACCACATTCCCTCTTTAAAGGCAAAAGTGTACTTGACACCCTTTATGCAACTCAGAAAGTTCCCTCACACAGCCGTCACCATTGGACAGGAGAACACACTTTATGGACTCAATTCGAGATGAGCACCTATTACCATTTAACGGCTCGAGAGTAACCCGGAAGTCCCCATTCCAACAAAAGAGCGGATTTGACTTCCCTGAAGCAACCCGATCGAGATCCTGAGGTCCCCGTCACAACTCGAGAAGTACCCCCAGCTTCCCGCCGCTACTCTATAAACACCAAAAAATTATTCCTCAATGCGAGATGAGGAAATTTTGTGCTGCAGAATTTCAAGAGAAATAACATATTCCCTCTTAAATGGCAAAGGGTACTTTACACCCTTTATGTGACTCAGAAAGTTCCCTCACACAGCCTTCCCCATTGGACAGGAAAACACATTTTATGGACACAATTCTAGATGATCCCCTATCTCCATTTAACGGCTCGAGATTAAACAGGAAGTTCCTCTTCCAACAAAAAAGGGGACCTGACTTCCCTGCAGCAATCCGATTGAGTGTCTCAGGTCCCCGTCACAACTCAAGAAGTACACCCAGCTTCCTGTCGCAACTCGAGAAACACCACAAAATTATCCCGTCAATGCGAGATGAAGAAATTTTGCGCTGCAGATTCTCAAGAGAAAAACACCATTCCCTCTTGAAAGGCAAAAGGGTACTTGACACCCTTTATGCAACTCAGAAAGATCCCTCACACAGCAGTGAACATCGGACAGGAGAACACAATTTATGGACTCAATTCGAGATGAGCCCCTATTCCCATTAAACGGCTAGAGAGTAATCCGGAAGTTCCCCTTCCAACACAAAAGGGGACCTGACTTCCCTGAAGTAACTCATGTGAGTTCCTGATGTCCCCGTTGCAACTAGAGAATTAACCCCATCTTCCCGCCACAACTCCAAAAACACCACAAAATTATCCTCTCAAGGCGAGATGAGGAAATTTTGCGCTGCACAATCAAGAGAAATTCCACATTTCCGCCTGGAAGGCAAAAGGGTCCTTGACACACTTTATTCAGTTCAGTTCAGTTCAGTCGCTCAGTCTTGTCCGACTCTCCGCGACCCCATGAACCACAGTTCGTCAAGCCTCCCTGTCCATCACCAACTCCCGGAGTTCACTCAAACTCATGTCCACAGAGTCGGTGATTCTATCCAGCCATCTCATTCTCTGTCGTCCCCTTCTCCTCCCGCCCCAACCCTTCCTAGCATCAGAATCTTTTCCAGTGTGTCAACTCGTCGCCTGAGTTGGCCAAAGTATTGCAGTTTCAGCTTTAGCATCAGTCCTTCCAATGAACACCCAGGATTGATCTCCCTTAGAATGGACTGGTTGGATTTTCTTCCAGTACAAGGGACTCTCAAGAGTCTTCTCCAACACCACAGTCCAAAAGCATCAATTCTTCGGCGATCAGCTTTCTACACAGTCCAACTCTCACATCCATACATGACCACGGGAAAAACCATAGCCTTAACTAGACGGACCTTTGTTGGCAAAGTAATGTCTCTGCTTTTTAATATCCTATCAAGGTTGGTCATAACTTTCCTTCCTAGGAGTAAGCACCTTTTAATTTCATGGCTGCAATCAGCATCTGCAGTGATTTTGGAGCCCAAAAAATTAAAGTCTGATACTGTTTCCACTGGTTTTCCATCTATTTCCAGTGAAGTGATGGGACCAAATTCCATGACCTTTGTTTTCTGAATGTTGAGCTTCAAGCCAACCTTTTCACTCTCCTCTTTCACTTTCATCAAGAGGCTTTTGAGTTCATCTTCACTTTCTGCCCTAAGGGTGGTGTCATCTCCATATCTGGGGTTATTGATATTTCTCCCAGCAATCTTGATTCCAGCTTGTGCTTCTTCCAGCCCAACATTTCTCATGATGTACTCTGCATATAAGTTAAATAAGCAAGGTGACAATATACAGCCTTGACGTAATCCTTTTCCTATTTGGAACCAGTCTGTTGTTCCATGTACAGTTTTGAGTGTTGCTTCCTGACCTGCATACAGGTTTCTCAAGAGGCAGCTCAGGTGGTCTGGGATTCCCATCTCTTTCAGAATCTTCCACAGTTTATTGTGATCCACACAGTCAAAGGCTTTGGCATAGTCAATGAAGCAGAAATAGATGTTTTTCTGGAATTCTCTTGCTTTCTCCATGATCCAGCAGATGTTGGCAATTTGATCTCTGGTGCCTATGCCTTTTCTAAAACCTGCTTGAACATTTGGGAGTTCACGGATCACATATTGCTGAAGCCTGGCTTGGAGAATTTTGAAAATGACTTTACCAGCGTGTGAGATGAGTGCAATTGTGCGGTAGTTTGAGCATTCTTTGGTATTGCCTTTCTTTGGGATTGGATTGAAGACTGACCTTTTCCAGTCCTGTGGCCACTGCTGAGTTTCCAAATTTGTTGGCACATTGAGTGCAGCACTTTCACAGCATCATCTTTCAAGATTTGAAATGGCTTAACTAGAATACCATCACCACCACTAGCTTTTTTCGTAGTGATGCTTTCTAAGGCCCATTTGACTTCACATTCAAAGATGTCTGGCTCTAGGTCAGTGATCACATTTTCGTGACTATCGTGTTCGTGAAGATCTTTTTTTTACAGTTCTTCTGTGTATTCTTGCCAACTCTTCTAAATATCTTCTACTTCTGTTAGGTCCATACCATTTCTGTCTTTTATCGAGCCCATCTTTGAGTGAACTGTTCCCTTGAAATCTCTCACGTTCTTGAAGAGATCTCTTGTTTATCCTATTCGGTTGTTTTCCACTATTTCTTTGCATAGATCACTGAGGAAGGCTTTCTTATCTCTCCCTGTATTCTTTGGAACTCTGCATTCTAATGCTTATATCGTTCCCTTTCTCCTTTGCTTTTCGCTTCTCTTCTTTTCACAGCAATTTGTAAGGCCACCTCAGAGAGCCATTTTGCTTTTTTTTGCATTTCTTTTCCTTGGGGATGCTCTTGGTCCCTGTCTCCTGTACAGTGTCACGAACCTCCGTTCAGAGTTTATCAGGCACTATATTTATCAGATCTAGTCCCTTAAATCTATTTCTCACTTCCACTGTATAATCACAAGGGATTTGATTTAGGTCATATCTAAATGGTCTAGGGGTTTTCCCTACTTTCTTCAATTTAAGTCTGAATTTGGCAATTAGGAGTTCATGATCTGAGCCACAGTCAGCTCCTGGTCTTGTTTTTGCTAACTGTATACTGCTTCTCTGTCTTTGGCTGCAAAGAATATAATCAATGTGATTTTGGTGTTGACCATCTGGTGATGTCCACGTGTAGAGTCTTCTCTTGTGTTGTTGGAAGACGGTGTTTGCTATGGCCAGTGCGTTCTCTTGACAAAACTCTATTAGTCTTGGCCCTGTTTCATTCCGTGCTCCAAGGCCAAATTTGCCTGTTACTCCAGGTGTTTCTTGACTTCCTACTTTTGCATTCCAGTCCCCTATAATGAAAAGGACATCTTTTTGGGGTGTTAGTTCTAAGAGGTCTTGTAGGTCTTCATAGAACCATTCAACTTCTGCTTCTTTAGTGTTACTGGTTGGGGCATAGGCCTGGATTACTGTAATGTTGAATGGTTTGCCTTGGAAACCAACAGAAATCATTCTGTCGTTTTTAAGATTGCATCCAAGTACTGCATTTCGGACTCTTTTGTTGACCATGATGGCTACTCCATTTCTTCTAAGGGATTCCTCCCCAAAGTAGTAGATATAATGGTCATCTGAGTTCAATTCACACATTCCAGTCCATTTTAATTCACTGATTCCTAGAATGTCTATGTTCACTCTTGCCATGTCCTGTTTGACCACTTCCAATTTGCCTTGATTCATGGACCTAATATTCCAGGTTCCTATGCAATATTGCTCTTACAGCACCGGACCTTGCTTCTATCACTGGTCACATCCACAACTGGGTACTGGTTTTGCGTTTGCTCCATCCCTTCATTCCTTCTAGAGTTATTTCTCCACTGATCCCCAGTAGCATACTGGGCACCTACCGACCTGGGGAATGCCTCATTCAGTATCCTATAATTTTTCCCTTTGATACTGTTCATGGGGTTCTCAAGGCAAGTATACTGAAGTGGTGTGCCATTCCCTTCTCCAGGGGACCACATTTGGCTGTGGTCCATGTGATCAGATTGACTACATTCCTGTGATTATGATTTCAGTGTGTCTGCCCTCTGATGCCCCCTCGCAATACCTACCATCTTCTTTGAGTTTCTCTTACCTTGGGTGTAGGATATCTCTTCACAGGTGCTCCAAGGAAGCGCAGCTGCTGCCCCTTACCTTGGATGATGGGTATGTCCTCAAGACTGCCCCTCCTCACTTTGAACGTGAGTAGCTCCTCTCGGCCCTCCCCCGCACAGCCACCACCTATTGGACGTGGGGTACCTCCTCTTGGCATCCTGCCCTGGCCTCAGGCGTGGGGTAACTCCTCATGGCCTCGCATCTTTGCATGGTCACTTGGACCAGGGCCTGCTACTCTCGTGTCTGTGCGGGTGGGTCCGGCGTCTCTCGCATCTGCGTGGGCGGGGGCAGTGTCACTGGCATCTGTGCGGAAGGGGCCTGGGTCTCGCGGGTCTCCGCAGGTGGGGCCGGTGTCTCTTGCTTCTGCGTGGGCGGGGCCGGTGACTCTGGCATCTGCGTGGGTGGGGGAGGCGTCTCTTGTGTCTGCGCGGGAGGGGCCAGGGTCTCTCGGGTCTGGGCAGGCAGGGAAGTCTTCTCTTGCTTCTGCGCGGGAGGGGACGGCATCTCTCGCATCTGAGCCGCCAGGTGAAACTCAGAAAATTCCCTCAAACTGTCGTCCCCATTGGAGAGGAGAACACATTTTATAGTCTCAACTGGAGATGAGGTCCGATTACCATTTAACATCTCTAGAGTAATCCGGAAGTTCCCCTTCCAACACTAAAGGGGACCAGACTTCCCTGAAGCAACTGGAGCAAGTTCCTGAGGTCCCCGTCGCAACTCGAGAAGTATACCCAGCTTCCTGCCGCAACTCGAAAAACACCACAAAATTATCACCTCAATGTGAGATGAGGAAATATTGCCCTGCAGAATCTCAAGAGAAATATCACATTCCCTCTTGAAAGGCAAAATGGTACTTGACACCATTTATGCGACTGAGAACGTTTCCTCACACAGTCGTCCCCATTGGACAATAAAACACACGTTATGGACTCAATTGGAGATGAGGCCCTATTCCCATTAAATGGCTCGAGAGTAAACCGGAAGTTCCCCTTCCAACACAGAAGGGAATTGACTTCCCTGAAGCAACCGGAGCGAGGTTCTGAGGTCCCCGTCGAAACTCGAGAAGTGCCCCCAGTTTCCCATCGCAACTCGAGAAACACCACAAAATTATTCCCTCAATGCGAGATGAGGAAATTTTGCGCTGTAGAATCTCAAGAGAAATACCACATTCCCTCTTGAAAGGCAAAAGGGTACTTGACACCCTTAATGCGACTCACAAAGTTCCCTCACACCGCCATCCCCATTGCAGAGGAGAACACACATTATGGACTCAACTCAAGATGAGGACCTATACCCATTTAATGGCTCCGGAGTAATCCCGAATTTCCCCTTCCAACACAAAAGGGGACCTGACTTCCCTGAAGTAACCCGAGGGAGTTCCTGAGGTCCCGGTGGCAACGCGAGAAGTACCCAAAGCTTCCCGCCGAAATCGAGAAACACCACAAAATTATCCAGTCAATGCGAGATGGGGAAAGTGAGCGCTGCAGAATCTGAAGAGAATTCCCACATTCCCGCTTCAAAGGCAAAACTGTACTTGACACAATTTATGGGACTCAGAAAGTTCCCTCACACAGCTGTCCCCATTGGAGAGGAGAACAAACGTTATGAACTAAACTTGAAAATAGGCCCTATTCCCATTTAACTGATCGAGAGAAATCCTGAAATTCCCTTTCCAAACAAAAGCGAACCTGACTTCCCTGAAGAAAACCGAGCGAGTTCCTGAGGTCCCCGTCACAACTCGATAAGTTCCCCCAACTTCCCGCCGCAACTCGAGAAAAACAACAAAATTATCCCCTCAGTGGGAGATGAGGAAATTTAGTGGTTCAGAATCTCAACAGAAATACCACATTCCCTCTTGAAAGGCAAAAGGGTACTTGAAAACCTTTACACGTTTCCGAAATTTCACTAACATCAGTCCCCATTGGAGAAGAGAACACACTTTATGTACTCAATTCGAGATGAGCCCCTAACCCATTTAACTGCTCGAGAGTAAACCGGACGTTCCTCTTCCAATACAACGGAAAACTTACTTCCCTGAAGCAACCCGGGCAAGTACTTGAGGTCCCCGTCGAAACTCGAAAAGTACCCACAGCGTCCCGCCGCAACTCGAGAAACACCACAAAATTATCCCCTCAATCCTAGATGAGGAAAATTTGCGCTGCAGTATCGCAAGAGAAATACCACATTCCCGTTTGAAAGGCAAAAGGGTTCTTGACACCCTTTATGCGACTCAGAAATTTCACTAACATCATTCCCCATTGGAGAGGAGAACACTCTTTATGGTCTCAATACGAGATGAGGCCCTATTCCCATTTAACGGCTCGAGAGTAAACCGGAAGTTCGCCTTCCAACACCAAAGTGGAACTGACTTCCCTGACGCAATCCGAGCGAGTTCCTGAGTTCCCCGTCGCAACTCGAGAAGTACCCCCATCTAACCGCCACAACCCGAGAAACACCACAAAATTCTCCCCTCAATGCGAGATGAGGTAATTTTGCGCAGTAGAAACTCAGAGAAATCCCACATTCCCGTTTGAAAGGCAAAAGGGTACTTCACACAATTTATGCCACTCAGAAATTTCCCTAACATCCGACCCCATTGGGATGCAGAACACACTTTATGGACTCAACTCAAGAAGAGGCCCTATTCCCATTAAAGGGCTCCAGAGTAATCCGGAAGTTCCCCTTCCAGCACAAAAGGGGACCTGACATCCCTGAAGTAACTCGAGTGAGTTAATGAGGTTCCCGTCACAACTCGAGAAACACCACAAAATTATCCCCTCAATGTGAGATGAAGAAATTTTGCGCTGCAGAATCTCAAGAAAAAACCCACATTTCCGCTTGAAAAGCAAAAGGTTACTTGACTTCCCTTAGGTGACTCAGAATGGTCCCTAACATCTGTCCTCAGGGGAGAGGAAAACACACTTTATGGACTCAAAAGGAGAAGTGACAATATTCCCATTTGACGGCTCCAGAAAAATCCGGAAGTTCCCCTTAAAACACAAAACGGGATTTGACTTCCCTGAAGCAACCCAAGGGAGTTCCTGAGGTCCCCGTCGCAATTCGAGTAGAACCCCATGATCCCGCGGCAACTCGAGAAACACCACAAAATTCACCCCCCAATGCGAGATGAGGCAATTTTGTGCTGTAGAAACTGAAGAGAAATCCCACGTTCCCGCTTGAAAGGCAAGAGTACTTGACATCCTTTATGCCACTCAGAAAGTTCCCTAACATATGTCCCCATTGGAGAGCAGAACACATTTTATCGACTCAACTCAAGAAGAGGCCCTATTCCCATTAAAGGTCTCGAGAGTAAACCGGAAGATCCCTTCCAGCAAAAAAGGGGAACTGACTTCCCTGAGGTAACTCAAGTGAGTACCTGAGGTCCCCGTCGCAACTGGAGATGTATGCCCATCTTCCCGCCTCCTTTCGAGAAACAACACAAAATTATCCCCGCAATGCGAGATGAGGAAATTTTGCGCTGCAGAATCTCAAGAGAAATCCCACATCCCGCTTGATAGGCAAAAGGGTACCTGACTCCAAATAGGCGACTCAGAATGTTCTCTAACACCCGTCCTCAGTGGAGAGGGGAACAAACTTTAAGGACTTAAATCAAGAAGAGGCAATATTTCCATTTAATGGCTCGAGAGTACTCCGGAAGTTCCCCTTCCAACACAAAAGGGGACTTGACTTCCCTCAAGCAACCCGAGGGAGTTCCTGAGGTCTCCGTCTCAACTGGAGAAGTACGCACAGCTTCCCGCCATAATTCGAGAAACACAACAACATTATCCCCTCAATGCAGGATGAAGAAAATTTGCGCTGCAGAATCTCAAGAGAAATCCCACATTCCCGCTTGAAAGACAAAAGGGTACTTGACACACATTATGCCACTCAGAAAGTTCCCTAACATCCGTCCCTATTGGAGAGGAGAACACACTTTATGGACTCAACTCGAGAAGAGGCCCTATTCCCATTCAAGGGCTCGAGAGTAAACCGGAAGTTCCCCATCCAGCACAAAAGGGGACCTGACTTCCCTGAAGTAACTCGAGTGAGTCTTGAGGTTCCCGTCGCAAGTCGAGAAGAACCCCCAGCTTCCCGTCGCAATTCGAGAAACACCACAGAATTATCCCCTCAATGCGAGAAGAAGAAATTTTGAGGTGCAGAATCTCAGGAGAAAACCCACATTTCCGCTTGAAAAGCAAAAGATTACTTGATTCAATATAGGTGACTCAGAATAGTCCCTAACATCCGTCCTCAGTGGACAGGAAAACACACTTTATGGACTCAGAAGGAGAAGAGGCAATATTCCCATTTAAAGGCTCCAGAGTAATCCGGAAGTTCCCCTTCCAACACAAAACGGGACTTGACTTCCGTGAAGCAACCCGAGCGATTTCCTGAGGTCCCCGTTGCAATTCGAGTAGTACTCCATGCTTCCCGCCGTAACTCGAGAAACACCACAAAATTATCCCCTCAATGCGAGATGAGGTAATTTTGCGATGTAGAAACTCAAGAGAAATCCCACATTCCCGCTTGAAAGGCAAAAGAGTACTTGACACCCTTTATGCCACTCAGAAAGTTCCCTGACATCTGTCCCTATTGGAAAGCAGAACACATTTTATCGACTCAACTCAAGAAGAGGCCCTATTCCCGTTAAAGGGCTGTAGAGTAACCCGGAAGTTCCCCTTCCAACACAAAAGGGGACTTGACTTCCCTGAAGCAACCCGAGAGAGTTCCTGAAGTCCCCTTCCCAACTCGAGAATTACCCTCTGCTTCCCGCTGCAACTCGAGAAACACCACAAAATTATCCCCTCAATATGAGATGAGGAAATTTTGCGTGGCAGAATCTCAAGGGAAATCCCACATTCCCGCTTGAAAGGCAAAAGTGTACTGGACTTCGTTTACACGACTCTGAATTTTCCCTTGCATCCGTCCTCAGTGGGGAGGAAAACAACTTTATGGACTCATATCGAGAATAGGAAATATTCCCATTAAAGGCTGGAGAGTAATCCGGAAGTTCCCCTTCCAACACAAAAGGGGACTTGACTTACCTGAAGCAACCCGAGAGAGTTCCTGAAGTCCCCGTCCCAACTCGAGAATTACCCCCTGCTTCCCTCTGCAACTCGAGAAACACCACAAAATTATCCCCTCAATATGAGATGAGGAAATTTTGCGTGGCAGAATCTCAAGGGAAATCCCACATCCCGCTTGATAGGCAAAAGGGTACCTTACTCCAAATAGGCGACTCAGAATGTGATCTAACATCCGTCCTCAGTGGATAGGAGAACACACTTTATGGACTCAAATCGAGAAGAGGTAATATTCCCATTTCACGGCTCAAGAGTACTCTAGAAGTTCCCCTTCCAACACAAAAGGGGACCTGACTTCCCTGAAGTAACTTGAGTGAGTTCCTGAGGTCCCCGTCGAAACTGGAGAGGTACACGAAGCTTCCCGCCGCAATTCGAGAAACAGGACAAATTATCCCCTCAATGAGAGATGAGGAAATTTTGCGGGGCAGAATCTCAAAAGAAATCCGACATTCCCGCTTGAAATGCAAAAGTGTACTTGACAACGTTTAGGCAATTCAGAATGGTCATTAACATCTGTCCTCAGTGGAGAGGAGAACACATTTTATGGACTCAAATCGAGAAGAGGCCCTATTCCCAATAAAGGGCTCGAGAGTAATCCGGAAGTTCCCCTTCCAGCACAAAAGGGGACCTGACTTCCCTGTAGCAACTCAAGTGAGTTCCTGAGGTCCCCTTCGCAACTAGAGAATTACCCCCAGCTTCCCGTCGCAATTCAAGAAACACCACAAAATCATCCCCTCAATGCGAGATGAAGAAATTTTGCGCTGCAGAATCTCAAGAGAAAACCCACATTTCCGCTTGAAAAGCAAAAGGTTACTTGACTCCCTTTAGGTGACTCAGAATGGTCCCTAACATCCTTCCTCAGGGAAGAGGAAAACACATTTTATGGACTCAGAAGGAGAAGAGGCAATATTCCCATTTAACAGCTCGAGAGTAATCCGGAAGATCCCCTTCCAACACAAAACGGGACTTGACTTCCCTGAAGCAATCCGAGCTAGTTCATGAGGTCCCCGTCGCAATTCGAGTAGTACACCATGCTTCCCGCCGCAACTCGAGAAACACCGCAAAATTCTCCTCTCAATGCGAGATGAGGTAATTTTCTGCCCGAGAAACTCAAGAGAAATCCCACATTCCCGTTTGAAAGGCAAAAGAGTACTTGACACCCTTTATGCCACTCAGAAATTCCCTAACATCCGTCCCCATTGGAGAGCAGACACATTTTATCGACTCAACTCAAGAAATGGCCCTATTCCCATTAAAGGGCTCGAAAGTAAACCAGAAGTTCCCCTTCCAGCACAAAAGGGGACCTGACTTCCCTGAGGTAACTCGAGTGAGTACCTGAGGTCCCCGTCGCAACTGGAGATGTACGCCCAGCTTCTCGCCTCCATTCGAGAAACACCACA
This sequence comes from Moschus berezovskii, assembly GCF_049115385.1. NCBI lineage: Eukaryota > Metazoa > Chordata > Mammalia > Artiodactyla > Moschidae > Moschus > Moschus berezovskii. Next base: position 71,172,349 of record NC_142481.1, on the reverse strand, counting down.
AAATTATCCCCTCAATGCGAGATGAGGAAATTTTGCACTGCAGAATCTCAAGAGAAATCCCTCATGCCCTCTTGAAAGGCCAAAGTGTACTTGAGTCCCTTTCGGCGACTCAGAACGGTCCCTAACATCTCTCTTCAGAGGAGAGAAGATCACACTTGTGGACTAAAATCGAGAAGAGGCAATATTCCCTTTTAATGGCTGGAGATTAATCCGGAAGTTCCCCTTCCAACACAAAAGGGGACCTGACTTCCCTGAAGTAAGTTGAGTGAGTTCCTGAAGTCCCCGTCGCAACTCGAGAAGTACCCCAAGTATCCCGCCGCAATTCGTGAAACACCACAAAATTATCCCCTCAATGTGAGATGAGGAATATTGCCCTGCAGAATTTCAAGAGAAATCCCACATTCCCGCTTGAAAGGCAAAAGGTTACTTGACACACATTATGCCACTCAGAAAGTTCCCTAAATTCCATCCCCTTTGGAGAGGAGAACACACTTTATGGACTCAACTCGAGAAGTGTCCCTATTCCCATTAAAGGATAGAGAGTAATCTGGAAGTCCCCCTTGCAGCACAAAAGGGGACCTGACTTCCCTGAAGTAACTCGAATAAATTCCTTAGGTCCTCGTCGCAACTTGAGAAATCCCCCCAGTTGAAAACCGCATTCGAGAAACACAACAAAATTACCCCTCAATGCGAGATGAGGAAATTTTGCGCTGCAGAATCTCAAGAGAAATCCCACATTCCTGCTTGAAAGGCAAAAGGGTACTTGACTTCGTTGATGCGACTCCGAATGTTCCCTAATATCCGTCCTCAGTGGGAAGGAAAACAACTTAATGGACTCAAATTGAGAATAGGAAATATTCCCATTAAAGGCTGGAGAGTAATCCGGAAGTTCCCCTTCCAACACAAAAGGGGACTTGACTTCCCTGAAGAAACCCGAGAGAGTTCCTGAAGTCCCCGTCCCAACTCGAGAATTACCCCATGCTTCCCGCCGCAACTCGAGAAACACCACAAAATTATCCCCTCAATATGAGATGAGGAAATTTTGCGCTGCAGAATCTCAAGGGAAATCCCACATTCCCTCTTGAAAGTCAAAATGGTACTTGACAAAGTTTATGCAACTCTGAAAGTTCCCTAAAATCCGTCCCCAGTGGAGAGGAGAACAAACTTTAAGGACTCAAATCCAGAAGAGGTGCTATTTACATTAAAGGGCTAGAGAGAAATCCGGAAGTTCCACTTTCAGCACAAAAGGGGACCTGACTACCCTGAAGTAACTCGAGTGAGTTCCTGAGGTCCCCGTCGTAATTCGAGAAGTATCCCCAGCTTTTCACCGCAATTCGAGAAACACAACAAAATTATCCCCTCAATGCGAGATGAGGAAATTTTGCTCTGCAGAATCTCAAGAGAAATCCCACATCCCGCTTGATAGGCAAAAGGGTACCTTACTCCAAATAGGCGACTCAGAATGTGATCTAACATCCGTCCTCAGTGGATAGGAGAACACACTTTATGGACTCAAATCGAGAAGAGGTAATATTCAAATTTCACGGCTCGAGAGTATTCTAGAAGTTCCCCTTCCAACACAAAAGGGGACCTGACTTCCCTGAAGTAACTTGAGTGAGTTCCTGAGGTCCCCGTCGAAACTGGAGAGGTACACCAAGCTTCCCGCCGCAATTCGAGAAACAGGACAAATTATCCCCTCAATGCGAGATGAGGAAATTTTGCAGGGCAGAATCTCAAAAGAAATCACACATTCCCGCTTGAAAGGCAAAAGGGTACTTGACAACGTTTAGGCGATTCAGAATGGTCATTAACATCTGTCCTCAGTGGAGAGGAGAACACATTTTATGGACTCAAATCGAGAAGAGGCCCTATTCCCAATAAAGGGCTCGAGAGTAATCCGGAAGTTCCCCTTCCAGCAAAAAACGGACTTGACGTCGCTGAAGCAACCCGAGCGAATTCCTGAGGTCCCTTTCGCAATTAGAGAAGTACCCCCAGCTTCCCGCCGCAACTCGAGAAACAGCACAAAATTATTCCCTGAATGCGAGATGAGGAAATTTTGCAGTGCAGATTCTGAAGGGAAAATCCACATTCCCACTTGAAAGGCAAAAGGGTACTTGACTCCCTTTTTGCGATTCAGAAACTTCCCTCAAACAGATGTCCCCATTGGAGAGGAGAACACATTTATGGGCTCAACTCCATAAGCGGCCCTATTCCCTTTTAACGGCTCGAGAGTAATCCAGAATATCCCCTTCCAAGAAAAAGAGGGACCTGACTTCCTGGAACAACAGGAGCGAGTTCCTGAGGTCCCTGTTTCAACTCGAGAAGTTCCCCCATCTTCCCGCCACAACTCCAAAAACACCACAAAATTATCCCCTCAAGGCGAGATGAGGAAATTTTGCGCTGCACAATCAAGAGAAATTCCACATTTCCGCCTGGAGGGCAAAAGGGTACTTGACACACTTTATTCAGTTCAGTTTCTCTTACCTTGGGTGTGGGATATCTCTTCACAGCTGCTCCAAAAAAGCGCAGCTGCTGCCCCTTACCTTGGATGAGTGGTAAGTCCTCAAGGCTGCCCCTCCTGGCCTTGAACGTGAATAGCTCCTCTCGGCCCTCCCCCGCACAGCCACCGCCTATTGGACGTGGGGTACTGCCTCTTGGCCCCCTAACCTGGCCTCAGGCATGGGGTAACTCCTCATGGCCTCACATCTTTGCATGGTTGGTTGCACCAGGGCCTGAGTCTCTGGTGTTTGAGCGGATGGGGCCAGCGTCTCTCGCGACTGCGTGGGCGGGGAAGTCATCTCTCCCATCTGCGCGGGCGGGGCCGGTTTCTCTCGCCTCTGCACGGGCGAGGCCGGATTCTCTTGCGACTGCTCGGGCTGGGCCTGGGTCTTTCGCGTCTGCGCAGGAGGGATCCGGGACTCTAGGGTCTGAGCGGGCGTGGCAAGTGGCTCTCGCGTCTGCGCGGGCAGGGGCAGTGTCACTCGCAACTGTACGAAAGGGGCCTGGGTCTCGCGGGTCTCCGCGGGCGGGGCCGGTGTCTCTCTCCTCTGGCCAGGCAGGGAAGGCTTCTCTTGCGTCTGCGCGGGAGGGGACTGCATCTCTCGCATCTGTGCCGAAGGGTGAGACTCAGAAAATTCCCTCACACAGTCGTCGCCATTGAAGAGGAGAACACACTTTATAGTCTCAACTGGAGATGAGGTCCGATTCCCATTTAAAGTCTGGAGAGTAATCCGGAAGTTCCCCTTCCAACACCAAAGGGGACCTGACTTCCCTGAAGCAACCCGAGAGAGTTCCTGAGGTCCCCGTTGCAACTCAAGAAGTACCCCCAGCTTCCCGCCGCAACTCAAAAAACACCACAAAATTATCCCCTCAATGCGCGATGAGGAAATATTGCCCTGCAGAATCTCAAGAGAAATAGCACATTCCCTATTGAAAGGCAAAAGGGTACTTGACACCTTTTATGCGACTCAGAAAGTTTCCTCACCCAGTTGTCCCCATTGGACAGGAAAACACACGTTATGGACTCAATTGGAGATGAGGCTCTATTCCCATTAAACGGCTCGAGAGCAAACCAGAAGTTCCCCTTCCAACACAGAAGTGGAACTGACTTCCCTGAAGCAACCGGAGCGATTTCCTGAGGTCCCCGTCAAAACTCGAGAAGTACCCCCAGTTTCCCGTCGCAAAACGAGAAACACCACAAAATTATCCCCTCAATGCGAGATGAGGAAATTTTGAGCTGTAGAATCTCAAGAAAAGTACCACATTCCTTATTGAAATGCAAAAGTGTATTTGACACCCTTTATGCGACTCACAAAGTTCCCTCACACCGCCGGCCCCATTGCAGAGGAGAACACACTTTATGGGCTCAACTCAAGAAGGGGACCTATTCCCATTTAATGGCTCCAGAGTAATCCTGAATTTCACCTTCCAACACAAAAGGGGACCTGACTTCCCTGAAGTAACCCGAGGGAGTTCCTGAGGTCCCCGTGGCAACTCGAGAAGTACCCAAAGCTTCCAGCCAAAATCGAGAAACACAACAAAATAATCCGTTCAGTGCGAGATGGGGAAATTGAGTGCTGCAGAATCTCAAGAGAATTCCCACATTCCCGCTTCAAAGGCAAAAGTGTACTTAACACAATTTATGGGACTCAGAAAGTTCCCTCACACAGCTGTCCCCATTGGAGAGGAGAACAAATGTTATGGACTCAACTTGAGAATAGGCGCTATTCCCATTTAACTGATCGAGAAAAATCCTGAAATTCCCTTTCCAACACAAAAGCGGACCTGACTTCCCTGAAGAACCCCGAACGAGTTCCTGAGGTCCCCGTCGCAACTCGATAAGTTCCCCCAACTTCCTGCCTAAACTCAAGAAACACCACAAAATTATCCCATCAATGTGAGATGAGGAAATTTTGCGCTGGAGCATCTCAAGAGAAAAACTACTTTTCCGCTTGAAAGGCAAAACGGTACTTGAAACGCTTTATTCGACTCAGAAATTTCCCTCACACAATCGTCCCCATTGGAGAGGAGAACACTCTTTATGGACTCAACTCGAGAAGAGGCCCCATTTCCAATTAACGTCTCGAGAGTAATTGCGAAATACCCCTTTCACTAAAAAAGGGGAACAAACTTCCCTTAAGCAAAACGAGAGAGTTGCTTAGGTTCACGTCACAATTTGAGATGTAAAACAATTCGAGATGTACCAGCCTCAACAGGAGAAACACAGCAAGATTATCCCCTCAATGCGAGATGAGGAAATTTTCCCTGCATAATCTCAAGAGTAATCCCACATTCCCTCTTGAAAGGCAAAAGTGTACCTGACACGCTTTATGCGACTCAAAATTTTCCCTCACACAGCCCTCCCCATTGGAGAGGAAAACACACTTTATAGACGCAATTCGAGATGAATCCCTATTCCCATTTAACGGCTCGAGAGTAACCCGGAAGTTCCCCTTCCAAAACAAAAGGGGACCTGAATTCCCTGAAGCAACACAAGCGAGTTCCTGAGGACCCAGTCGCAACTCGAGAAATACCCCCAGCTTCCCTCCTAAACCCGAGAAACACCACAAAATTATCCCCTCAATGCGAGATGAGGCAATTTTGTGCTGCAGAATCGCAAGAGAAATACCACATTCCCTCTTGAAAGACAAAAGGGTACTTGACACCGTTTATGGGACTCAGAAATTTCACTAACATCAGTCCCCATTGGAGAGGAGAACACACTTTATGGACTCAATTCTAGATGAGCCCTTATTCCCACTTAACAGCTCGAGAGTAAACTGGAAGTTCCCCTTCCAACACCAAAGGAGACCTGACTTCCCTGAAGCAACCCGAGAGAGTTCCTGAGGTCCCCGTCGGAACTCGAGAAGTACCCCAAGCTTCCCGCCGCAACTCGAGAAACACCAAAAAATTATCCCCTCAATGCGAGATGAGGAAATTTTGCGCTGCAGAATCTCAAGAGAAATACCACATTCCCTCTTGAAAGGCAAAAGGGTACTTGACACCCTTTATGTGACTCAGATAGTTCCCACACAGCCGTCCCCATTGAGGAGGAGAACACACTGTATGGACACAATTCGAGATGAGCCCCTATTCCCATTTAACGGCTCGAGAGTAAACCGAAAGTTCCCCCTCTAACACAAAAGGGGACCTGACTTCCCTGATGCAACCCGAGCGAGTTCCTGAGGTCCCTGTTGCAACTCGAGAAGTACCCCCAGGTTTCTGCCGCAACATGAGAAACACGACAAAATTATCCCCTCAATGCCAGATGAGGAAAATTTGCCCTGTAGATTCTCAAGAGAAATACCACATTTCTTCTTGAAAGGCAAAAGGGTACTTGACACCCTTGATGCGACTGAGAAATTTCACTAACTACAGTCCTCAGTGGAGAGGCGAACACAGTTTATGGACTCACTTCGAGATGAGCCCCTATTAAAAATTTAACGGCTCAAGAGTAAACCGGAAGTTCCCCATCCAACACAAAAGGGGCCCTGACTTCCCTGAAGCAACCCGATCGAGTTCCTGAGGTCCTCGTCGTAACTCGAGAAGTACCCCTAGCTTCCTGCCTCAAAATGAGAAACACCACAAAATTATCCCCTCAATGCGAGATGAGGAAATTTTGCGCTGCAGAATCCCAAGAGAAATACCACATTTCTTCTTGAAAGGCAAAAGGGTACTTGACACCCGTGATGCGACTCAGAAATTTCACTAACATCACTCCGCATTGGAGGGGAGAGCACACCTTATGGACTCAATTCGAGATGAGCCCATATTCCCATTTAACGGCTCAAGAGTAAACCGAAAGTTCCCATTTCAACACAAAAGGGGCCCTGACTTCCCTGAAGGAACCCGAGCGACTTTCTGAGGTCCCCGTGACAAATGCAGAAGTAGCCCCAGCTTACCGCTACAACTCGAGAAACACCACAAAATTATCCCCTCAATGCGAGATGAGGAAATTTTGCGCTGCAGAATCTCAAGGAAAATCCAAATCCCCCTTGAACAGCAAAAGGGTACTTGACACTCTTTTTGCGACTCAGAAATTTCACTACAATCACTCCGCTTTGGAGAGGAGAGCACACTTTATGGACTCAGTTTGAGATGAGCAATATTCCCATTTAATGGCTCGAGAGTAAATCAGAAGTTCCCCTTCCAACACCAAAGGGGACCTGACATCCCTGAAGCTACCCGAGCAAGTTCCTGACATTCCCGTCACAACTCGAGAAGTAATCCCAGCTTCCCGCAGCAACTTAAGAAGCACAACAAAATTATCCCCTCAATGCGAGATGAGGAAATTTTGCGCTGCAGAATCTCAAGAGAAATTCCAAATTCCCTCTTGAGGGGCAAAAGAGTACTTGACACCCATGATGCGACTCAGAAATTTCACAAACATCACTCCGCATTGGAGAGGAGAGCACACTTTATCGACTCAATTCGAGATGAGCCCATATTCCCATTTAACGGCTCGAGAGGAAACCAGAAGTTCCCCTTCCAACACAAAAGGGGACCTGACTTCCCTGAAGCAACCCAATCGAGATTCAGAGGTCCCCGTCACAACTCGAGAAGTACCCCAGCTTATCGCTGCAACTCGAGAAACACAACAAAATTATCCCCTCAATGCGAGATGAAGAAATTTTGCCCTGCAGAATCTCAAGAGAAATACCACATTCCTCTTGATATGCAAAAGGGTACTTGACAACCTTTATGTAACTCAGAAATCTCTCTAACTTCAGTCCCCAGTGGAGAGTAGAATTACTTTATGGACTCAATTCGAGATGAGCACCTATTCACATTTAACGGCTTGATAGTAAACCGGAAGTTCCGCTTCCCACACCAAAGGGGACCTGACTTCTCTGAAGTAACCCGAGCGAGTTTTTGAGGTCCCCGGCGCAACTCGAGAAGTACCCCCAGCTTCCCGCCCCTACTCGAGAAACACCACAAAATATTCCCCTCAATGCAAGATGAGGAAATTTTGCACTGCAGAATATCAAGAGAAATTCCACATTCCTTCTGGAAAGGCAAAAGGGTACTTGACACCCTTGATGCGACTCAGAAATTTCACTAACATCACTCCGCATTGGAGAGGAGAACACACTTTATGGACTCAATTCGAGATGAGCCCTTTTAAAAATTTAACGGCTGGAGAGTAAACCAGAAGTTCCCCTTCCAACACAAAAGGGGACCTGATTTCCCTTAAGCAACCCGAGCGACTTCCTGAGGTCCCCATCGCAACTGGAGAAGAACCCCTAGCTTTCCACCGCAACTCGAGACACACCACAAAATTATCCCCTCAATGCGAGATGAGGAAATTTTGCGCTGCAGAATCTCAAAAGAAATTCCACATTCCCTCTTGAACAGCAAAAAGGTACTTGACACTCTTTATGCGACTCAGATTATTCACTAACAACATTCCGCATTGGAGAGGAGAGCACACTTTAAGGACTCAATTCGAGATGAGCCCCTATTCCCATTTAAAGTCTCGAGAGTAAACTGGAAGTTCCCCTTCCAACACCAAAGGGGAACTGACTTCCCTGAAGCAACTCGAGCGACTTCTTTAGGTCCCCGTCATAAATCGAGAAGTACCCGCAGCTTACCGCTGCAACTCGAGAAACACCACAAAATTATCCCCTCAATGCTAGATGAGGAAATTTCGCGCTGCAGCTTCTCAGGAGAAATACCACATTCCCTCTGAAAGGCAAAAGGGTGCTTGAAACCCTTTATGTGCCTCAGAAAGTTCCCTCAAACAGCCGTTCCCATTGGACAGGAGAACACACTTTATGGACTCAATTCGAGATGAACCCCTCTTACTATTTAATGGCTCGAGAGTAAAGCACAATTACCCTTTTGAACACAAAAGGGGACCTGACTTTCCTTAAGCAACCCGAGCGAGTTCCTGAGATCCCCGTCGCAACTCAAGAAGTACCGCTAGTTTCCCGCCGTAACTCGAGAAACACCACAAAATTATCCCCTCAAAGTGAGATGAGGAAATTCTGCGCTGCAGAATCTCAAGAGAAACCCCAAAATCCCTCTAGAAAGGCAAAAGGGTACTTGACACCCTAATGGGACTCAGAAATTTCACTAACTTCAGTCCCCAGTGGAGAGTATAACACACTTTATGGACTCAATTCGAGATGAGCCCCTATTCCCATTCAACGGCTCGAGAGTAAACCAGTAGTTCCCCTTCCAACCACAAAGGGGACCTGACTTCCCTGAAACAACCCGAGGGAGTTCCTGAGGTCCCCGTCACAATTCGAGATGTACCAACCGTTTTCCGCCGGAAATCGATAAACAGCACAAAATTATCGCCTCAATGCGAGATGAAGAAATTTTGCACTGCAGAATCTCAAGAGAAATACCACATTCCCTCTTGAAAGGCAAAAGGGTACTAGACACCTTTATGCGACTCAGAAATTTCCCTCAGAGAGCCGTCCCCATTGGAGAGGAGAACACACTTTATGGACTCAATTCGAGATGAGACCCTATTCCCATTTAACGGCTCGAGAGTAAACCGGAATTTTCCCTTCCAACATCAAAGGGGACCTGACTTCCCTGAAGCAACCCGAGTGAGTTCCTGAGGTCTTCGTCGCAACTCGAGAAGTACCCCCAGCTTCCTGCCGCCACTCGAGAAACACCACAAAATATTCCCCTCAATGTGAGATGAGGAAATTTTGCGCTGCAGAATCTCAAGAGAAATTCCACATTCCATCTTGAAAGGCAAAATGGTACTAGACACCCTTGATGCGACTCAGAAATTTCACTAACATCATTCCGCATTGGAGAGGAGAGCACACTTTATGGATTCATGTCGAGATGAGCCACTATTAAAAATTTAACGGTTCGAGAGTAAACCGGAAGTTCCTCTTCCAATAGAAAAACGGGACCTGATTTCCCTGAAGCAACCAGAGCCACTCCCTGAGGTCCCGGTCGCAACTCCAGAAGAACCCCTAGCTTCCCACGGAAACTCGAGACACACCACAAAATTAACCCCTCCATGAGAGATGAGGAAATTTTGCGCTGCAGAATCTCAAGAGAAATACCACATTCCCACTTGAAAGGCAAAAAGGTACTTGACACCCTTTATTCGACTCAGAAAGTTCCCTCACACAGCCGTCCCCATTGGAGAGGAGAACACACTTTATGGACTCAATTCTAGATGAGCCCCTGTTCACATTTAAGGGCTCGAGAGGAACCCGGAAGTTCCCCTTCCAACAACAAAGGGGACCTGACTTCCCTGAAGCAACCCGAGCGAGTTCCTGAGGTCCCCATCCCAACTCGAGAAGTACCCCCAGCTTCCTACCGCAAATCGATAACCACCACAAATTATCCCCTCAATGCGAGATGACGAAATTTGTGATGCAGAATCTCAAGAGAAATACCACATTCCCTCTTGAAAGGCAAAAAGGTATTTGACACGCTTTATTCGACTCAGAAAGTTCCCTCACACAGCCGTCCCCATTGGAGAGGAGAACACACTTTATGGACTCAATTTGAGATGAGCCCATGTTCACATTTAAGGGCTTGAGAGGAAACCGAAAGTTCCCCTTCCAACACCAAAGGGGACCTGCATTCCCTGAAGCAACCCGAGCGAGTTCCTGAGGTCCCCATCGCAACTTGAGAAGTACCCCCAGCTTCTGGCCGCAACTCGAGAAACACCACAAAATTATCCCCTCAATGCGAGATGAGGAAATTTGCAATGCAGAATCTCAAGAGAAATACCACATTCCCTCTTGAAAGGCAAAAGCGTGCTTGAAACCCTTTATGCGCCTCAGAAAGTTCCCTCACACAGCCGTTCCCATTGGACAGGAGAACACACTTTATGGAATCAATTCAAGATGAGCCCCTCTTAACATTTAATGGCTCGAGAGTAAAGCGCAATTACCCTTTTCAACACAAAAGGAGTCCTGACTTCCCTTAAGCAACCCGAGCGAGTTCCTGAGATCCCCGTCACAACTCGAGAAGTACCCCCAGTTTCCCCCCGTAACTCGAGAAACACCACAAAATTATCCCCTCAAAGCGAGATGTGGAAATTCTGCGCTGCAGAATCTCAAGAGAAATTCCAAATTCCCTCTAGAAAGGCAAAAGAGTACTTGACACCCTTTATGTGACTCAGAAATTTCACAAATTTCAGTCCCCAGTGGAGAGGAGAACACACTTTATGGACTCAATTCGAGATGAGCCCCTATTCCCATTCAACGGCTCGAGAGTAAACCGGAATTTCCCCTTCCAACATCAAAGGGGAGCTGACTTCCCTGAAGCAACCTGAAGGAGTTCCTGAGGTCCCCGTCGCAACTCGAGACGTACGAACCGCTTTCCGCTGGAACTCGAGAAACAGCATAAAATTATCGCCTCAATGCGAGATGAAGAAATTTTGCACTGCAGAATCTCAAGAGAAATACCACATTCCCTCTTGAAAGGCAAAAGGGTACTAGACACCCTTTATGCGACTCAGAAATTTCCCTCACACAGCCTTCGCCATTTGACAGGAGAACACACTTTATGGATTCAATTCAAGATGAGCCCCTATTCCCATTTAAAGGCTCGAGAGTAAACCGGAATTTTCCCTTCCAACACTAAAGGGGACCTGACTTCCCTGAAGCAACCCGAGCGAATTCCTGAGGTTCCCGTCACAACTCGAGAACTACCCCAGCTTCCCGCAGCAACTTAAGAAACATAACAAATTATCCCCTCAATGCGAGATGAGGAAATTTTGCGCTGCAGAATCTCAAGAGAAATTCCAAATTCCCTCTTGAAAGGCAAAAGGGTACTTGAGACCCGTGATGCGACTCAGAAATTTCACTCACATCGCTCCGCATTGGAGAGGAGAGCACACTTGATGGACTCAATTCGAGATAAGCCCCTATACCCATTTAACGGCTCGAGAGTAAACCGGAAGTTCCCCTTTCAACACAAAAGGGTCCCTAACTTCCCTGAAGGAAGCCGAGTGACTTTCTGAGGTCCCCGTGACAAATCGAGAAGTAGCCCCAGCTTACTGCTACAACTCGAGAAACACCACAAAATTATCCCCTCAATGCCAGATGAGGAAATTTTACGCTGCAGAATCTCAAGAGAAATTCCACATTCCCTCTTGAACAGCAAAAGGGTACTTGACATCATTTTTGCGACTCAAATATTTCACTAAAATCACTCCGTTTTGGAGAGGAGAGCACACTTTATGGACTCAATTCGAGATGAGCCCCTATTCACATTTAATGGCTCGAGAGTAAATCAGAAGTTCCCCTTCCAACACCAAAGGGGACCTGACTTCCCTGAAGCTTCCCGAGCGAGTTCCTGACGTTCCCGTCACAGCTCAAGAAGTAACCCTAGCTTCCCGCAGCAACTTAAAAAACACACCAAAATTATCCCCTCAATGCGAGATGAGGAAATTTTGTGCAGCAGAATCTCAAGAGAAATTACAAATTCCCTCTTGAAAGGCAAAAGAGTACTTGACAATCTTGATGCGACTCAGAAATTTCACTAACATCACTCCGCATTGGAGAGGAGAGTACACTTTATGGACTCAATTCGAGATGAGCCCCTATTCCCATTTAAGGGCTCTAGAGGAAACCGGAAGTTCCCGTTCCAACAAAAGGGGGCCTGACTTCCCTGAAGCTACCAGATCGAGATCCTGAGGTCCCAGTCGCAACTCGAGAAGTATCCCCAGCTTACCGCTGCAACTCGAGAAACACCACAAAATTATCCCCTCAATGCGAGATGAGGAAATTTTGCGCTGCAGAATCTCAAGAGAAATAGGACATTCCTCTTGAAAGGCAAAAGGGTACTTGACACCCTTGATGAGACTCAGAAAGTTCCATCACACAGCCATCCCCATTGGAGAGGAGGACACACTTTATGGACTCAATTCGAGATGAGGCCCTATTCAGAAATAACAGCTTGAGAGTAAACCGGTAGTTCCCCTTCCAACAACAAAGGGGACCTGACTTCCCTGAAGCACCCTGAGGGAGTTCCTGAGGTCCCCGTCGCAACTCGAGATGTACGAACCGCTTTCCTCCAGAACTCGAGAAACAGCACAAAATTATCGCCTCAATGCGAGATGAAGAAATTTTGCACTGCAGAATCTCAAGAGAAATACCACATTCCCTCTTGAAAAGCAAAGGGTACTAGACACCCTTTATGCAATTCAGAAATTTCCCTCACACCACCGTCCCCATTTGACAGGAGAAAACACTTGATGGACTCAATTCGAGATGAGCCCCTATTCCCATTTAACGGCTAAAGAGTAAACCGGAACTTCCCAATCAAAGAAAAATGGGACCTGACTTCCCTGAAGCAACCCCAACGAGTTCCTGAGGTCCCCGTCAAAACTAGAGAAGTACCCTCACCTTCCCGCTGCAACTCGAGAAACATCACAAAATTATCCCCTCAATGCGAGATGAAGAAATTTGGCGCTGCAAAATCTCAAGAGAAATACCACATTCCCTCTTTAAAGGCAAAAGTGTACTTGACACCCTTTATGCAACTCAGAAAGTTCCCTCACACAGCCGTCACCATTGGACAGGAGAACACACTTTATGGACTCAATTCGAGATGAGCACCTATTACCATTTAACGGCTCGAGAGTAACCCGGAAGTCCCCATTCCAACAAAAGAGCGGATTTGACTTCCCTGAAGCAACCCGATCGAGATCCTGAGGTCCCCGTCACAACTCGAGAAGTACCCCCAGCTTCCCGCCGCTACTCTATAAACACCAAAAAATTATTCCTCAATGCGAGATGAGGAAATTTTGTGCTGCAGAATTTCAAGAGAAATAACATATTCCCTCTTAAATGGCAAAGGGTACTTTACACCCTTTATGTGACTCAGAAAGTTCCCTCACACAGCCTTCCCCATTGGACAGGAAAACACATTTTATGGACACAATTCTAGATGATCCCCTATCTCCATTTAACGGCTCGAGATTAAACAGGAAGTTCCTCTTCCAACAAAAAAGGGGACCTGACTTCCCTGCAGCAATCCGATTGAGTGTCTCAGGTCCCCGTCACAACTCAAGAAGTACACCCAGCTTCCTGTCGCAACTCGAGAAACACCACAAAATTATCCCGTCAATGCGAGATGAAGAAATTTTGCGCTGCAGATTCTCAAGAGAAAAACACCATTCCCTCTTGAAAGGCAAAAGGGTACTTGACACCCTTTATGCAACTCAGAAAGATCCCTCACACAGCAGTGAACATCGGACAGGAGAACACAATTTATGGACTCAATTCGAGATGAGCCCCTATTCCCATTAAACGGCTAGAGAGTAATCCGGAAGTTCCCCTTCCAACACGAAAGGGGACCTGACTTCCCTGACGCAACCCGAGCGAGTTCCTGAGGTCCACGTCGCAACTCGAGAAGTACCCCCCAGCTTCACGCCGCAGCTCGAGAAACACGACAAAATTATTCACTCAGTGTGAGATGAGGAAATTTTGCGATGCAGAATTTCAAGAGAAATACCACATTTCCTCTTAAAAGGCAAAAGGTTACTTGACACCCTTTATGCGACTCAGAAAGTTCCCTCACACAGCTGTTCCCATTGGAGAGAGCACACTTTATGGACACAATTCCAGATGAGCCCCTATTGACATTTAACGGCTCGAGAGTACACGGGAAGTTCCCAATCCAAAAAAAAGGGTACCTGACTCCCCTGAAGCAACCCGAGCGAGATCCTGAGGTCCCCGTTGCAACTCGAGAAGTACCCCCAGCTTCCCGCCGCTACTCTATAAACACCAAAAAATTATCCCCCAATGCGAGATGAGGAAATTGTGCGATGCAGAATCTGAAGAGAAATACCACATTCCCACTTGAAAGGCAAAAGGGTACTTGACACCCTTTATGCGACTCAAAAAGTTCCCTCACACAGCCATCCACATTGGACAGGAGAACACACCTTTTGGACTCAATTCGAGATGAAACCCTATTCCCATTTAATGGCTCGAGAGTAAACTGGAAGTTCCCCTTCCAACACCAAAGGGGACCTGACTTCCCTGAAGCAACCCATGCGAGTTCCTGAGGTCCCCGTCGCAACTCGAGAAGTACACACCGCTTCCCGCCGCAACTCGAGAAACACCACAAAATTATTCCCTCAATGAGAGATGAGGAAATTTTGTGCTGCAGTATCTCAAGAGAAATACAACATTCCCTCTTGAAAGGCAAAAGGGTACTTGAATCCCTTTATGTTATTCAGAAATTTCCCTCAAACCCGTCCCCTTTGGAGAGCAGAACACACTTTATGGACTCAATTAGAGATGACGCTATATTCCCATTTAACGGCTCGAGAGTAAAACGGAAGTTCCCCTTCCGACACAAAAGGGGAACTGACTTCCCTGAAGCAATCCGAGCGAGTTCCTGAGGTCCCCGTCACAACTCGAGAAGTATCCCAGCATCCCGCCGCAACTCGAGAAACACCATGAAATTTTCCCCTCAATGCGAAATGAGGAATTTTTGAACTGCAGAATCTCAAGAGAAATACCACATTCTCTCTTGAAAGGCAAAAGAGTATTCACACCCTTTATGTGACTCATAAAGTTCCCTCATACAGCCGTCTCCATTGGAAAGGAGAACACACTTTATGGACTCAATTCGAGATGAGCCCTATTCCCATTTAATGGCTCTAGAGTAAACCGGAAATTCCCCTTCAAACACAAAAGGGGGCCTGACTTCCCTGAAGCAACCCAAGCGAGTTCCTGAGGTACCCGTCGGAACTCGAGAAGTACCCCAGGTTTCTGCCGCAAATCGAGAAACATTAAAAAATATCCCCACCATGCGAGATGAGGAAATTTTGCTCTTCAGAATCTCCAGAGAAATACCACGATCCCTCTTGAAAGGCAAAAGGGTACTTGACACCCTTTATGCAATTCAGAAAGTTTCCTCACACAGCTGTCCCCATTGGAGAGGAGAACACACTTTATGGACTCAATTCGAGTTGAGCCCCTATTCCCATTTAACGGCTCGAGAGTAAAACGGAAGTTCCCCTTCCAACACCAAAGGGGACCTGACTTCCCTGAAGCAACCCGAGCGAGTTCCTGAGGTCCCCGTCGCAACTCGAGAAGTACCCCCAGCTCCCGCGGCAACTCGAGAAACATCACAAAATTATCCCCTCAATGCGAGAGGAGGAAATTTTGCGATGCAGAATCTCCAGAGAAATACCACATTCCCTCTTGAAAGGCAAAAAGGTACTTGACGCCCTTTATTCAACTCAGAAAGTTCCCTCACACAGCTGTCCCAATTGGACAGGAGAACACAGTTTTTGGACTCACTTCGAGTTGAGATCCTATTCCCATTTAACGGCTCAAGAGTAAACCAGAAGTTCCCCTTCCAACAACAAAGGGGACCTGACTTCCCTGACGCAACCCGAGCGAGTTCCTGAGGTCCCTGTCCCAACTCGAGAAGTACTTCTTGCTTCCCGCCGCAACTCGAGAAACACCACCAAAATATCCCCTCAGTGCGACCTGAGGTAATTTTGCGCTGCAGTATCTTAAGAGAAATCCCACATTCCCTCATGAAAGGCAAAAGGGTACTTGACACGCTTTATGCAACTCAGAATTTTCACTAACATCAGTCCCCATTGAAGAGGAGAACACACTTTAAGGACTCAACCCAAGAAGAGACCCATTTCCTTTTAACAGCTCAAGAGTAATCCCGAAGTTCCACTTCCAACAAAAATGGGACCTGACTACCTTGAATTAAAACAGGCGAGTTTCTGAGGTCCCCGTCGCGACTGGAGAAGTACCTCGAGCTTCCGGCCTCAACTCGAGAAACAAAACAAAATAATACCCTAAATGCGGGATGAGGAAATTTTCGCTGTGTAATCTCAAGAGTAATCCGACATTCCTGCTTGAAAGGCAAAAGGGTACTTGACACACTTTATGCCACTCAGAAACTTCCCTAACATCCATCCCCAATGGAGAGGAGAACACACTTTATGGACTCAAATCGAGAAGAGGACTTATTCCCATTTAACGGCTCGAGAGTAATCTGGAAGTTACCCTTCCAACACAAAAGGCGACTTGACTTCACCTAAGCAACCCGAGCGAGTTCCTGAGGTTCCCGTCACAACTTGAGAAGTAAGCCCTGCTTTTCATCACAACTAGAGAAACACCACAAAATTATTTGCTCAATGCGAGATGAGGTAATTTTGCGCTGCAGAATCTCGAGAGAAATCCCACATTCCTGCTTGAAAGGAATAAGGGTACTTGACACACTTTATGCCACTCAGAAATTTCCCGAATAATCCGTACCCATTAGAGAGGAGAATATAATTTAAGGACTCAACTTGAGAAGAGGCCCTATTATGATTAAAGGGCTTGAGATTAATCCAGAAGTTCCCCTTCCAGTGAAAGGGGACCTGACTTCTCTGAAGTAATTTGAGTTAGTTTCTGAGGTCCCCGTCGCACTCGAGATGTAACCCCAGCTTCCCGCCTCAATTTGAGAAACACCACAAAATTAACCCTCAATGTGAGATGAGATAATTTTGCGCTGCAGAATCTCAACAGAAATCCCACATTCCCGCTTGAAAGGCAAAAGGGTACTTGACACCCTCTATGTGACTCAGAAATTTCACTAACATCAGTACCGATAGGAGAGGAGAACACACTTTATGGACTCAATTCGAGATGCTTCCCTATTTCCATTTAACGCCTCGAAAGTAAACCAGAAGTTACCCTTCCCAAACCAAAGGGGACCGGACCTCCCTGAAGTAACCCAAGCCAGTTACCGATGTCCCTGTCGCAACTCGTGAAGTACACTCAGCTTCCCTCTGCAACTCGAGAAACACCAAAAAATTATCCTCTCAATTGGAGATGAGGAAATTTTGCACTGCAGAATCTCAAGAGAAATACCACATTCCCTCTTGAAAGGCAAAAGGGTACTTGAAACCCTTTATGTGACTCAGATAGTTCCCTCATACAGCCTTTCCTATTGGAGAGGAGAACACACTTTATGTACTCAATTGGAGATGAGCCACTTTTCCAAATTAATGGCTCAAGAGTAAACCGGAAGTTCCCATTCAACACAAAAGGGGACCTGCCTTCCCTCAAGCAATACAAGTGAGTTCCTGCGTTCCCCATCGCAATTGGAGAAGTACCCCAACTTCCGGCCGCAACTCGAGAATCAACACAATATTATCCCCTCAATGAAAGATGAGGAAATTTTGCACTGCAGAATCTTAAGAGAAATACCACACTCCCTCTTGAAAGGCAACAGGGTACTTGACACCCTTTATGCGACTCAGAAATTTCACAAACATCGGTCCCCATTGGAGAGGAGAACACACTTTATGGACTCAATTCGAGATGAGACCCTATTCCCATTTAACGGCTCGAGAGTAAACCGGAAGTTTCCCTTCCAACACGAAAGGGGACCTGCCTTCCCTCAAGCAATCCGAGTGATTTCCTGAGGTCCCCGTCGCAACATGAGAAGTATGCCCAGCTTCCCGACGCAACTCGAGAAACACAACAAAATTATCCCCTCAATTCCAGATGAGGAAATTTTGCGCTGCAGAATTGCCAGAGAAATACCACATTCCTTCTTGAAATGCAAAAGGGTACTTGACACCCTTTATGCGACTCAGAAAGTTCCCTCACACAGCCGTTGGACTCATTTCGTGATGAGCCCCTATTCCAATTTAACGGCTCGAGAGTAAACCAGAAGTTCCCCTTCCAACACAAAAGGGGACCTGACTTTCCTGAAGCAACCCGCGCGAGTTCCGGAGGTGTCCGTCGCAACTCGAGCAGTACCCCTAGGTTCCCACCGCAACTCGAGAAACACCACAAAATTTTCCCCTCAATGCGAGGTGAGGTAATTTTGTGCTGCAGAATCTCAAGAGAAATACCACATTCCCTCTTGAAAGGCAAAACGGTACTTGACACCCTTTATGCGACTCAGAAATTTCACTAATATCAGTCCCCATTGGAGAGGAGAACACACTTTATGGACTCAATTCAAGATGAGCCCCTATTTCCATTTAACGGCTCGAGAGTACACTGGAAGTTACCCTTCCAACACAAAAGGGGATGTGAAATCAATGAAGCAACCGAGTGAGTTCATTAGCTCCCCGTCACAACTCGAGAAGTACCCCCAGCTTCCATCTGCAACTCGGAAAACACCACAAAATCATCCCCTCAAAGCGAGATGAGGAAATTTTGCGCTGCAAAATCTCAAGAGAAATACCACATTCCCTCTGGAAAGGCAAAAGGGTACTTGACACCCTTTATGCGACTCAGAATGTTCCCTCACACAGCAGTTCCCATTGGAGAGGAGAACACATTATATGGACTCAATTCGAGATGGGCCCCTATTCTCATTTAAAAGCTGGAAAGTAAACCGGAAGTTCCCCTTCCTACACAAAAGGGGAACTGACTTCCCTGAAGTAACTCGAGTTAGTTCCTGAGGTCCCCGTCCCAACTCGAGAAGTACCCCCAGCCTCACGCCGCAATTGGAGAAACATCACAAAATTATCCCCTCAATGCGACATGAGGAAATTTTGCGCTGCAGTATCTCAAGAGAAATCCCATATTCTCTCTTGAGAGGAAAAAGGGTACTTGACTCCCTTTAGGCGACACAGAATGTTCCCTAACATCCGTCCTCAGTGGAGAGGAGAACACACTTTATGTATTCAACTCTAGAAGAGGCCCTATTCCCATTAAAAGGCTAGAGAGTAATTTGGAATTTTCCTTTCCAGCACAAAACGGGACTGACTTCCCTGAAATAACTCGATTGAGTTCCTGAGGTCCCAGTCGCAACGCGAGAAACACCACAAAATTATGCCCTCAATGTGAGATGAGGAAATACTGCGCTGTAGAATTTCAAGAGAAATCCCACATTCCCGCTTCAAAAGCAAAAGGGTCCTTGACTCTTTTGTGGCGATTCTGAGTGGTCAGTAACATCTGTCATCAGTGGAGAGGAGAACACACTTTACGGACTCAAATCGAGAAGAGGCAATATTCCCATTTAATGGCTCGAGAGCAATCCGGAAGGTCCCCTTCGACCACAAAAGGGGACTTTACTGTCCTGAAGCAACACGAGCGAGTTCCTGAGGTCCCCGTCACAACTCAAGTAGTACCCCAGCTACCCGCAGCAATTAGAGAAACACCACTAAATTATCCCCTTAATTGGAGATGAAGAAATTTTGTGCTGCAGAATCTCGAGAGAAATCCCACATTCCCTCTTGAAAGGCAAAGTGTACTTGACACCCTTTATGCGACTCAGAAAGTTCCTTCACACAGACGTCCCCATTGGAGAAGAGAACACACTTATGGACTCAATTCGAGATGAGGCCGTATTCCCATTTAACGGCTCGAGAGTAAACCAGAAGTTCCCCTTCCAACTCAAAAGGGGACCTGACTTCCCTGAAGCAACCTGAGCGAGTTTCTGAGGTACCCATCGCACCTCGTGTAGTACCCCCAGCTTCCCGCCGCAACTCGAGAAACACCACAAATTTATCCCCTCAATGTGAAATGAGGAAATTTTGTGCTTTAGAATCTCAGGAGAAATAACACATTCCCTCTTGAAATGCAAAGGGGTACTTGACACCCTTTATGCGACTCAGAAAGTTCCCTCTCACAGCCGTCACCATTGGAGAAGAAAACACACTTTATGGACTCAATTGAGATGAGCCCCTATTCCCATTTAACGGCTCGAAAGTAAAGCGGAAGTTCCCCTTCCAACACCAAAGGGGACCTGACTTCCTGAAGCAACCCCAGCGAGTTCCTGAGGTCCCCGTCGCAATTCGAGAAATACCCTTGCTTTCCTCCGGAACTCGAGAAACACCACAAAATTATCCCCTCAATGCGAGATGAGGTAATTTTGCTCTGCATCATCTCAAGAGAAATCCCACATTCCCGTTTAAAAGCGAATGGGTATTTGACACACTTTATGCCAATCAGAAAGTTCCCTAACATCCGTCCCCAGTGGAGAGGAGAACACTCTTTATGGACTCAAGTTGAGAAGAGGCCCTATTCCCATTAAAGGGCTCAAGAGTAATCTGGAAATTCCTTTCCAGCACAAAAGGGAACTGACTTCCCTGAAGTAACTAGAGGGAGTTCCTGAGGTCCCCATCACAACACGAGATGTACCCCCTGCTTCCCGCCCTAACTGGAGAAACATCACAAAATTATCCCCTTGATGGGAGATGAGGAAATTTTGCGCTGCAGAATCTTAAGAGAAATCCCACATTCCCGCTTGAAAGGCATAAGGGTACTTGACTCCCTTTATGCGACATAGAATATTCCCTAACATCAGTCCTCAGTGGAGAGGAGAACACACATTATGGACTCAAATCGAGAAGAGGTATTATTTCCAATTAAGGGCTCGAGAATAATCCGGAAGTTCCCCTTCCAACACAAAAGGGGACTTACGTACCTGAAGCAACCCGAGTGAGTTACTCAGTTCCCCGTCGAAACTCGAGAAGTAATCCCTGCTTCCCGCGGCAACTACAAAAACACCACAAAATTATGCTCTCAATGCGAGATGAAGTAATTTTCCGCTTCAGAATCTCAAGAGAAATCCCACTTTGCCGCTTGAAATGCAAAATTGTACTTGACACACTTTATGCCACTCAGAAAGTTCCCTAACATCCGTCCTCATTGGAGAGGAGAACACACTTTATGGACTCAACTCCAGAAGAGGCCCTATTCCCATTAAAGGGCTCGAGAGTAATCCGGAAGTTCCTTTCCAGCAAAATAGGGGACCTGACTTCCCTGAAGTAACTCCAGTGAGTTCCTGAGGTTCCAGTTGCTACTGGAGAAGTAAACCCTGATTCCCGCCGCAACACGAGAAACACCACAAAATTATCCCCTCAATGGGAGATGAGGAAACTTTGCACTGCAGAATCTCAAGAGAAATTCCACATTCCCGCTTGAAAGGCAAAAGGGTATTTGACTCCATTTGTGTGACTCCAAATGTTCCCTAACATCCGTCCTCAGTGGAGAGGAGAACACACTTTATGGACTCAATTCGAGATGAGCCCCTATTCCCATTTAACGGCTCGAGAGTAAACCAGAAGTTCCCCTTCCAACACCAAAGGGGAGCTGACTTCCCTGAAGCCACCAGAGCGAGTTTCTAAGGTCAGCGTTCCAACTAGAGAAGTAAGCCCAGCTTCCCGCCACAACTCGAGAAACACCACAATATTATCCACTCAATGCGAGATGATGAAATTTTGCGCTGGAGACTCTAAAGAAAAATAAACAATTCCCTCTTGAAACGGAAAAGTGTACTTGACACCCTTTATGCGACTCAGAAATATGACTCACATCAGTCCCCACTGGAGAGGAGAACACAGTTTATTGACTTCATTCGAGAAGAGGCCCTATTCCCATTTAAGGGCTCGAGAATAAACAGGAAGTTCCCCTTCCAACACATAAGGGGACCTGACTTCTCTGAAGCAACCCACGCGAGTTCATGAGGTTCCCGTCGCAACTCGAGAAGTACCCCCAGCTTCCCGACGAAAATGAGAAGCACCACAAAATTTTTCCCTCAATGCAATTGAGGAAATTTTGCTCTGCAGAATCTCCAGAGTAATGCCACATTCCCTCTTGAAAGGCCAAAGGGTACTTGACACTCTTTATGCGACTAAGGTATTTCACAAATATTAGTCATCATTGGAGAGGAGAACACATTTTATGGACTAAATTCGAGCTGAGGCCCTATTCCCATTTAACGGCTCGAGAGTAAACCGGAAGTTCCCCTTCCAACATATAAGGGTTCCTGACTTCCCAGAAGCAACCCCCGCGAGTTCATAAGGTTCCCGTCGCAACTTGTGAAGTAACCCCAGGTTCCCGACGAAAATCGAGAAACACCACAAAATCATTCCCTCAATGCGAGATGAGGAAATTTTGCGCTGCAGAATCTCAAGAGAAATACCACATTCCCTCTTGAAAGGCAAAGGGTACTTGACACCCTTTATGCGACTCAGAATGTTCCTTCACACAGACGTCCCCATTGGAGAGGAGAACACACATTATTGACTCAATTCGAAATGAGCCCCTATTCCCATTTAATGGCTCAAGAGTAATCCAGAAGTTCCCCTTCCAACTCAAAAGGGGACCTGACTTCACTGAAACAACCCGAGCGAGTTCCTGAGGTCTCCGTCGCAACTCGAGTAGTACCCCAGCTTCCCGCCCCAACTCGAGAAACACCACAAATTTATCCCCTAAATGTGAAATGAGGAAATTTTGCTCTTTAGAATCTCAAGAGAAATACCACATTCCCTCTTGAAAGGCAAAGGGTACTTGACACCCTTTATGTGACTCAGGAAGTTCCCTCACACAGCCGTTCCCATTGGACAGGAGAACACACTTTATGGACTCAATGCTAGATGATGAAATTTTGCGCTGGAGACTCTAAAGAAAAATAACCAATTCATTCTTGAAACGGAAAAGCGTACTTGACACCCTTTATGCGACTCAGAAATATCATTCACATCAGTCCCCATTGGAGAGGAGAACACACTTTATGGACTCAATTCGAGATGAGCCCCTATTGCCATTTAACGGCTCGAGAGAAAAACGGAAGTTCCCCTTCCAAAACCAAAGGGGACCTGACTTCCCTGAAGCAACCCAAGCGAATTCCTGAGGTCCCAGTCGAAACTCGAGAAGTACCCCCAGGATACCCGCCACAACTCGAAAAACACAACAAAATCATTCCCTCAATGCGAGATGAGGAAATTTTGCGCTGCAGAATCTCAAGAGAAATCCGACATTCCCGCTTGAAAGGCAAAAGTGTACTTGATTCCATTTATGTGACCCCGAATGTTCCCTAACGTCCGTCCTCAGTGGAGAGGAGAACAACTTTATGGACTCAAATCGAGAATAGGAAAGATTCCCATTATAGTCCCCAGAGTAATCCGGAAGTTGCCCTTCCAACACCAAAGGGGAATTGACTTCCCTGAAGCAACCCGAGAGAGTTCCTGAATTCCCCGTCACAACTGGAGAATTACCCCCTGCTTCCCGCCGCACCTCGAGAAACACCACAAAATTATCCCCTCAATGCGAGATGAGGAAATTTTGCGCTGCAGAATCTCAAGAGAAATACCCCAGTCCCTCTTGAAAGGCAAAAGGGTACTTGACACCCTTTTTGCGACTCAGAAATTTTACTAACATCAGTCCCCATATAGAGAGGAGAACACACTTTATGGATTCAATTCGAGATGAGCCCCTATTCCCATTTAACGGCTCGAGAGTAAACTGGAAGTTCCCCTTCCGACTCAAAAGGGGACCTGACTTCCCTGAAGTAACTCGAGTGAGTTCCTGAGGTCCCAGTCGCAACTCGAAAGTACCCACAGCTTCCAGCCGCAATTCGAGAAACACCACAAAATTATCTCCTCAATGCGAGATGAGGAAATTTTGCACTGCAGAATCTCAAGAGAAATTCCACATTTCCGCCTGAAAGGCAAAAGGGTACTTGACACACTTTATTCACTTCAGTTCAGTTCAGTCGCTCAGTCGTGTCAGACTCTCCGCGACCCCATGAATCTCTGTTCGGCAAGCCTGCCTGTCCATCACCAAATCCTGGAGTTCACTCAAACTCATGTCCATAGAGTCGGTGATTCTCTCCAGCCATCTCATTCTCTGTCGTCCCCTTCTCCTCCCGCCCCAACCCTTCCTAGCATCAGAATCTTTTCCAGTGAGTCAACTCGTCGCCTGAGTTGGCCAAAGTATTGCAGTTTCAGCTTTAGCATCAGTCCTTCCAATGAACACCCAGGATTGATCTCCCTTAGAATCGACTGGTTGGATCTTCTTGCAGTACCAGGGACTCTCAAGAGTCTTCTCAACCACCACAGTTCAAAAGCATCAATTCTTCGGCGATCAGCTTTCTTCACAGTCCAACTCTCACATCCATACATGACCACGGGAAAAACCATAGCCTTGACTAGACGGACCTTTGTTGGCAAAGTAATGTCTCTGCTTTTTAATATAGTATCAAGGTTTGTCATAACTTTCCTTCCTAGGAATAAGCGCCTTTTAATTTCATGGCTGCAATCAGCATCTGCAGTGATTTTGGAGCCGAAAAAATTAAAGTCTGACACAGTTTCCACTGTTTTTCCATCTATTTCCAGTGAAGTGATGGGACCAGATTCCATGACCTTTGTTTTCTGAATGTTGAGCTTCAAGCCAACCTTTTCACTCTCCTCTTTCACTTTCATCAAGAGGCCTTTCAGTTCCTCTTCACTTTCTGCCCTAAGGGTGGTGTCATCTGCATATCTGAGGTTATTGATATTTCTCCCAGCAATCTTGATTTCAGCTTGTGCTTCTTCCAGCCCAGCATTTCTCATGATGTACTCTGCATATAAGTTAAATAAGCAAGATGACAATATACAGCCTTGACGTAAGCTTTTTCCTATTTGGAACCAGTCTGTTTTTCCATGTACAGTTCTGAGTGTTGCTTCCTGACCTGCATACAGGTTTCTCAAAAGGCAGCTCAGGTGGTCTGGAATTCCTATCTCTTTCTGAATCTTCCACACTTTATTGTGATACACACAGTCAAAGGCTTTGGCATAGTCAATGAAGCAGAAATCGATGGTTTTCTGGAACTCTCTTGCTTTCTCCATGATCCAGCAGATATTGGCAATTTGATCTCTGGTGCCTCTGCCTATTCTAAAATTTGCTTGAACATCTGGGAATTCACCGATCACATATTGCTGAGGCCTGGCTTGGAGAATTTTGAGCATGACTTTACTCGCGTGTGAGATGAGTTCAATTGTGCGGTAGTTTGAGCAATTTTTGGCATTGCCTTTCTTTGGGATTGGAATGAAGACTGACCTTTTCCAGTCCTGTAGCCACTGCTGAGTTTTCCAAATTTGTAGGCATATTGAGTGCAGCACTTTCACAGCATCAACTTTCAAGATTTGAAATAGCTCAACTGGAATTCCATCACTTCCACTAGCTTTGTTCATAGTGATGCTTTCTAAGGCCCACTTGACTTCACATTCCAAGATGTCTGGCTCTAGGTCAGTGATCACATTTTCTTGACTATCCTGGTCATGAAGATCTTTTTTGTACAGTTCTTCTGTGTATTCTTGCCACTTCTTCTTATTATCTTCTGCTTCTGTTAGGTCCATACCATTTCTTTCCTTTATCGAGCCCATCTTTGAATGAAATGTTCCCTTGAAATCTCTAATTTTCTTGTAGAGATCTCTTGTTTTTCCTATTCTGTTGTTTTCTTCTATTTCTTTGCATAGATCACTGAGGAAGGCTTTCTTATCTCTCCTTGCTTTTCTTTGGAACTCTGCATACTAATGCTTATATCGTTCCCTTTCTCCTTTGCTTTTTGCTTCTCTTCATTTCACAGCTATTTGTAAGGCCACCTCAGAGAGCCATTTTGCTTTTTTTGCATTTCTTTTCCATGGTGATGCTCTTGGTCCCTGTCTCCTGTAAAATGTCACGAACCTCCGTCCAGAGTTCATCAGGCACTCTATCTATGAGATCTAGTCCCTTAAATCTATTTCTCACTTCCACTGTATAATCATAAGGGATATGATTTAGGTCATATCTGAATGGTCTAGGGGTTTTCCCTACTTTCTTCAATTTAAGTCTGAATTTGGCAATAAGGAGTTCATGATCTGAGCCACAGTCAGCTCCTGGTCTTGTTTTTGCTAAGTGTATACAGCTTCTCTGTCTTTGGCTACAAAGAATATAATCAATCTGATTTTGGTGTGGACCATCTGGTGATGTCCACGTGTAGAGTCTTCTCTTGTGTTGTTGGAAGAGGGTGTTTGCTATGACCTCTGCGTTCTCTTGACAAAACTCTATGAGCCTTGGCCCTGCTTCATTCCGTGCTTCAAGGCCACATTTGCCTGTTACTCCAGGTGTTTCTTGCCTTCCTACTTTTGCATTCCAGTCCCCTATAATGAAAAGGACATCTTTTTTGGGTGTTAGTTCTTTAAGGTCTTTTAGATCTTCATAGAACCATTCAAGTTCAGCTTCTTCAGTGTTACTGGTTGGGGCATAGGCCTGGATTACTGTAATGTTGAATGGTTTGCCTTGGAAAAGAACAGAAATCATTCTGTCGTTTTTAAGATTGCATCCAAGTACTGCATTTCGGACTCTTTTGTTGACCATGATCGCTACTCCATTTCTTCTAAGGGATTCCTGCCCGCAGTTGTAGATATAATGGTCATCTGAGTTAAATTCACACATTCCAGTCCATTTTAATTCACTGATTCCTAGAATGTCTATGTTCACTCTTGCCATGTCCTGTTTGACCACTTCCAATTTGCCTTGATTCATGGACCTAACATTCCAGGTTCCTATGCAATATTGCTCTTTACAGCACCGGACCTTGCTTCTATCACTGGTCACATCCACAACTGGGTACTGGTTTTGCTTTTGCTCCATCCCTTCATTCCTTCTAGAGTTATTTCTCCACTTATCTCCAGTAGCATACTGGGCACCTACCGACGTGGGGAATGCGTCATTCAATGTCCTGTCATTTTGCCCTTTGATACTGTTCATGGGGTTCCCAAGGCAAATATACTGATGTGGTTTGCCATTCCCTTCTCCAGTGGACCACATTCGGCTGTGGGCCATGTGATCAGATCGACTAGATTCCTATGATTATGATTTCAGTGTGTCTGCCCTCTGATGCCCCCTCGCAATACCTACCATCTTCTTTGAGTTTCTCTTACCTTGGGTTTGGGATATCTCTTCACAGCTGCTCCAAAAAAGCGCAGCTGCTGCCCCTTACCTTGGATGAGGGGTATGTCCTCAAGGCTGCCCCTCCTGACTTTGAACCTGAGTAGCTCCTCTCGGCCCTCCCCCGCACAGCCACAGCCTATTGGACGTGGGGTACCTCCTCTTGGCCGCCTGCCCTGGCCTCAGGCATGGGGTAACTCCTCATGGCCGCGCATCTTTGCATGGTAGGTTGCGCCAAGGGCCTGCGTCTCTGGCGTCTGAGCGGGCGGGGCCGGGTACTCTCAGTCTGAGCGGGCGGGGCCAGCGATTCTTGCGTCTGCGCTGGCGGGGCTGGTTTCTCTTGCCTCTTCGCGGGCGAGGCCGGGATTCTCTAGCGACTGCGTGGGCAGGGCCTGTGTCTCTCACGTCTGCGCGGGAGGGGCCGGAATCTAGGGTCTGAGAGGGCGGGGCAGGCGACTCTTGCGTCTGCGCGTGCAGGGGCAGTGTCACTCGCATCTGTGCGGAAAGGGCCGGGGTTTCCCGGGTCTGCGCGGGCGGGGGCGGTGTCACTCTCGTCTGCGAGGGAGGGGCCGGGGTCTCTTGCCTCAGGGCAGGCAGGGAAGGCTTCTCTTGCGTCTGCACGGGAGGGGTCGGCATCTCTCGCTACTGCACCGCCAGGTGAGACTCAGAAAATTCCCTCACACAGTCGTCCCATTGCAGAGGAGAACACACGATATGTACTCAATTGAAGATGAGGCATTATTCCCATTAAACGGCTCGAGAGTAAACCAGAAGTTCTCTTCCAACAAGAAGGGGAACTGACTTCCCTGAAGACATCCGAGCGAGTTCCTGAGGTCCCAGTCCCAACTCGATAAGTTCCCGCAACTTCCTGCCGAAACTCAAGAAACACCACAAAATTATCCCATCAATGTGAGATGAGAAATTTTTCGCTGCAGAATCTCAAGAGAAATCCTACTTTCCCGCTTGAAAGGCAAAAGGGTACTTGAAACCCTTTATGCGACTCAGAAATTTCCCTCACACAGTCGTCACCATTGGAGAGGAGAAGACTCTTTATGGACTCAACCCGAGAAGAGGCCCTATTTCCATTTAACATCTCAGGAGTAATTAAGAAATACCCCTTGCACCACAAAAGGGGAACTAACTTCCCTGAAGCAACACGAGTGAGTTCCTGAGGTTCACGTCACAATTCGAGATATACCCCCAGCTTCCTGCCTCAACAAGACAAACACAACAAAATTATCCCCTCAATGCGAGATGAGGAAAATTTGCACTGCAGAATCTAAAGAGAAATACCACATTCCCTCTTGAAAGTCAAAAGGGTACATAACACCCTTTATGCGACTCAGAAAGTTCCTTCAAAAAGCTGGTGCCATTTGACAGGAGAACACACTTTATGGACTCAAATCGAGATGAGCCCTATTTCCCTTTAACGTTTCGAGAGTAAATCTGAAGTTCCCTTCCAACACCAAAGGGGAACTGTATTCCCTGAAGCAATTCGAGCGAGTTCCTGGGGTCCCTGTCGCAACATGATAAGTACCCCCAGATTGCCACCGCAACTCGAGAAACAACACAAAATTATCCCCTAAATGCTTGATGAGGAAATTTTGCGCTGCAGAATCTCAAGAGAAATACTACATTCACTTTAAAAAGCAAAAGGGTACTTGACACCCTTTATGAGAATCAGAAATTTAACTAACATCAGTCTCCATTGGAGAGCATAACACACTTTATGGACTCAATTCAAGTTGAGCCCCTATTCACATTTAACAGCTCGAGAGTAAACCGGAAGTTCCCTTTCCAACACAAAAGGAGACCTGACTTCCCTGAAGCAACACGAGCGAGTTCCTGAGGTCCCCGTCGCAACTAGAGAAGTACCCCCAGCTTCCCGCCACAACCCGAGAAACACCACAAAATTATCCGCTCAAAGGGAGATGATGAAACTTTTCGCTGCAGAATCTCCAGGAAATACCACATTCGCTCTTGAAAGGCAAAAGGGTACTTGGCACCCTTTATGTGACTCAGAAAGTTCCCTCAAACAGTCGTCCCCATTGGAGAGCATAACACAATTTATGGACTCAATTCGAGTTGAGCCCCTATTCACATTTAACAGCTCGAGAGTAAACCGGAAGTTCCCTTCCAACACTAAAGGGGACCTGCCTTCCCTGAAGCAAACCGAGCGAGTCCCTGAGGGCCAAGTCACAACTCGAGAAATGCCACCAGCTTCCCGCCGCAACTCGAGAAACACCACAAAATTATCCCCTCAATGTGAGATGAGGAAATTTTGCGCTGCAGAATCTCAAGAGAAATACCACATTCCCTCTTGAAAGGCTAAAGGATACTTTACACCCTTTACGTGACACAGAAATTTCACTAACATCAGTCTCCATTGGAGAGGAGAACACACTTTATGGACTCAAATCGAGATGAGCCCCTATTCCCATTTAATGGCTAGAGAGTAAACCGGAAGATCCTTCCAAAAACAAAGGGGAAATGACTTCCCTGAAGAAACCCGAGCGAGTACCTGAGGTTCCCTTCGCAACTCGAGAAGTGTCCCCAGCTTTCCGCCGCAACTCGAGAAACACCAAAAAGTATCCCCTCAATGCAAGATGAGGAAATTTTGCGCTGCAGAATCTAAAGAGAAATACCACATTCCCTCTTAAAAGGCAAAAGGGTACTTGACACCCTTTATGCGACTCAGAAAGTTCCTTCACACAGCCGTCCCCATTGAGGTGGAGAACGCACTTTATGGACTCAATTCGAGATGAGCCCCTATTCCCTTTAATGGCTCGAGAGTAAACCAGAAGTTCCCCTTCCAACACCAAAGGGGACCTGACTTCCCTGAGCAACCCGAGCGGGCTCCTGAGATCCCTGGAGCAATTTGAAAAGTACAGCCAGCTTCTCGCCGCAACTCGAGAAACACCACAAAATTATCCCCTCAATGCAAGGTGAGGAAATTTTGCGCTGCAGAATCTCAAAAGAAATACCACAATACCTCCTGAAAGGCAAAATGATATTACACACTCTTTATGTGACTCAGAAAGTTCCCTCAAACAGCCGTCCCTATTGGAGAGGAGAAAACACTTTATGGACTCATTCGAGATGAGCCCCTATTCTCATTTAACAGCTCGAGAGAAAACCAGAAGTTCCCGTTCCAACACCAAAGGGGACCTGACTTCACTGAAGCAACCAGGGAGAGTTCCTGAGGTCCCGTCGCAAATTGAGAAGAACCCCCATCTTCCCGCCGCAACTCGAGAAAATCCACAAAATTATCCCCTCAATGCGAGATGAAGAAATTTTACGCTTCAGAATCTCAAGAGAAATACCACATTCCCTGTTGAAAGGGAAAAGGGTACTTGACAACGTTTATGCGACTCAGAAATTTCATTAACATCAGTGCCAATTTTAGAGAAGAATATAGTGTATGGACTCAATTCGAGATGAGCCCCTATTCCAATTTAACAACTTGAGAGTAAACCGGAAGTTCCCTGCCAACACAAAACAGCACCTGACTTCCTTGAAGCAACCCAAGTGAGTTCCTGAGGTTCACGTCGCAACTCTAGAAATACCCCAAGCTTCCCGCCGCAACTCGAGAAACACCACAAAATTATCCCTTCAATGCGAGATCAGGAAATTTTGCGCTCCAAAATCGCAAGAGAAATACCACATTTCCTCTTCAAAGGCAAAGGGTACTTGACACCCTTTCTGCGACTCAGAAAGTTCCCTCACACAGCCGTCCCCATTGGAGAGGAAAACACACTTTATGGAATCAATTCGAGATGAGCCCCTATTCCCATTTAACGGCTCAAGAGTAAAGTGGAAGTTCCCCTTCCAGCACCAAAGGGGACCTAACTTCTCCGAAGCAACCCGAGCGATTTCCTGAGGTCCCCGTCTCAACACAAGAAGTACCCCCAGCTTCCCGCCGCAACTCGAGAAACACCACAAAATTATCCCCTCAATGGGAGATGAGGAAATTTTGTGCTGCAGAATCTCAAGAGAAATACCACATTCCCTCTTGAAAGGCAAAAAGTACTTGACACCCTTTATTCGACTCAGAAAGTTCCCTCACACAACCGTCCCCATTGGAGAGGAGAACACACTTTATGGACTCAATTCGAGATGAGCCCCTGTTCACATTTAAGGGCTCTACTTTAACTGGAAGTTCCCCTTCCAACACCAAGGGGACCTGACTTCTCTGAATCAACCCGAGCGAGTTACGAGGTCCCCGTCGCAACTCGAGAAATACCCCACCTTCCCACCGCAACTCGAGAAAAACAACAAAATTATCCCCTCAATGCGAGATGAGGAAATTTTTCGATGCAGAATCTCAAGAGAAATACCACATTCCCTCTTGAAAGGCAAAAAGTACTTGAAACCCTTTATTCGACTCAGAATGTTCCCTCACACAGCCGTCCCCATTGGAGAGGAGAACACACTTAATGGACTCAATTCGAGATGAGCCTCTGTTCACATTGAAGGGCTCGAGAGGAAAAAGGAAGTTCCGCTTCCAACAACACAGGGGATCTGACTTCCCTGAAGCAACCCAAGCGTAACATGAAGCTTCCTGCTGCAAGTCGAAAAACAACACAAAATTATCCCCTCAATGCGAGATGAGGAAATTTTCCGCTGCAGAATCTCAAGAGAAATCCCACATTCCCGCTTGAAATGCGAACAGGAACTTGACACACTTTATGTGACTCAGAAAGTTCCCTAACAGAGCCGTCCCCATTGGAGAGAACACAATTCAGGGACTCAACTAGAGAAGAGGCCCTATTCTGATTTAACGGCTTGACAGAAATCCCGAAGTTCCACTTCCAACACAAAAGGGGAGCTGACTTCCCTGAGGGAACACGAGCGAGTTCCTGAAGTCCCCGTCGCACGTCGAGAAAAAACCCAAGCTTTCCGCCACAACTCGAGAAACACCACAAAATTTTGCCCTCAATGCGAGATGAGGATATTTTCCGCTGCAGAGTCTCAAGAGAAATCACACAGTACTGCTTGAAACTCGAACGGGTACTTGACATCCTTTATGTGACTCCAAAACATCCCCGAGATAGTGGTCCACATTGAAGCGGAGAACACAAATTATCTACACAGCACTAGATTTGACCCTATTGTCTGATTCTACTGCACAGTTTCAAATGTAGCCTCGAGTATCAAATCACAGGACAAATGGTGACCTGACTCCATGAGCATACTCTATACAATCTCAAGGTAAAAATGCAAAAAAGCAAAATGGCTGTCTGAGGAGGCCTTACAAATAGCTGTGAAAAGAAGAGAAGCGAAAAGTAAAGGAGGAAAGGATAGATATAAGCATGTGAATGCAGATTTCCAAAGAAGAGCAAGGAGAGATAAGAATGCCTTCCTCTGCGATCAATGCAAAGAAATAGAGGAAAACAACAGAATAGGAAAAACAAGAGATCTTTTGAAGAAAATTAGAGATATCAAGGGAACATTTCATGCAAAAATGGGCTCGATAAAGGACAGAAATTGTATGGACCAACCAGAAGCAGAAGATATTAAGAGAAGGTGGCATGAATATACAGAAGAACTGTACAAAAAAGGTCTTCATGATGAAGATAATCAGGATGGCATGATCACTCACCTGGAACCAGATATTTTGGAATGTGAAGGAAAGTGGGCCTTAGAAACCATCACGACGAACAAAGCTAGTGGAGGTGATGGAATACCAATTGAGCTATTTCAAATCCTAAAAGATGATGCTGTGAAAGTGCAGCACACAATATGCCAGCAAATTTGGAAAACTCAGCAGTGGTCACAGGACTGGAAAAGGTCAGTCTTCATTCCAATCCCAAAGAAAGGGAATGCCAAAGAATGCTCAAACTACAACACAATTGCATTCATCTCACACACTAGTAAAGTCAGGCTCAAAATTCTCCAAGCTGGGCTTCAGCAATATGTGAATCATGAACTTCCAGATGT
The DNA here is from genome assembly GCF_049115385.1 of Moschus berezovskii. NCBI lineage: Eukaryota > Metazoa > Chordata > Mammalia > Artiodactyla > Moschidae > Moschus > Moschus berezovskii. The sequence continues at coordinate 71,139,290 of NC_142481.1, read as the reverse complement.
TCAAGCAGGTTTAAGAAAAGGCAGAGGCACCAGAGATCAAATTGCCCACATCCGCTGGATTATGGAGAAAGCAATAGAGTTCCAGAAAAACATCTATTTCTGCTTCATTGACCATGCAAGGTCTTTGACTGTGTAGATCACAATAAACTGTGGAACATTCTGAAAGAGATGGGAATCCCAGACCACCTGACCTGCCTCTGGAGAAACCTGTATGCAGGTCAGGAAGCAACAGTTAGAATTGGACATGGAACAACAGACTGGTTCCAAATAGGAAGAGGACTATGTCAAGGTTGTATATTGTCACCCTGCTTATTTAACTTCTATGCAGAGTATATCATGAGGAACTCTGGGCTGGAAGAAGCACAAGCTGGAATCAAGATTGCCAGAAGAAATATCAATAACCTCAGATATGCAGATGAGACCACCCTTATGGCAGAAAGTGAAGAGGAACACAAAGGTCTCTTGATGAAAGCAAAAGAGGAGAGTGAAAATGTTGGCTTGAAGATTAACATTCAGAAAACGAAGATCATCGCATCTGGTCCCATCACTTCTTGGGAAATAGACGGGGAAACAGTCGAAACCGTGTTAGACTTTATTTTTTGGGGCTCCAAAATCACTGCAGATGCTGAATGCAGCCATGAAATTAAAAGACGCTTACTCCTTGGAAGGAAAGTTACGACCAGCCTAGATAGCCTATTAAAAAGCAGAGACATTACTTTGCCAACCAAGGTCCGTCTAGTCAAGGCTATGGTTTTACCCATGGTCATGTATGGATGTGAGAGTTGGACTGTGAAGAAAGCTGATCGCCGAAGAATTGATGCTCTTGAACTGTGGTGCTGGAGAAGACTCTTGAGAGTCCCTTGGACTGCAAGGAGATCCAAACAGTCCATTCTAGAGGAGATCAATCCTGGGTGTTCATTGGAAGGACTATGCTAAAGCTGAAACTCCAATACTTTGGCCACCTCATGCGATGAGATGACTCACTGGAAAAGACTCTGATGCTGGGAGCGGTTGGGGGTAGGAGGAGACGGGGACGACAGAGAATGAGGTGGCTGGATGGCATCACTGACTCGATGGACATGAGTTTGAGTGGACGTCGGGTGTTGGTGATGGACAGGGAGGCCTTTCGTGTTGTGGTTCGGGAGTCACTAAGAATCAGACACGACTGAGCGACTGAATCGAAGTGAACTGAAAGTGGCCTATCACCCGTATCACTCGAGAAGAAAGCGCACTTCCAGGTCTGAACAAGAGACGAGCCCTGAATCCCCTGGAGAATTTTGAGAGCAACCCCGAGATCCCTGTCTCCACTGGAGAAGAACAAACAGTTGACTGACTCAACGCTAGATGTGGCCCTATTCCTCTGCTGCTCTTTATAGAGGAATCTCGAGGTTCCCCTTCCAAAAAGATAGGAGACCTGACTTCCGTATGGCAACACGAACGAGTACCTGGGGTCCCCGTCGCAACTCGAGAGGAACCCCAAGCTTCCCGCTGCAAATCGGGAAACACCACAAATTATCCCCTCAATGCGAGATGAGGACATTTTCCACTGCAGAATCTCAAGAGAAATCCCACATTTCCACTTGAAAGGCGAACGGGAACTTGACATCCTTTATGCGACTCAGTAAGTTCCCTAACACAGCCGTCCCCATTGGAGAGGAGAACACAATTTAGGACTCAGGTCAAGAAGAGGCCCTGTTCACATTTAACAGGTCGACAGTAATCCTGAAGTTCCCCTTCCAACACAAAAGGGGACCTGACTTCCCCGAAGCAACACGAGCGAGTTCCTGAGGTCCCCGTAGCAAGTCGAAAAAAACACCAAGTTTTACGCCGCAACTCGAGAAACACCACAAAATTTTCCCCTCAATGCGAGATGAGGATAATTTCCGCTGCAGTCTCAAGAGAAATCACACATTACCGCTTGAAACCCGAACGGAACTTGACACACTTTATGCGACTCAGTAAGTTCCCTAACACAGCCGTCCCCATTGGAGAGGAGAACACAATTTACGAACTCAACTCGAGAAGAGGCCCTATTCCCATTGAACGGCACGAGAGTAATCCCGAAGTTCCCCTTTGAACACAAAAGGGGACCTGCCTTCTCTGAAGCAACACGGGGGATTTCCTGAGGTCCCCGTCCCAAATCGAGAGGGGGACCAAGCTTCCCGCCGCAACTCGAAAAACACCTCAATATTTTCCCCTCAATGCGAGATGAGGATATTTTCTGCTGCAGAGACTCAAGAGAAATCACACATTACCGTTTGAAACTCGAACGGGTACTTGACACCATTTATGCGACCCAAAAACTTCCCCAAGAAAGCCGTCCACATTGAAGCGGAGAACACAATTTTCTATACAACACTAGATGTGATCCTGTTATTCTATTGTGTCTCGAGAGGAATCACCATGTTCCCCTTCTAACACGCAATGAGACCCAACTTCCCTGGGACATCACGATCAAGGTCCTGAGGTCCCCGTCACAACACGACAGGAACATCTAGCTTCCTGCCGCAAGTCGAGAAACACCACAAAATTATCCCCTCAATGCGAGATGAGGACATTTTCCGCTGCAGCATATCAAGAGAAATCCCACATTCCCGCTCGAAAGGTGAACGGGTACTTGACTCCCTTTATGCGACTCAGAAAGTTCCCTCACAGAGCCGTCCGCTTTGGAGAGGAGAACACAATTTAGGACTCAACTCGGTAAGAGGCCCTATTTCCATTCTAAGCCTCGAGAGTAATCCCGATGTGACTACCAAAACGAAAGAAGATCTGACTTCCCAGGGACTACAGGAGGGAGGTCCTGAGATCCCTTTCCCCTTTCGAGAAGAACACCAAGCTTCCCAAGGCAACTCGAGAAAAACCACAAGATTCTGCACTCAAAGTGAGATGAGGAAAATTTCCCCTGCAGAATCTCAAGGGATATCCCATATTCCCGCTTGAAACCAGAACGCGTACTTGACACCCTTTATGAGACTCAAAATATTCCGTGACATAGCTGTCCCCACTTGAGAGAACACAATTTATGGACTCAACTTTAGATGAGGCCCTATTCCCATTCCACGCCTCTAGAGTAATCCCGATGTTCCCCTACCAAAACGAAAGTAAACCTGACTTTCCAGGGACTACACGAGCGAGTTCCTGAGGTGTCTGTCGCATCTCGAGAAGGACATTAAGATTCCCACCGCAACTCGAGAAAAACCACGGGATTCTGCACTCAAGGTGAGATGAGAAAAATTCCCCTGCTATGTCTCAAGAGAAATCCCACATTCCGGCTTGAAATGCAAACAAGTATTGACAACCATTATGTGACTTAAATCATTCCCTGCTGTCCCCACGTGAGAGGAGAACACAATTTATGGAATGAACTTGAGATTAGGCCCTATTCCCATTCCACGCCTCGAGTGTAATCCCGATGTTCCCCTACCAAAGTGAAAGGAGACCTGACTTCCCAGGGAGTACACGAGCGAATTCCTGAGGTCCCTGTCACAACTCGAGAAGGACCCCAAGCTTTCCGCCACAATTCGAGAAAAAGCACAAGATCCTGCACTCAACGTGAGATGATGAAAATTTACCCTGCAGAGTCTCAAAGGAAATCCCACATTCCCGCTTGAAACGCAAACGAGTTCTTCACACCCTTTATGCGACTCAAGACATTCCCTGAAATAGCTGTCTCCACTAGAGAGGAGAACCCAATTAATGGACTCAATTTTATGAGGCCCTATTCCCATTCCACGCCTCCAGAGTAATCCTTATGTTCCCCTTCCAAAACGAAATGAGACCTGACTTCCCAGGTACTACACGAGCGAGTTCCTGAGGCCCCTGCCGCAACTCGAGGAGGACCGCAAGTTTCCGCCACAACTCGAGCAAAACCACAAGATTCTGCAGTCAAGGTGAGATGAGGAAAATTTCCCCTAGAGGGTCACAAAAGTTATCCCACATTACCGCTTGAAACTCGAATGGGTACTTGACACCCTTTTGCGAATCAGAACATTCCCTGGCATAGCTGTCTCCACTTGAGAGGAGAACACAGTTTATGGACTCAACTTGAGATGATGCCCTATTTCCATTCCACCCATTGAGAGTAATCCCGATGTTCTCCTACCAAAACCAAAGCAGAATTGACTTTCCAGGGACTACACAAGCGAGTTCCTGAGGTCCCTGTCCCAACTCGAGAAGGACCCCAATCTTCCGCCGCAACTCGAGAAAAACCACAAGATTGTTCACTCATGGTGAGATGAGGAAAATTTTCCCATTCTGAGTCTGAAGAGAAATCCCACATTCCCTTTAAAACTCAAACGGGCTCTTGACACTATTTCTGCGACACAAAAAGGACCCTTATAAGCTGTCCCCACTGGACAGGAGCACACAATTAACGGACTCTTCTCTAGATGAGGCACAATTCACATTCGATGCCTCGAGAGAAATCCCGAAGTAGCCTTTCCAACAGGAAAGGAGACCTGATTTCCCTGGGGCAACACGAGCGATTTCTTGAGATCCCCATCACAACCTGAAAGGGACCCCAAGCTTCCAGCCACAACTCGAGAAAAACCACAAGATTCTCCCCTCAATGCGAGATGAGGAATATTTCTGCTGCAGAGTCTGAAGAGAAATCACACATTCCCCCTTGAAACTCAAAAGGGTACTTTAAACCCATTCTTTGACACACAAAGATCCCTGACTAATCCGTCCCACTGGAGAGGAACACACAATTAAACGACTCAACACAAGATGATGACCAAATCACAGTCCATGCCACGATTGGAATCCCAAGGTTCCCCTTCCAACACGATTGGAGACCTGACGTTCCTGGGGCAAAAGGAGGGAATTGCTGAGGTCCCTGAAGCAATCGAGAAGGAGCCAAAGTTTCCCCCCGCAACTCGAGAAAAACCATAAGATTCTGCACTCAAGGTGAGATGAGGAAAATATCCCATGCAGAGTGCAAAGAGAAATCCCACATTCCCGCTTGAAACTCGAAAGGGTACATGACACCCTTTATGAGACTCAAGACATTCCGTGACATAGCTGTTGCCACATGAGAGGAGAACAAAATTTATGGCCTGAACTTTAGATGAGGCCGTATTCCCATTCCATGCTTGAGAGTAATCCCGAAATCCCCTACCAAAACGAAACGAGACCTGACTTCCCAAGGACTACAAGAGCGAGTTCCTGATATCACCTCGCAACCCGAAAGGCACCCCAAGCTTCAAGCCGCAAAATGAGAAAAACCACAAGATCCTCCCCTCAATGCAAGAGGAGGAACATTTCTGCTGCAAAGTCTCAAGAGAAATCACACATTCCTGCTTGAAACTCGATAGGGACCTGAAACCCTTTCTGTTCTGCAACACAAAAAGATCCCGGACTAAGCAGTCCCCTCTGGAGAGGAGCACACAATTATCGGACTCAACACAAAATGAGAAGCAAATCACATTCCACGCCACAATTGGAATCCTGAGGTTCCCCTTCCAACACGATTGGAGACCTGCCGTCACTGGATAACATGAGAGAGTTTCTGAGGTCCCCATCACAACTCGAGAAGGCCCCCAAGCTTCCTGCCGTAACTAGAGACAAACCACAAGATTGTGCACTCAAGGTGTGATAAGGAAAATTTTCCCATGCTAAGTCTGAAGAGAAATCCGACATTCCCGCTTGAAACTCGAACCAGTACTTAACACACTATTTGCAACCCAAGACATTCCTTGACACAGCTGTCCCCACTGGAGTGAAGAACACAATTTATGGACTCAGTTTTAGATGAGGCCGTATTCCCATTCTACACCTCGAGTGTAATCGCGAAGCTCGCCTTGCAAAAAGGAAAGAGACCTGACCTCCCTGAAGTAAAAAGAGCTAGGTTCTGATGTCACTGTCTCAACTCGAGATCGATTAAAAGCTTCCGTCTGCAACTCGATAAAAACCACGAGATTCCCCCATCATTGCAAGATGAGGAATTTTCTGCTGCAGAGTCTCAAGGGAAAACCCACATTACCGCTTGAAATTCGAATGGGTACTTGACACCCTTTCTGCAACAATAAAAGTTCCCTGAAAAAGCCGTCCCTAATGGAGAGGAGCACATAATTTAAGGACTCATCTCTAGATGATTTCCAATTGTCACTCCACGCCTAGAGAATAATCCTGAAGTTTCCCTCCACCTGGCAAGGAGACCTGACTTCCCTGGGGCATGAGAAGCGAGTAACTGAGGTCCCCGTCGCAACTCAAGAAGGACCCAAGGCTTCCCGCTGCAGCTCGAGAAAAACCACAAGATTCTGCACTCAAGGCAAGATGAGCAAAATTTCCCCTGCAGAGTCTCAAGAGAAATCACACATTCCCGCTTGAAACTTGAACGGATACTTGACACCCTTTATCCGACTCAAGACATTACCTTACATAGCTGTCCCCACTTGAGAGGAGAACACAATTTCTGGACTCAACTTTAGATGAGGCCCTATTCCCCTTCCACGCCTCAAGAGTATACCCGAAGTTCCCCTACAAGAGGAAAGGAGACCTGACTTCCCAGGGACAACACGAACGTGTCCCTGAGGTGCCCGTTGAAAGTAGAAATGGAACCCAAGCTTCCTCCGCAACTCGAGAAAAACCACAAGATTCTTCACTCAAGGTGAGATGAGGAAAATTTCCTGTACAGAATCTCAAGAGAAATCCCACTTTCCCTTTTAAATTCGAACTGGCACTTGACACTATTTCTGCGACAAAAAAAGGACCCTTACTAAGCCGTCCCCACTGGAGAGGACCACACAATTAATGGACTCATCTCTAGATGAGGCCCATTTCACATTCGACGCCTCGAGAGTAATCCTGAAGTACACTTTCCAGCAGGAAAGGAGACGTGACTTCCCTGGGGCAACACCTGCGATTTCCTGAGATACCCATAACAACCTGAAAGAGACCCCAAGCTTCCAGCAGCAACTCGAGAAAAACCACAAGATTCTCCCCTCAATGCGAGATGAGGAATATTTCTGCTGCAGAGTCTCAAGAGAAATCACACATTCCCCCTTGAAACTCGAAAGGGTACTTTAAACCCTTTTTTTGACACACAAAAATCCCTGACTAATCCGTCCCACTAGAGAGGAACACACGATTAACCAACTCAACACAAGATGATGCCCAAATCACTGTCCACTCCACGATTGGAATCCCGAGGTTCCCCTTCCAACACGATTGGAGACCTGAGGTCCCAGAGGCAACATGAGCGAATTCCTGAGTTCCCCGTAGCAATCGAGAAGGATCAAAGTTTCCCGCCTCAACTCGAGAAAAACCATAAGATTCTGCACTCAAGGTGAGATGCGGAAAATATCCCATTTAGAGTCCCAGGAGAAATCCCACATTCCCACTTGAAACTCGAAAGGGTACATGACACCCTTTATGAGACTCATGACATTCCATGACATAGCTGTCCCCACTTGAGAGGTGAACACAATTTATGGCCTCAACTTTAGATGAGGCTGTATTCCCATTCCATGCCTCGAGAGTAGTACCGAAGATCCCCTACCAAAAGGAAAGGAGACCTGACTTCCCAGGGACTACACGAGCGAGTTCCTGATATCACCGTCAAAAACGGAAAGGGATGCCAAGCTTCAAGTTGTAACTTGAGAAAAACCACAAGATTCTCGCTTCAATGCGAGTTGAGGAACATTTCTGCTGCAGAGTCTCACGTGAAATCACACATTCCTTACTTGAAACCCGAATGGACACTTGACACCCTTTATGCGACTCAAGACATTTCCTGACATACCTGTCCCCACTTGAGAGGAGAACACAACTTATGGACTCAAATTTAGATAAGGCCCTATTCTCATTCCATGCATCAAGAGTAATCCCGAAGTTCCCCTAACAGAGGAAAGGAGACCTGATTCCCAGGGACAACACGAGCGTGTCCCTGGGGTGCACTTTGTAAGTCGAAAAAAACCCCAAGTTTCCGCCGCAACTCGAGAAAAACCACAAGATTCTTCACTCAAGGTGAGATGAGGAAAATTTCCCCTGCAGAGTCTCAAGAGAAATCCCACATACCCTTTTAAACTCGAACGGGCACTTGACACTATTTCTGTGACACAAAAAGGACCCTTACTAAGCCGTCCCCACTGGAGAGGAGCAAACATTTAACAGACTCATCTCTGGATGAGGCTCAATTCATATTCGATGCCTAGAGTGAAATCCAGAAGTACCCTTTCTAACTGGAAAGAAGACCTGACTTCCCTGGGGCAACACGAGAGATTTCCTGAGATCCCCGTCGCAACCCAAAAGGGACCCCAAGGATCCAGCCGCAACTCGAGAAAAACCACAAGATTCTCCCCTCAATGCAAAATGAGAAATATTTCTAGGGCAGAGTCTCAAGAGAAATCACACATTTACCCTTGAAACTCGAAAGGGTACTTTAAACCATTTCTTTGACACAAAAAGATCCCTGACTAATCCGACCCCACTGGAGAGGAATACACAATTAATGGACGCAACACAAGATGATGTCCAAGTCACATTCCATGCCACAATTGGAATCCCGATGTTCCCCTTCCAATATGATCGGAGACTTGCCATCCCTGGGATAACAAGAGCGAGTTTCTGAGGTCCCCATCTCAACTCGAGAAGGCCCCCAAGCTTCCTGCCACAACTTGAGACAAACCACAAGATTGTGCACTCAAGGTGTGATGAGGAAAATTTTCCCATGCTAAGTCTGAAGAGAAATCCCACATTTCTGCTTGAAAATCGAAAGGGTACATGACACCCTTTATGCGACTCAAGACATTCCCTGACATAGCTGTCCCCACTTGAGAGGAGAACACAATTTCTGGACTCAACTTTAGATGAGGCCCTATTCCCATTCCACGTCTCCAGAGTAATCCCAAAGTTCCCCTACCAGAGGCAAGGAGACCTGACTTCCCAGGGATAACACGAGCGTGTTCCTTGGGTGCCCGGTGTAAGTCGAAAAGGACCCCAAGCTTCCGCCTCAACTCGAGAAAAAACACAAGATTCTGCACTCAAAGTGAGATGAGGAAAATTTCAAATGCAGAGTCTCAGGAGAAATCCCACATTCCCTGTTGAAACGCGAACGGGTATTTGACACCCTTTATGCGACTCAAGACATTCCCTGACATAGCTGTCCCCACTTGAAAAGATAACGAAATTTAAGGACTCAAAATAGATGAGGCCCTATTCCCATTCCACACCTCGAGAGTAATACCAATGTTCCCCTACCAAAACGAAAGGAGACCTGAATTCCCTGGGACTCCACGAGTGAGTTCCAGAGGTCCCTGTCGCAAATCGAGAAGGACCCCAAGCAACCCGCCGCAACTCGAGAAAAAAACACAAGATTCTGCCTTAAAGGTGAGAAGAGGAAAATTTCCCCTGCAAAGTCTAAAGAGAAATCGCACATTCCCGCTTGAAACGCGAACGGGTATTGACACCCTTTATACCCTTATGGCAGAAAGTGAAGAGGAACTCAAAAGCCTCTTGATGAAAGTGAAAGAGGAGAGTGAAAAGGTTGGCTTGAAGTTCAACATTCAGAAAACAAAGATCATGGCATCTGGTCCCATCACTTCATGGGAAATAGATGGAAAAACAGTGGAAACAGTGTCAGACTTTGTTTTTTGGGGCTCCAAAATCACTGCAGATGCTGATTGCAGCCATGAAATTAAAAGACGCTTGCTCCTTGGAAGGAAAGTTATGACCAACCTTGATAGTATATTAAAAAGCAGAGACATTACTTTGCCAAACAAGGTCCGTCTAGTCAAGGCAATGGTTTTTCCCATGGTCATGTATGGATGTGAGAGTTGGACTGTGAAGAAGGCTGACCGCCGAAGAATCGATGCTTTTGAACTGTGGTGTTGGAGAAGACTCTTGAGAGTCCCTTATACTGCAAGGAGATCCAACCAGTCCATTCTAGAGGAGATCAATCCTGGATGTTCATTGGAGGGACTGATGCTAAAGCTGAAAACTGCAATACTTTGGCCACCTCATGCGACGAGTTGACTCACTGGAAAAGACTCTGATGCTGGGAAAGGTTGGGGGCGGGAGGAGAAGGGGACGACGGAGAATGAGATGGCTGGATGGCATCACCGACTCTGTGGACATGAATTTGAGTGAACTCCGGGAGTTGGTGATGGACAGGGAGGCCTGGCGTGCTGTGATTCATGGGGTCACGGAGAGTCGGACACGACTGAGCGACTGAACTGAACTGAACTGATGCGACTCAAGACATTCCCTGACATAGCTGTCCAAACTTGAGAGGAAAACACAGTTTATGCACTCAAATTTAGATGAGGCCCTATTCCCATTCCACGGCTCGATAGAAATCCCGATGTTCCCCTAACAAAACGAAAGGAGACTTGACTTCCCAGGGACTACAAGAGGATGTACTTGAGGTCCCTTTCGTAACTCGAGAAGGACACCAAGCTTCCAGCCACAACTCTAGAGACTTCACAAGATTCTGCACTCGAGGTGAAATCAGGAAATTTAACCCTGCAGAGTCTCAAAAGAAACCGCATATATCCGCTTGAAACTCGAACGGGTACTTGACTCCATTTATGCGACTGAAGAGATTCCCCAACATAGCTTCCCCACTTGAGAGGAGAACACAATTTATGTACTCAACTTTAGATGAGGCCCTATTCCCATTACACACTATGAGATTAATCCCGATGTTCCCCTACAAAAACGAAAGGAGACCTGATTCCAGGGACTACACGAGCGAGTTCCTGGGGTCCCTGTTGCAAATCAAGAAGGGCACCAAGTTTGCCGCAGTAACAGAAGAAAAACCACAAGGTTCTTCACTCAAGGTGATATGAGGAAAACTTCCCATGTAGAGTCTAAGTGAAATCCAACATTCCTGCTTGACACGGGATAGGGGAATTGACACCCTTTATGCGACTCTAGACAATCCCTGACATCGCTGTCCCTACTTGAGAGGAGGACACAATTTATGGACTCAAATTGAGAAGAGACCTATTTCCATTCCACGCCTCAAGAGTAATCCCGATGTTCACCTACCAAAACGAAAGTAGACCTGACTTTCCAGGGACGACATTAGCAAGTTTCTGAAGTCCCTGTCGCAAATTGAGAAGGGCCAAAAGCTTCTCGCCACAACACTAAAAAAACCCACAAGATTCTGCACTCAAGGTGAGATGAGGAAAATCTCCCCTGAAAAGTCTCAAGAGAAATCCCACATTCCCGCTTGAAAGGAGAACGGGTCCTTGACACCCTTTATGCGACTCAAGACATTCACTGACATAGCGGTCCGTACTTGAGAGTAGAAAACAATTTATGCACTCAACATTAATGAGGCCCTATGTCCCTACCACGCATCGCTAGTAATCCCAATGTTCCCCTACAGAAAGGAAAGAAGACCTGACTTCCCTGGTACTTCACGAGCGAGTTCCTGAGGTCCCTGTCGCAACTCGAGGAGGACCCCAAGCTTCCCAAAGTATCTCGAGAAAAACCACACGATTCTGCACTCAGATGAGATGAGGAAAATTTCCAATGCAGAGTCTCAGGAGAAATCCCATATTTCCTTTTGAAACGCAAACGGGTATTTGACACCCTTTATGCGACTCAAGATATTCCCTGACATAGCTGTCCCCACTTGAAAGGAGAACACAATTTATGGGCTCAACATAGATGAGGACCTATTCCCATCCCACGCCTCGAGAGTAATACCAATGTTCCGCTACTGAAACGAAAGGAGACCTGACTTCGCAGAAACTACATGATCGAGTTCTTGAAGTCCCTGTCACAACTCTAGAAGGACACCAAGCTTCCCGCTGCCACTAGAGAAAAACCACAAGATTCTGCACTCAAGGTGAGCTGAGGAAAATTTCCAATGCAGAGTCTCAGGAGAAATCCCACATTCCCTGTTGAAACACGAACGGGTGCTGGACACCCTTTATGCCACTCAAGACATTCCGTGAAATAGCTGTCCCCACATGAGACGGGAACACAATTTACGGACTCAACTTTAGATGAGGCCCTATTCCCATTCCATGCCTCGAGAGTAATCCGTATGTTCACCTACCAAAACAAAAGGAGACGTGACTTCACAGGGACTACGTGAGCGAGTTCAAGAGGTCCCTGTCGCAAATCGAGAAGGACCCCAAGCTACCCGCCGCAACTCGAGAAAAAACACAAGATTCTTCACTCAAGGTGAGATGGGGAAAATTTCCAATGCAGAGTCTCAGGAGAAATCCCACATTCCTGGATGAAATGCGAACGGGTACTAGACACCCTTGATGCCACTCAAGACATTCCCTGACACAGCTGTCCCCACTTGAGAGGAGAACACAATTTATGGACTCAACTTTAATGAAGCCCTATTGCCCTTCCACTCCTTGAGAGTAATCCCGATATTCCCCTACAAAAACGAAAGGAGATCTGACTTCCGAGGACTACACTAGCGAGTTCCTGACGTCCCTGTCGCAAATCGAGAAGGGCAAAGCTTCCTCCCACTATACGTGAAAAACCACAAGATTCTGCACTCAAGGTCTGATGAGTAAAATTTCCCCTGCAGCGTCTCAAAGGAAATCCCACATTCCCGCTTAAACTCGAACGGGTACTTGACACCATTTCTGTGACATAAATAGGACCCTTACTAAGCAGTCCGAACTGGAGAGGAGCATGCAATTAACGGACTCATCTCTACATGTGTTTTAATTCATATTCCATGCCTCAAGAGAAATCCTGAAGTACCCTTTCCAACAGGAAAGGAGACCTGACTTCCCTGGGGCTACACGAGCGAGTTCCTGAGATCCCCGTCGCAACCCGAAAGGGACCCCAAGCTTTCAGCTGCAACTCGAGAAAAACCACAAGGTTCTCTCCTCAATGCGAGATGAGGAACATTTCTGCTGCAGAGTCTCAAGCGAAATCACACATTCCCACTTGAAACTCGAAAGAGTACTTGAAACCTTTTCTGCAACAAAAAAAGGTACCTGACTATGCCGTCCCCACTGGAGAAGAGCACACAATTAACAGACTCAATGCAAGATGAGACCCAAATCACATTCCACGCCTTGAGCGGAATAACGAGGTTCCCCTTCCAGTACAATTGGAGACCTGACGTCCCTCGGACAGCACAAGCGAATTCCTGAGTTCCCCGTCGCAATTGAGAAGGAGCTGAAGCTTCCGGCCTCATCTTGAGAAAAACCACAAGATTGTGCACTCAAGGTGAGATTAGGAAAATTTCCCCTGCAGAGACTCAAGAGAAATCTCACATTCCCACATGAAACTCGAATGGGTACATGACAAGCTTTATGCGACTCAAGATATTCCTGACACAGCTGTCCCCACTTGAGAGGAGAACACAATATATGGACTCAACTTTAGTTGAGGCCCTATTCCCATTCCTTTCCTCGAGAGTTATCCCGAAGTTCCCCTACCAAAACAAAAGGAGACATGACTTCTCAGGGACTACACGAGCGAGTTCCTGAGATCCCCGTCGCAACCCAAAAGGGACCCCAAGCTTCCAGCCACAACTCAAGTAAAACCAAAAGATTCTCCCCTCAATGCAAGATGAGGAATATTTTTGCTGCAGCGTCTCAAGAGAAATCACACATTCCTGCTTGAAACTCTAAAGGGTACTTGAAACCGTTTCTGCGACGCATAAAGATCCCTGACTAAGCCTTCCCCACTGGAGAGGAGCACACAATTAACGGACTTAACACAAGATGAGACTGAAATCACATTCCATGCCACGAACGGAATCCCGAGGTTACCCTTCCACACGATTGGTGACCTGACGTCCCTGGGGAAACACAAGCCAGTTCGTGAGGGCCCCGTCGCAACTTGAGTAGGACCCCAAGCTTCCCGCCGCAACTCGAGAAAAACCACAAATTCTGCACTCAAGGTGAGAATAGGAAAATTTCCCCTGCAGAGTCTCAAGAGAAATCCCACATCCCCACTTGAAACGCGAACGGGTACTTGACATCCTTTATGTGACTCAAGACATTCCCTGACATAGATGTTCCCACTGGAGAGGAGAAAACAATTTATGGACTCAATTTTAGATGGGGCCCTATTCCCATTCTACTCCTCAAGTGAAATCCCAAGGCTCTCCTTGTAACAAGAAAAGTGACCTGACCTCTCTGAAGTAAAAAAAGCTAGGTTCTGAGGCCACTGTCCCAACTCGAGAGGGACTACAAGCTTGTCGACATACTCGATAAAACCACGAGATTTCCCCATCAAAGCGAGATGAGGAATTTTCTTCTGCAGAGTCTCAAGGGAAATCCCACATTCCCAATTGAAATTGGAACGGGTACTTTTCGCCATTTCTGCAACCATTAAAGTTCCCTGACTAAGCTGTCCCTACTGAAGAGGAGCATACAATTTACGGACTCATCTCTAGATGACTTCCAATTCCCATTCCATGCCTCGAGAATAATCCCAAAGTTTCCCTTCCAACACGAAATGAGACCTGACTTCCCTGGGGCAACACGAGCGAGTTACTGAGGTCCCCGTCGAAACTCGAGAAGGACCCCTAGCCTGCCACATCTCGTGAAAAACCACAAGATTGTGCACTCAACATGAGGTGAGGAAAATTTCCCTTGTAGAGTTTTAAGAGAAATCCCACATTCCCGCTTTAAACTCCAAAGTGTACTTGACACCCTTTATGCGACTCAAGACATTCCCTGATATAGCTGTCCCCACTTGAGAGGAGAACACAATTTATGGACTCATCTTTAGATGAGGTGGTATTCCCATTCTATGCCTCGAGTGTAATCCTGAAGCTCTCCTTGCAACAAGATGGGTGACCTGACATCCCTGAAGTGAAAAGAGCTAGGATCTGAAGTCACTGTCCCACCTCGAGAAGGACTACAAGCTTCCCACCGCAATTCGATAAAAACCACGAGATTACCCCATCAATGCGAGATGGGGAATTTTCTGCTGCAGAGTCTCAAGGGAATTCCCACATTCCCGCTTAAATTCAAACGGGTACTTGACACAGTTTCTGCAACCTTAAAAGCTCCCTAAATAAGCCGTCCCCACTGCAGAGGAGCACACAATTAACAGACTCATCTCTAGATGAGTCCAAATTCACATTCCATGCCCCGAGATAAATCCCGAAGTACCCTTTACAACAGGAAATGAGACCTGACTTCCTGGCTGTAGGAGCGATTTCCTGAGATCCCCGTCTTAACCCGAAAGGGAACCCAAGCTTTCAGCTGCAACTCGAGAAGAACCACAAGATTCTCCCCTCAATGCGAGATGCGGAATATTTCTGCTACAGAGTCTAAACAGAAATCACACATTCCCGCTTGAAACTCAAACGGGTACTTGACACGCTTTATGCGACTCAAGACATTCGCTGACATAGCTGTCCCCACTGGAGAGGAGAGACAATTTATGGACTCAGTTATAGATGAGGCCGTATTCCCATTCTACGCCTCGAGTGTAATCCCGAAGCTCCCCTTGCAAAAAGAACAGTGACCTGACCTCCTTGAAGTAAAAAGAGCCAGGTACTGAGGTCACTGTCAAAACTCGAGAGGGTTACAAGCTTCCCGCCCCAACTCGACAAAAATCAAGAGATTCCCCCAGCAATGCGAGATGAGGAATTTTCTGCTGCAGAGTCTCAAGGGAAAACCCACATTCCCGCTTGAAATTCGAACGGATAGTTCACATCCTTTCGGCAACCATAAAAGTTCCCTGACTAAGCCGTCCCTACTGGAGAGGAGCACACAATTTAAGGACTCATTTCTAGATGACTTCCATTTGCCATTTCATGTCTCCAGAATAAACCCGAAGTTTCCCTTCCAACACGCAAGGAGACCTGACTTCCCTGGGGCATGACCAGCGAATATCTGAGGGCCCCGTCACGACTCGTGAAGGACCCCAAGCTTCATGCCACACCACAGAAAAACCACAAGATTCTGCACTCAAGGTGAGATGAGGAAAATTTCCTCTGCAGAGTCTCAAGAGAAATCCCATATTCCCACATGAAACTCGAATGGGTACATGACAAGCTTTATGCGACTCAAGATATTCCTGACACAGCTGTCCCCACTTGAGAGGAGAACACAATATATGGACTCAACTTTAGTTGAGGCCCTATTCCCATTCCTTTCCTCGAGAGTTATCCCGAAGTTCCCCTACCAAAACAAAAGGAGACATGACTTCTCAGGGACTACACGAGCGAGTTCCTGAGATCCCCGTCGCAACCCAAAAGGGACCCCAAGCTTCCAGCCACAACTCAAGTAAAACCAAAAGATTCTCCCCTCAATGCAAGATGAGGAATATTTTTGCTGCAGCGTCTCAAGAGAAATCACACATTCCTGCTTGAAACTCTAAAGGGTACTTGAAACCGTTTCTGCGACGCATAAAGATCCCTGACTAAGCCTTCCCCACTGGAGAGGAGCACACAATTAACGGACTTAACACAAGATGAGACTGAAATCACATTCCATGCCACGAACGGAATCCCGAGGTTACCCTTCCACACGATTGGTGACCTGACGTCCCTGGGGAAACACAAGCCAGTTCGTGAGGGCCCCGTCGCAACTTGAGTAGGACCCCAAGCTTCCCGCCGCAACTCGAGAAAAACCACAAATTCTGCACTCAAGGTGAGAATAGGAAAATTTCCCCTGCAGAGTCTCAAGAGAAATCCCACATCCCCACTTGAAACGCGAACGGGTACTTGACATCCTTTATGTGACTCAAGACATTCCCTGACATAGATGTTCCCACTGGAGAGGAGAAAACAATTTATGGACTCAATTTTAGATGGGGCCCTATTCCCATTCTACTCCTCAAGTGAAATCCCAAGGCTCTCCTTGTAACAAGAAAAGTGACCTGACCTCTCTGAAGTAAAAAAAGCTAGGTTCTGAGGCCACTGTCCCAACTCGAGAGGGACTACAAGCTTGTCGACATACTCGATAAAACCACGAGATTTCCCCATCAAAGCGAGATGAGGAATTTTCTTCTGCAGAGTCTCAAGGGAAATCCCACATTCCCAATTGAAATTGGAACGGGTACTTTTCGCCATTTCTGCAACCATTAAAGTTCCCTGACTAAGCTGTCCCTACTGAAGAGGAGCATACAATTTACGGACTCATCTCTAGATGACTTCCAATTCCCATTCCATGCCTCGAGAATAATCCCAAAGTTTCCCTTCCAACACGAAATGAGACCTGACTTCCCTGGGGCAACACGAGCGAGTTACTGAGGTCCCCGTCGAAACTCGAGAAGGACCCCTAGCCTGCCACATCTCGTGAAAAACCACAAGATTGTGCACTCAACATGAGGTGAGGAAAATTTCCCTTGTAGAGTTTTAAGAGAAATCCCACATTCCCGCTTTAAACTCCAAAGTGTACTTGACACCCTTTATGCGACTCAAGACATTCCCTGATATAGCTGTCCCCACTTGAGAGGAGAACACAATTTATGGACTCATCTTTAGATGAGGTGGTATTCCCATTCTATGCCTCGAGTGTAATCCTGAAGCTCTCCTTGCAACAAGATGGGTGACCTGACATCCCTGAAGTGAAAAGAGCTAGGATCTGAAGTCACTGTCCCACCTCGAGAAGGACTACAAGCTTCCCACCGCAATTCGATAAAAACCACGAGATTACCCCATCAATGCGAGATGGGGAATTTTCTGCTGCAGAGTCTCAAGGGAATTCCCACATTCCCGCTTAAATTCAAACGGGTACTTGACACAGTTTCTGCAACCTTAAAAGCTCCCTAAATAAGCCGTCCCCACTGCAGAGGAGCACACAATTAACAGACTCATCTCTAGATGAGTCCAAATTCACATTCCATGCCCCGAGATAAATCCCGAAGTACCCTTTACAACAGGAAATGAGACCTGACTTCCTGGCTGTAGGAGCGATTTCCTGAGATCCCCGTCTTAACCCGAAAGGGAACCCAAGCTTTCAGCTGCAACTCGAGAAGAACCACAAGATTCTCCCCTCAATGCGAGATGCGGAATATTTCTGCTACAGAGTCTAAACAGAAATCACACATTCCCGCTTGAAACTCAAACGGGTACTTGACACGCTTTATGCGACTCAAGACATTCGCTGACATAGCTGTCCCCACTGGAGAGGAGAGACAATTTATGGACTCAGTTATAGATGAGGCCGTATTCCCATTCTACGCCTCGAGTGTAATCCCGAAGCTCCCCTTGCAAAAAGAACAGTGACCTGACCTCCTTGAAGTAAAAAGAGCCAGGTACTGAGGTCACTGTCAAAACTCGAGAGGGTTACAAGCTTCCCGCCCCAACTCGACAAAAATCAAGAGATTCCCCCAGCAATGCGAGATGAGGAATTTTCTGCTGCAGAGTCTCAAGGGAAAACCCACATTCCCGCTTGAAATTCGAACGGATAGTTCACATCCTTTCGGCAACCATAAAAGTTCCCTGACTAAGCCGTCCCTACTGGAGAGGAGCACACAATTTAAGGACTCATTTCTAGATGACTTCCATTTGCCATTTCATGTCTCCAGAATAAACCCGAAGTTTCCCTTCCAACACGCAAGGAGACCTGACTTCCCTGGGGCATGACCAGCGAATATCTGAGGGCCCCGTCACGACTCGTGAAGGACCCCAAGCTTCATGCCACACCACAGAAAAACCACAAGATTCTGCACTCAAGGTGAGATGAGGAAAATTTCCTCTGCAGAGTCTCAAGAGAAATCCCATATTCCCGGTTGAAACTCAAATGGATACATGACACACTTTATACGACTCAAGACATAACCTGACATAGTTCTCCCCACATAAGAGGAGAATACAATTTATGGACTCAACTTTAGATGATGCCCTATTCCCATTCCACGCCTAAAGAGTAATCTCGAAGTTCCCCTTTCAGAAGAAAGGAGACCTGACTTCCCTTGGGCTACACTAGCCAGTTCCTGAGATCCCCGTCTCAACCAAAAAGGGACCCCAAGCTTTCAGCTGCAACTCGAGAAAAACCACAAGATTCTCTCCTCAATGCGAGATGAGGAACATTTCTCCTGCAGAGTCTCAAGAGAAATCACACATCCCCACTTGAAACTCGAAAGGGTACTTGAAACACTTTCTGTGACACAAAATGATCCCTGAATATGCCATCCCCACTGGAGAGGAGCACACAATTTACAGACTCAACATTTGATGAGGCCCTATTCCCATTCCACGCTTCGAGAGTATTCCGAAAGCTCTTCTTGCAAAAAGAAAGGAGACATGACTTCACTGAAGCACCACAAGTGAATTACTGAGGTCCCCGGGGCAACTTGAGAGGGTCCCCAAGCTTCCTGCCACAACTTGAGAAAAACTACAAATTCTACCTTAAATGAGAGATGAGAAATTTTCCGCTGCAGAGTCTCAAGAGACATCCCATATTTCCGCTTGAAACTCTTACGGGTACTTGACACCCTTTATGTGACTCAAAAAGTTCCATGAAATGGCTGCCTGCACGGAGAGGAGAACACAATTTACAGACTGATTCCTCGATGAGGCCCTATTCTCTCGATGAATCCGGTTAATCCAGAAACTCTCTTACAACACGAAAGGAGACCTGACTTCCATGAAGCAACACGAGCGAGTTCCTGTGGTCCCCGATGTAGCTTGGGAGAGACCATATGCTTAGTGCCGCAACTCGAGAAAAATCAAAAGATTCCCCATCAATGTGAGATGAGGAATATTTCTGCTGCAGAGTCTCAAGAGGAACCCCACATTCCCGGTTTAAATTAGAACGGACAGTTGACACCCTTTTTGCGACACAAAAAGCTCCCTGATTAAGCCATCCCCACAGGAGAGGAGCACACAATTAACGGACTCATCTCTAGATGAGGCCCAATTCCCATTCCACACCTCGACAGGAATCTCTAAGTTGCCCTTCCAACACGAATGGAGACCTGACTTTCCAGGGTCCATGGGAGCGAGTTCCTGAGGTCCCCGTCCCAATTCGAGAGGGACTCCAAGGTTCCCGCCGCAACTCAAGGAAAACCACAACATTCTGCCCTCAAGGCATGATGAGGGATTTTTCTGCTGCAGAGTCTCAAGCGATATCCCACATTTCCGCTTGAAACTCGTACGGGTACTTGACACCCTTTATGCGACCCAAAACATTCCCTGACATAGCTGTCCCCAGTACTGAGGAGCACACAATTTCCGGACTCAAACTTAGGTCAAGCCCTGTTCCCATTCCACTCCTCGACAGTAATCCCGAAGCTGTCTTTGCAACACGAAAGGAGAACTGATATCCCTGAAGACCACGAGTGAGTTCCTGAAGTCCCCGTCGCAACTCGACAGGGACCACAAGCTTCCCGCCACAACTCGAGAAAAACCAAAAGATTCAGCCCTCAAGGCGAGATAAGGATCTTTTCCAATGCAAAGTCTCATTAAAATTCCACATTCCCGCTTGAAACTCGAAAGGGTACTTGACACCCTTTATGCGACTCAAAAATTCCGCAACATAACCGGCCCCACTGAGGAAGAACACACAATTTACCTACACAACGCTGGATTCGGCCCTATTCCTCTGCTGCGCCATGGGAAGAATACCGTTGTTCCGCTCCAATGCGAAAGGAGACCTTACTTCCCAGGGACAACACCGGCAATATAATGAGATCCCCGTCGTAACTCGAGAGAGAATACAAACTCCCCACTGCAACTGGAAAAAAACCAAAAGATTCGGCCATCAATGCGAGATGAGGAAATTTTCTGCTACAATATCTCAAGAGAAATGCCACATTCCCGCTTGAAACTCATAGGAGGACTTGACACCATTTATGTGACTCAAAACTTCCATGATATAACCGGCCCCACTCAGGAAGAGCACACAATTTACCTACACAATGCTAGATTAGGCGCTATTCCTCTGCTGTGCCACGGGAAGAATACTGTGGTTCCCTGTCCAACACGAATGGAGACCAGACTTCCCTGGGACAACACGAGAGAGTTCCTCAGGTCCCCGTAGCAACTCCAGAGGAACCCGGAGCTTCCCGCCGTAACTCGAAATAAACCACAGGATTCCCCATCAATGAGAGATAAGGAAGTGTTCTGCTGCAGTCTCAAGAGAAATCCCACAATGCCGCTTGAAACTTGTAGGGGTACCTGACACCATTTATGCGACTCAAAAAGCTCCCAGACATAGCTGTCCCCACTGGAGAGGAGAACACAATATACAGACTCATTCTTAGATGAGGCCCTATTCCAATTCCACGCCTAAAGAGTAATCCCGAAGCTCTCCTAGCAACACGAAAGGATACCTGACTTCCCTGAAGCAATATGAGCGAGTTCCTGAGGTCCCGGTCATAACTCGTGATAGACTACAAGCTTCCCACCACAACTTGAGAGAAATCACAAGATTCCCCCAGCAATGTGACATGAGAAACTTTTCTGCTGCAGAGTCTCAAGAGAAATCCCACATTCTCGCTTGAAACTCGAACTGCTACTTGACACCCTTTCTGTGACACAAAAAGCTTCCTAATAAAGCCGAACCCACAGGGGAATAGCACACAATAACGAACTCATCTCTATATGAAGCCCAATTCCCATTCCATGCCTCGACAGGAATCTCTAAGTTGCCCTTCCAACACGAAAGGAGACCTGACTTTCCAGGGTCCATGGGAGCGAGTTCCTGAGGTCCCCATCCCAATTCGAGAGGGACTCCAAGGTTCCCACCACAACTCAAGAAAAACCACAACATTCTGCCCTCAAGGCATGATGAGGGACTTTTCTGCTGCAGAGTCTCAAGAGAAATCCCACATTTCCCCTTGAAACTCATACGGGTACTTGACACTCTTTATGCGACCAAAAACGTTCCCTGACATAGCTGTCCCCAGTACTGAGGAGCACACAATTTCCGGACTCAAACTTAGGTCAAGCCCTGTTCCCATTCCACTCCTCGACAGTAATCCCGAAGCTGTCCTTGCAATACGAAAGGAGAACTGATGTCCCTGAAGACCACGAGTGAGTTCCTGAGGTCCCTGTCGAAACTCGAGAGGGACCACAGTCTTCCCGCCACAACTCGAGAGAAACCAAAAGATTCAGCCCTCAAGGCGAGATGAGGAAATTTTCCAATGCAGAGTCTCATTAAAATTCCACATTCCCGCTTGAAACTCGAAAGGATACTTGACACCCTTTATGCGACTCAAAACTTCCCCAACATAACTGGCCCCACTGAGGAAGAGCACACAATTTACCTACACAACGCTAGATTCGGCCCTATTCCTCTGGTGCGCCACAGGAAGAATACTGCGGTTTCCATTCCAACACGAAAACAGGCCAGACTTCCCTGGGACAACACCGGCAATATCCTGAGATCCCCGTTGCAACTCAAGAGAAACTACAAGGTACCAGCCTCAGCTGGACAAAATCCAAAAAATTCGCCCATCAATGCGAGATGAGGAAATTTTCTGCTGCACAGTCTCAAGAGAAATCCCACATTCCCGCTTGAAACTCGTTGGGGTACTTGACACCCTTTATGCGACACAAAAATTCCCTGACATAGCAGTCCACACAGGAGAGGAGAACACAATATACAGACTCATTCTTAGATGAGGCCCTATTCCCATTCCACACCTCGAGGGTAATCCCGAAGCTTTCCTTGCAACACGAATGGAGACCTGACTTGTAAGAAGCAAAACAAGCGAGTTACTGACGTTCCTGTCATAACTAGAGAGAGACTACAAGCTATCCGCTGCTATGAGTTCCCCCTCCAAGCAAGGTAGGTCCTGAGGATCTAGCAAAGCTCCAAGGTAAAACCGACTATGACATCACAACAGGACAGGATACCTGACACCCATGATGAGGCTATAGAAAAAGCCCTAATGAACGGCCTGATCACGACACGAGGACAGATTCCTCTTTTATAACTCGAAAGGAAAGCAGAATTCCATGCCTCAAATCGAAACGAAACCTGACCCCCCAGTAAAACCTTCGTAGCAACTCCGAGATCCCTGTTGCCACTGGAGAGGAACACACATTTGACTGACTCAACGCTAGATGCGGCCCTATTCCTCTGCTGTGCCTAGACAGGAATCCCGAGGTTTCCCTTCCAACATGATAGGAGATCTGACTTCCATGGGACAACACGAGAGAGTTCCTGAAGTCTCCGTCACAACTCAAGAAGAAACCCAAGCTTCCAGACGCAACTCGAGAAAAACCACAAGATTATCCCTTCAATGCCAGATGAGGAAAATTTTCATTGCAGAGTCTCAAGAGAAATCCCTCATTCCCGCTTGAAATTCGAACGGGTACTTGACACCCTTTATGCGACTCAAAAACTACCTGACATAGCTGTCCTCACTGGAGAGGAGCACACGTTTTTCCGACTCAACAGCAGAGGAGGCCCTATTCCCATTCCACGTCTCAAGAGTAATCCCGAAGAACCCCTTCCAAGATGACAGGAGACCTGAATTCCCTGAAGCAAAACGAGCGATTTCCTAGGTTCCCTTCGCAACTGGAGAGAGATACCAAGCTTCTCTCCGCAACTCGAGAGAAACAACAAGATTTTGCCCTAAAGGCGAGATAAGGAGCATTTCCATTGCAGATTCTCAAGGGCAGTCCCACGTTCCCGTTGGAAACTCCAGAAGGTTCTTAACATCCTTTATGTGACTTAAAAATTACACCGACCTACCCCATCCCAATCAAGAAGAACACCGAGTTTCCTGCCACAACTGACAAAGTGCCCTGTTTCCAGTTCTCTTTCCCAGATGACAGTCGATCCAACTGCTATGTCGGGAATGGAATCCGGACATTCCCGTGGCACAGTACAAGGAGGCTAGTACCACCTTGAAACTCGGGAATATCCACAGGGTTTCAAAACACAATTGGAAAAGGTACCGGTGTCCCCACCCACTCGAGATATTGTCTGATTCCACTGAACAGATTCAAATGTATCCTCGAGGATCAACTCACAAGACGAGTGGAGACCTGACTCCCCGAGCATTCTCGATACAATCTCCAGGTACAAATTCAACTCGACTGTGGCCTCACACCCCTTTTACAAATCGAGAAGGAAGCGGAGTTCCAAGTCTGAAAACGAGAGGAGGCCTGACTCCCCAGGTGAAATTTGAGAGCAATCCTAAGAACTCTGTTGCTACTGGAGAGGAATTCTGAGTTAAACCGACGCGAGTCTAGATGCAGACCTCTTTCTTTGCAGCAACGCCAAAGAATCCTAAGTTTCCTCTTGCAAATGGAAAGGAGTTCTGACTTCCCAGAGACAACAAGGGAGGCTCCCTGATATTCCCGTCGTTACTCGAGTGGATCACCAAACTTCCCATAGCAACTCGAGCAAAACCTCGAGACTCCTCTTTCAAAGCAAGATGAGGTAATCTTTTTTTCCTGAAACACATAGACAGAAGTCCCGAGTTCCTTTTCAAAATTCGATATGAGGCTTGACTTCCTTGATGCAACTTAAGGGTCGCCCAGAGATACCCATCCCGATGAGAGAAGAAAACTGAATTTCCCCACCACAATTTAAGAG
Organism: Moschus berezovskii; assembly: GCF_049115385.1. Taxonomy (NCBI): domain Eukaryota; kingdom Metazoa; phylum Chordata; class Mammalia; order Artiodactyla; family Moschidae; genus Moschus; species Moschus berezovskii. The sequence continues at coordinate 71,114,892 of NC_142481.1, read as the reverse complement.
AAGGCCTGTGATCACACCTCAGCTGAAGATAATGGGACATTCCACTTTCAAATGAAGAGGAATCCCAACTTCCACTCACACCACTTGATGAGTCCTGTCACATCTATTGACACACGAGGGCAACCCAATAGATACTGCAGCAAGGTCAAAGGACTCCGAGTTCACACTCAACTAGAGATGAGTCATTTTGTGTTTGCAGCAGCTCCAGTGGAACACGGAGTATCAACTCCTAACGTGATCGGAGGCATTAATCCCCCACTGAGCCTCTCGAAAAAGCCCAAATTTCCCGTTTAAACAGATAGCGGGCCTGATAATCCTTTTGCAACTTTGGGCGAAATCTTAGTTCCCTCCTCAACGAAGAATAGGCCTGACTCCCCAGGGGAACTTTCATAGCAACCCTAAGATCCCTGTGGCCACTGGAGAGGAAAACTGAGTTTACCCTCTCAAGTCTAAATGTGGCCCTCATGCCCTGCAACGACTCGAAAGGAATCACGAAGTTCCACTTACAACATGACAGGAGACTTGACTTCCATGAGGCAAAACTAGCGAGTCACAGTGGTTCCCGTCTTAACTCGAGAAGACCTCCAAGCTTCAAGCTGCACTTCGAGAAAAACCATGAAATTCTGCACTCCACGTACAGGTCGCCCCTATCCGCTAATTAAACTTTCTGGATGTTCCCGATGAACAATAGCCAATCAGACTTTCTCTATTTCCAGTGAAAAGGGACTCGGGTGCAGCCTCCCTTTCAGCACCGATCCCCAGGTCGGGTTGACAGGGTTCTGATCTTCCATCTGTGAGCCGCAGGCCACAGGTATCCTCGTTTTGCCTTGGCTGTGTGAGCAGCTGAAGGGAGTTTAGTCTTGGCAGGCGCCCAGCAGGCCTATGGCTTCGGACCCCCAGAGGTGAGCATCTCAGCAGACAGAAACAACCATGCCAGAAGTGGAGTGGGATCCACCCTGAGGGTGGGCACTCATCGCCAAGATATGCTCCTGTGGGACTTTGATGGGTCCTGCACACTCTTCTCCCAGAGAGCGAGAGAGATGTCTATGGGCTCTGCTAAGCCCTCGTCTCCCTCTTGTGTTCCCGAAGGCTGGTTGTCACAATCTGGAGCACCTAGCTCTGAGATGATGACCACTGCCACCTGCACTGTGTTTCCCATTGCCCGCGTGTCCATGCGAAGTGTCAGGCCATCTCTGACCTACACGAGATGTTGTGTATTTCCTCTCATTGGACCTGCATATGTTTCTTCGCATTCCTTCCTGATCACTGATTTTCTCGAGGATATGGGGGCCAAAAGGATGGTGGGTCTTTCTCTGGCTTTGTGCTCTGAGGAACACTTCTCCTTTTGTTGGTGTGGGTTTATCTTTCCATTTCTCCTGCCTGGTTTATTGTTGTGAGTTTGTTTGTTCCTGCAGAAGAACTCAGCATTTCCCTTGTGCCTGAGGAGTCCCAGTTACCACAGCACTGCCTTCCTGGAGATTTTGAGCACATTTGCCAAGGGGCTTCGTTTGGCAGATGACATCTTGAAAGGACCTACATTGTCCCTTCAGATACCCAAAGGCTCCTTCAAATGACATAGAAACGAGAATTCTAAAGTTTGGTCTTCCAATATGTGGGGAGTCAGAAACTCCCCTGGAGAAGGGAAAAGCTACCCACTCCAGGATTCTGCTCTAGAGAATTCCACGGACTGTAGAATTCATGGGGATGCCAAGATTCTAACAATACTGAGAGACTGCAACTTTCAACTTCACTCAGAGGAAAATCCAGTTTCCTTTCATTTCAGTGATTGGCATTGATTGTGGCCTCAAAAGGATGGGAAGAAATGCAGAGAAAAGTAGACTCAATGTTGTCAGGAGGGGGAGAGAGGAATGGGGAGTGTTGCCATGAATCTAGGCTTTGCTGGGAAGTGGGGGGAATAGAATGAGGGTGTCTGAATGTAGACAGTGGTGATGCTTACAGAGCATTGTGAAGGCCTCCATATTGCCATATGGCTTCAAGGGAGGAAAATTTATTGAAACACACTGATGAGCAAAATATACATAAAGCCACAAAAATCATAAAAGATGAGAAGAAAGATGCCTAGGAGCCTGATGAAAGTCAGCTCAGGGGAAGGGAATTCAATCTCCCCTGGGTGGGGAGAGAGTGGACGGCGTCCATGGGGAACACACAGGGATGGAGGCTGCAGAGCCAACCGCACCCTTGGACCAGGTATTTGCCAAAAGGGCTCTGAGTCTATGTCCAGAACTGGGGCCTGTTCTCCCTGCAGGGGAGGGACAGAAATGGTGTGCGTCTGAGTCCTTGGCAGGAGCCAGGGCAGGCTGCCCCTGCCCAGGTGGTCACTCAGGCCCTGACTAGGGTTCTGCCGCCAAAGCCCAAGCAGGTGCAAGTGCACGTGGAGGCGGAGGTTCTGGAAGGCGGGGTAGGACATCAGGGCCTGGGGCTGGGGGTCCTGCAGGCACAGAGACCCAATGTGCTGAGGGTGCTGGCCAGTACCCGGCTTGCCCCGTGTCTTTGTGTGGGGACGTCTCAGGTCTCGATCTCCCCTCATTGGATCCCTGGGTCCTGCATCTGCAACTCCCACCTCTGTAGGGACAGGTCTTGTTCGTGGAGGCTGGATGAGTTTGACGGCCAGAGCTAGAGCTTGGGGAAAAGAAGACTTTGCCACAGGCCAGCCTTGCCATGTGCCTAAGTGGGCATGAAATGTTCCTAGAGATGCGCTAAGAAGGCCCAGCATTGGTGTCTTCTCTGCAGTCTCCAAGATGGGTGATTTGAGTCCAGCCTTTGGTCCAGGCCCAGCCTCAGCTCTTGAGGACTCATCCCTGTGTGGCTCAGCACCACCTCCCCACACTCACATGCAGCATCCCCAGCCACCTCACCTCTGTGCTCTGCTGTGTTGGGTTCCAGGTCCTCCTGCTGCCTACGAGGCAGGGCTTCTCAGCGCTCTGGTTTAGAGCTGGCTGTGCTGAGCTCAGTGGCAGCCTGAGACTGGGTACCCGGGTGTGTGCTGGGTGGTGTCTGAGCAGCAGGCCTTGCCCGCTTCCTCTTCATCGCCAGTTCGCCTGAGCCCTCCGTGGTCACGCTCACCTGGAGCCTGCACTGGGCCTCCAGGGCAGGGGGTGGTGCTCTGAAACCTCCCTCTTGGAGGTTGATGGGGTGTGCACCTCAGGGGCCACCTCGGGTGGGACGCTATGCAATGATAGTGACCACCAGCCAGCCCTGCTTCAATATTTCTGAGCTGAGCCTCGACAAGATGTCTAAAGTTTCTACCCGTCTGCCCTTCTGCTCCCAAAAAGAACAGATACGGGTGTCTGCTCAGTACCCAACGCGTAGGACGGAGACCCCCCCATGAGGGTGTGAGGTCAGCCTGGGCACACGGCTCAGCCCGGACGCTCCCCATGCCACCCAGCATGCTCTCTCCTGGGGTGTGGATACAAGCGACCCACGGGCTCCTGACCCACATGCGGCTGGGCTTGCCTGAGGCAGACACACCCCAAGAAACCCCCATCCACACACAAGGAAAGGCCTCAGGCTTCCCCATATGGGACGGGAGAGGTGGCCTGACCTGGCCTGGGTCTCACCTGTTACCTTTCAGTTCCTTCGGGCAAAGGATCAGAGGCCTCTCTGGGGGCCCTGAGCCAGCGTCGACCGCGTTCCCACACACTCTGCCTGTGAGCTTGCCTGAGGCCCTGGCCTCTGGGCAGGGGCAAACAGCAGAACATCTTGAAAGCAAGCGATCTGGCTGGGTGCTCCTCTCTGCTGGGGAGGCCTGGAAACCCGGGTTACGGGTTCTGTTGGGTTGTGTTTCCAGGAAGTGATATCATTTCCTGCTTTCGTGGCCAAGGTCCATTCCACAAAGTTCCCCAAGGGAACCTCTGTGTTTCTGGTTGTTCCCCCATGCCCTCAGGACACGTGCAGGAAAATTGACACCCACACAGCACAACCCACAGCCTTGAGGAGACCAGGGTGCAGCCAGGGCCTGAGCTCTGAGGACACAGCTGCTTTCAGCCCAGGCTCCTTCTTCTCAGAAGTGATGTGGCCCTGGGCAAGCCATGTGCCCCGCAGGGTTTCCACAGTCTCTCCATCTGCAGAGTGGGGATCACTTTCCCATTTCCTGCCTAGGTCTGTTAACCTCCGAAAAGCTCCAGTGCCTGTTCAAACTTTGGGCTGCTCTCACATGGAGCTAGAACACTGAGACTTCCCAATGGACGGATTCCACACAGGGCTACCTAGCACAGAATGGGGCAGAATCAGGCCTAGATGGGCTCTGGGACCTTCGAAGATGAAGTCTACTTCCTGCCTATTTCTTGACCCCAGCATTGCGAGGACCGGAAGATAATATTCAGACATCGCCGCCTCTGATATCAACATTCCTCGTCCTACTCAAATGTCGAACTCTGCCTCGAGGGGTGGTGGAGCCTGCCCCAACAGTGGCTCCCCGCATACTTGTTTTTGAGTCTTATCATCTTGGGTCATTTTTCCCCTTTCAGGGGGAATTGGCACTGTTACTTTTCCCAAACTCAAGTGAGATTCATGCAAATACTGTGAAATCGATTCATTTACTCTCTCCATTGTTCAGTCTCTCTCCCTCGTTCCCTCTCTTTCTTGACCTTTCCAAATTCAGTCTGTCTCTTCCTCTCTGTGTTTCTCCTCTGGATGATTGCATGCCTGAGAAATGCATGTACACATGTATATTGTTGACCTTCAGTTCAGTTCAGTTCAGTCGCTTAGTCGTGTCCAACTCTTAGCAACCCCATGAACCACAGCACGCCAGGCCTCCCTGTCCATCACCAACTCACGGAGTTCACTCAAACTCATGTCCATCGAGTCAGTAATGCCATCCAGCCACCTCATTCTCTGTCGTCCCCGTCTCCTCCTACCCCCAATCGCTCCCAGCATCAGAGTTTTTTCCAGTGAGTCAACTCGTCACATGAGGTGGCCAAAGTGTTGGAGTTTCAGCTTTAGCATAAGTCCTTCCAATGAACACCCAGGATTGATCTCCTCTAGAATGGACTGGTTGGATCTCCCTGCAGTCCAAGGGACTCTCAAGAGTCTTCTCCAGCACCACAGTTCAAAAGCATCAATTCTTCGGCGATCAGCTTTCTTCACAGTCCAACTCTCACACCCATACATGACCATGGAAAAAACAATAGCCTTGACTAGACGGACCTTGGTTGGCAAAGTAATGTCTCTGCTTTTTAATATGCTATCTAGGCTGGTCATAACTTTCCTTCCAAGGAGTAAGTGTCTTTTAATTTCATGGCTGCAATCGGCATCCGCAGTGATTTTGGAGCCCCCCAAAATAAAGTCTGACACTGTTTCGACTGTTTCTCCATCTATTTCCCAAGAAGTGATGGGACCAGATGCCATGATCTTTGTTTTCTGAATGTTAAGCTTCAAGACAACCTTTTCACTCTCCTCTTTCACTTTCATCAATAGGTCTTTGAGTTCCTCTTCACTTTCTGCCATAAGAGTGGTGTAATCTGCATATCTGAGGTTATTGATATTTCTCCCAGCAATCTTGATTCCAGCTTGTGCTTCTTCCAGCCCAGCGTTCCTCATGATGTACTCTGCATAGAAGTTAAATAAGCAGGGTGACAATATACAGCCTTGACGTACTCCTTTTCCTATTTGGAACCAGTCTGTTGTTCCATGTCCAGTTCTAACTGTTGCTTCCTGACCTGCATACAGGTTTCTCCAGAGGTAGGTCAGGTGGTTTGGGATTCCCATCTCTTTCAGAATGTTCCACAGTTTATTGTGATCCACACAGTCAAAGGCCTTGGCATAGTCAATGAAGCAGAAATAGATGTTTTTCTGGAACTCTCTTGCTTTCTCCATAATCCAGCGGATGTTGGCAATTTGATCTCTGGTGCCTCTGCCTTTTCTAAAACCTGCTTGAACATCTGGAAGTTCTTGATTCACATATTGCTGAAGCCTAGCTTGGAGAATTTTGAGCATGACTTTACTAGTGTGTGAGATGAGTGCAATTGTGCTGTAGTTTGAGCATTCTTTGGCATTGCCTTTCTTTGTGATTGGAATGAAGACTAATCTTTTCCAGTCCTGTGGCCATTGCTGAGTTTTCCAAATTTGCTGGCATATTGACTGCAGACTTTCACAGCATCATCTTTTAGGATTTGAAATAGCTCAGTTGGAATTCAATCACCTCCACTAGCTTTGTTTGTAGTGATGCTCTCTAAGGTCCACTTGACTTCACATTCCAAGATGTCTGGCTCCAGGTGAGTGATCACGCCATTGTGATTATCTTGGTCTTGAAGATCTTTTTTGTACAGTTCTTCTGTGTATTCTTGCCACCTCTTCTTAATATCTTCTGCTTCTGTTAGGTCCATACCATTTCTGTCCTTTATCGAGCCCATCTTTGCATGAAATGTTCCCTTGATATCTCTAATTTTCTTGAAAAGATCTCTTGTTTTCCCTATTCTGTTGTTTTCCTCTATTTCTTTGCATTGATCGCTGGGGAATTGTTGACCTAGGGTGAGGCTTTAGGGTTTCATTTCAAGTGAGGTAAAGGTTTCGGGTTGGAGTTCGTGTTAGGGGAAATGATATGTTTGGGGTTTGTTCTGGGAGACTTAGTGGTGTGAGTTCTCAGTCTCTTTTACATAGGAACCCCTTCTCCGATATTCTGCTTGCAAATATTCTTTTTTGTTCAGATTGTTACCATTTTGATAAGTGAATGCTTAGCTTTTCTGATGCAAAGCTGTTCAGTGGATGAAAGCAAGTTGGTGTCTTTTGGTTTCCTGTTTCCTTGACTGAAGAGACCCAATTTTCTTCCCCCTCCCACACACGTGCTGAGAAGTCCCTGACATTAAGGAGCCAATGGCCCTTGTTTCTTTCCAGGAGTTTCATCACTTCAGGTTTGTATTGATGTGTTTCCCTAAATCTGAAATGTTATGAGAACAATAGCTAATGTGATTGTTCAGATGGAACCATCTCCAATTCCCACGGCCTTTCGCTGCAGAGGCTCTAGTTCCCATTCGTATCGCCTCCCCTCCTTTGGCATTGAGGAATTGACCGTTGATGCTTGGGTTGATTTCTGGACCCTCAATTCCATTCCATGCATCTGGTTCTGCGTGTTTGATTTCTTCCCAGTACCATGTTGTCCTGATGATCCTAGTGTGATAGTCTAATTGGCTATCAGGCAGCCTGCTATGTACATTTCATGGCTTTGTGGCAGATTGCATTGACTCTTTTGACTCCTTTGTTTTTCCATAGATATTCTGGAATTCTTTGGTTATAATGACTGGAGAACACCCGTTGGTATTTTGAGAAGAATAGCGTGGAAACTCTGGATTGCCCCACAGTGGGGGTTGGGGGGAGGGGGAAGTGATATCACCTTACCAGGAGGAATTCCTCTTATCCGTGAGCACAGCTTATTTTCCATTGGATTGTTGGGCTTCACCTTCTTTCATGCATCTCTTGCAGTTCTCTGAGAAGAAGGGCTTCCCTCCTGGGTTAGATGGACTCCTAGCTATTGCCTTTCAGGGAATGTCACTGTCGGTGGGGTTGATAATTGCCTTCTTCTAAGCGTTTGCTGGAAGTGTTAGAAATGCCAAGGATTTTTCTTCCCCTTTCTCACTGTCCATTTCTCTGAGCCTCCAGGTAGAACAGGCCTATTCCAGGGTCCCACGGGGCTCGGGGAATGCAGCTAGACCGTATTTCTCAGGCCTCAGTGCTGGGCATCATCCGGTGTTCTCTCCCTGTCCCTTCCTTCTCCTGGTGTCTCCTTCAGGCCCATTTGTGTTCATGTCATTTGTGTATTAAGAGCCAAATCCTGCCTAAGCTCTGTGTATGCAAACAATTGTCTCCCAGCTTGGGATGTGTCATTTGCGCTTTTCAGACGGTTTTTCCCAGAGTCCAAATCTTGGATTTGACAAAGTTCACTGTGTTCCCTTGTTACTATTTGTGTAGTGCCTTTCTGTATTGTGTGTGAAGACACAGAACTCATTCTAATCTCTGCTCCATTTCCTTCTGGATTTGTGAACCGTTTTGCATGGAATATATGTCTAGGAGTCATTTGAAGTGCATTTGTTGAGAGGTGTCAAGTTTCCATGGATATGCATGTCATCCCCTCTGGTTTCCAAATGTGTTGCTCCTAAACTCTTTTGGATATCTTCTCGGAAAGATGGGTGTTTTTCAGCTTGCATTTCCACAGAAGAATGGATTCAGCAGTTCTAGCTCAGGGACGCTGTGTCCAGTGAAAAGGGAGTTGGGTGCGGCCTCCCTTTCAGCACCAATCCCAAGTTCAGGTTGACAGGGCTCTGAACTTCCATCTGTGATACAGTTTCCACAGGCATCCTTGTGTGCCCTTGGCTGTGTGAGCAGCTGAAGGGAGTTTCGTCTACGAAGGCGCCCAGCAGGCCTGCAGCTTCAGACCGCCAGAGGTGAGCATCCCAGAGGACAGGAGCCACCGTGCCAGAAGTGGAGTGGGATCCACCTTGAGGTTGGGCACTGATCGTCAAGTGATATTCCTGTGGGACTATGATGGGTCCGCCACACTCTTCTCCCACATAGCGAGAGAGATGTCTATGGGATCTGCTAGGCCCTCCACTCCCTCTTGTGGTCCCGAAAGCTGGTTGTCACCATCCTGAGCACCTAGCTCTGAGATGATGGCCACCTCCACCTACAATGTATGTCCTTTTCCCACGTGTCCATGCAAAGTGTCAGGCTATCTCTGAGCTACACTAGCCATGTGCTTTGCCTGTCACTGGACCTGCACATGTTTCTTCTGTATCCTTCCTGATAACTGATTTTCTCGAGCATGTGAGTGCCACAAGGATGGTTTGTCTTTCTCTGGCCTTGTGTTCTGAGGAACACTTCTCCCTTTGTTGGTGTGGGTTTATCTTTCCATTTATCCTGCATGGTTTATTGTTGTGCGTTTGTTTGTATCGGCAGAAGAACTCAGCCTTTCACTTGTGCCTGATGCGTCACACTTACAACAGGACGACCTACCTGGAGATTCTGAGCACATTTGCCGTGACGACTTCATTTGGCAGATGATATCTTGAAAGAACCTACACAGTCCATTCAGATATCCAAAGGCTCCTTCAAATGACACAGAAACCAGAATTCTCCAGTTTGGTCTTCCAATATGTGGGGAGTCAGAACAATCCCCTGGAGAAGGGAAAAGCTACCAACTCCAGGATTCTGGCCTAGAGAATTCCATGGGGGTGCCAAGACTCTAACAATACTGAGAGACTCTAACTTTCACCTTCAGTCCGACCAAAATCCAGTTTCCTCTCATTTTAGTGATCGGCATTGATTGTGGACCCCGAAACGATGGGAAGAAATGCAGAGAGAAGTAGACTCAATGTTTTCAGGTGGGGGAGAGAGGAACGGGGAGTGCTTGCCATGAATCCAGGCTTTGCTGTGAAGTGGGAGGGGGATAGAATGAGTGTTTCAGAATGTAGAGAGTGGTGATGCTTACACAGCATTGGGAAGGCCTCCATCTTCCCAAATGGCATCAAAGAAGGAAAATTTATTGGCACACACTTGTGAGCAAAATATACAGAAAGCCATAAAAGACATAAAGGATGAGAAGAAAGATGCCTAGAAGCCTGATGAAAATCAGCTCAGGGGAAGGGAAGTCAATCTCCCCTGGGTGGGGAGGGAGTGGACGGCGTCCACGGGGAACACACAGGGATGGAGGCTGCAGAGCCAACCGCGCCCCTGGACGATGTGTTTGCTGAAAGTGCTCTGGAAGTCTGTCCAGAGCAGGGACCTGTTCTCCCTGCAGGGGTGGGACAGTCATGGTGGGCGTCTGAGTCTTTGGCAGCAGCCAGGGCAGGCTGCCCTTGTGCAGGTGGTCACTCAGCCCCTGACTCGGGTTCTGCCGCCAAAGCCCAAGCAGGTGCATGTACACGTGAAGGTGGAGGTTCTGGAAGGCATGGTGAGACATCGGGGCCTGGGGCTGGGAGTCGTGCAGGTACAGAGTTCCGATGTGCTCAAGGGACTGTCAAGTACCCGGTTCGCCCCGTAGCTTTGGGAGGGTTGTCTTAGGCCTCGATCTCCCCTCATTGGATCCCTGCGTCCTGCACCTGGAGCTCCCACCTCTGTAGGGACGGGTCTTGTATGTGGAGGCTGGCTGAGTTTCATGGCCAGAGCTAGAGCTGGGAGAGAAGAAGAGTCTGCCAAATGCCAGCCTTGCCATAAGCCTAAGGGGACATGAAGGTTTCCTAGAGATTCGCTAAGAAGGTCCTGCTTCGGAGTCTTCTCTGCAGTCTCCAAGATGGGTGGTGTGAGGCCAGCCTTTGGTCCAGGCCCAGCCCCACTCTGGGGGACTCCTCCCTGTGTGGCTAAGCACCGCCTCCCCACACTCACATGCAGCAGCCCCAGGAGCCTCAACTCTGTGCTCTGCACTGCTGGGCTCCAGGCTCTCCTGCTGCCTCCAAGGAAGGGCTTCTCGGAGCTCTGGGTCAGAGCCGGGTGTGCTGAGCTCCGTGGCAGCCTGAGACTGGGCCCCGGAGTGTGTGCTTGGTGGTGTCTGTGCAGCAGGCCTTGCCTGCTTCCTCTTCTTCGCCAGTTTGGCTGAGCCCTCCATGGCCACGCTCACCTGGAGCCCGTACTGGGCTTCCTGGGCAGGGGCTGGTGCTCTGAACCCTCCCTTATTGTGGTGGTAGGGGTGTTCCCCTCAGGGGCCACTTCGGGTGGGACGCTGTACAATGTCAGTGACCATCAGCAGCACTCCTTCGATATTTCTGAGCTGTGCCTGGCCAGGATGGCTGCTGCCTCTGCCCATCTGCCCTTCTGCTCCCAGAAAGCGCAGAGACGAGTGTCTGCTCAGATACGCAATCGGGAGGACAGAGATACCCCTGAGGGAGTGAGGTAAGCCTGGGCAGCCAGCTCTGCCCGGATGCTTCCCATGCCACCAGCCTGCTTTCCCCTGTGGTGTGGACAAAAGCGACCCACAAGCTCCTGACCAATATGCGGCTGGGCTTGCTTAAGGCAGACACACCCCGAGAAACCCCCATCAACACACAGGCAAAGGCCTCAGGCTTCCCCATGTGGGACGAGAGAGGTGGCCGGACCCGGCCTGGGCCTCCCTGTTACCTTTCTGTTCCTTAGGGCAAAGGGCCAGAGACCTCTCCGGGGTCCCTGAGCCAGCGTCATCCACGTTCCCACATTCTCTGCCTGTGAGTTCGCCTGAGGCCCCGGCCTCTGGGCAGGGGCAAACAACAGAACATCTTGAAAGCAAGTGATCTGGCTGGGGACTCCTCTCCACTGAGGAGGCCTGGATACCAGGGTTGCCGGTTCTGTTGGGTTCTGTTGCCAGGAAGTGACATCATTTCCTGGTTCATGGCCGAGGTCCCTTCCACAAAGCTCCCCAAGGGAACCTCTGGGTTTCTGGCTGTTTCCCCACGCCCTTAGGCCACATGCAGGCACAGTGACACACACAGCCCACCCTACAGCATTGGGGAGACCTGGGTGCAGCCAGGGCCTGAGCTCTGAGGACACAGCTGTTTTCAGTCCAGGCTCCTTCTCAGAAGTGAAGTGGCCCTGGGCAAGGCATGTGCCCTGCAGGTTTTCCCCACTCTCTCCATCTGCAGAGTGGGGGTCACTCTCCCATTTCCTGCCTAGTCTGTCAGCCTATGAACAGCTCCAGTGCCTGTTCAAACATTGGGCCGCTATCACATGGAGCTTGGACACTGAGACTTCCCAAAGGATGGATTCCACACAGGGCTGACCTAGCACAGAATGGGGCAGAATCAATCCTGGATGGGCTTTGGGACCTGAGAAAATGCAGTCCCCTTTATGCCTATTTCTTGACCCCTGCATTTGGAGGACCGGAAAGTCATATTCAGACATCACCCCCTCTGATATCAACCTTCCCCATCATCCTCAATTGCCCCACTCGGCCGCGAGGCCTGGGGGAGTCTGCCCCAACAGTGGCTCCCCGCATCCTTGTCCTTGAGTCTCATCATCTTGAGTCATTTTCCCCCTTGGGGGAAAAGCACAGTCATTGTTTCCAACCACAAGAGAGATTCATGCAAATTCTATGAAATCGAATCATTTCCTCTCTCCATTGTTCAGTCTCTCTCCCTCGTTCCCTCTCTTTCTTGACCTTTCCAAATTCAGTCTGTCTCTTCCTCTCTGTGTCTCTCCTCTGGATGCTCGCATGCATGTGAATGCATGGACGCATGTATGTTGTTGAACTTGTTTGAGGCTTTAGGGTTTCGTGTCGAGTGAGTTAAAGGTTTGTCGTTGGATTTGGTGTTAGGGGAAGGGATAGGTCTGGGGTTGGTTCTGGGAGACGTGTAGGAACCCCTTCTCCGATATTCTGCTTGCTAATATTCTTTTTTGTTCAGTTTGTTACCATTTTGATTTGTGAATGCTCAGCTTTTTTGATGCAAATCTGTTCAAGTGGATGGAAGCCCGTGGGTGTCCTTTGGTTTACTGTTTCCTTGACTTGAAGGGACGCAATTTTCTTCCCCCCGCACACACACATGTTGAGAAGTCCATGACATGAAGGAGCCTATGGCCCGTGCTTATTTCCAGGAGTTTCATCACTTCAGGCTTTGCGTTGATGTGTTTTCACTGAATCTGACGTGTTCTGAGACCAAAAGCCAATGTGATTGTTCAGATGGAACCATCTCCAATTCCCACGGCCTTTCATTGCAGAGGCTCTTGTTCTCATTCGTATCACCTCCCCTCCTTTGGCACTGAGGAATTGACCGTGGAAGGGTGGATTTTTTTTTTTCTGGACCCTCAATTCCATTCCATGGATCTGGTTCTGTGTGTTTGATTTCTTCCCAGTACCATGCTGTCCTGATGATCCTAGTGTGATAGTCTAATTGGCTATCAAGCAGCGTGCTATGTCCATTTCAGGGCTTTGTGGCAGATTGCATTGACTCTTTTGACTCCTTTGTGTTTCCATAGATGTTTTGGAATTCATTGGTTATAATGCCCTGAGAACAGCCGATGTTTTTTTTTTTTTTTTATTGGAGGCTAATTATTTTACAATATTATATTGGTTGGTTTTGCCATACATTGACATGAATCCGCCTCGGGTGTACATGAGGTCCCTCTCCTGAACCCCCCTCCCACCTCCCTCCTTCCTTTATTTTCCCTCTGGGTCATACCAGCCCTGAACATCCTGTAACATGCCTCGACCCTGAACTGGTGATTCGTTTCACATATGATAATATGCATGTTTCAATGCCATTCTCCCAAACCATCCCATCCTCACACTCTCCCACAGAATCCCTACGACTGTTTTATACATCTGTTTCTCTTTTGCTGTCTCGTATACGGGGTTATCATTTGCATCTTTCTAAAGTCCATATATATGCATTAGTATATTGTATTGGTGTTTTTCTTTCTGGCTTACTTCACTCTGTATAATAGGCTCCAATTTCATCTACCTCATTAGAACTGATTCAAATGCATTCTTTTTAATGGCTGAGTAATACTCCATTGTGTATATGTACCAAAGCTTTATTATCCATTCGTCTGCAGATGGACATGTAGGTTGCTTCCATGTCCTGGCTATTGTAAACAGTGCTGCGATGAACATTGGAGTACATGTGTCTCTTTCAATTCTGGTTTCCTCGGTGTGTATGCCCAGGAGTGTGATTGCTGGATCATATGGCATTTCTATTTCTAGTTTTTTGATGAATCTCCAAACTGTTCTCCATAGTGGCTGTACTAGTTTGCATTCCCAAAAAAAGTGTAAGAAGGTTCCCTTTTTTCCACAACCTCTCTAGCATTTATTGCATGTAGACTTTTGGATAGCAGCCATTCTGACTGGTGTGAAATGGTATCCCATTGTGGTTTTGATTTACATTTCTCTGATTATGAGAGATGTTGAGCATTTTTTCATGTGTTTGTTAGCCATCTTTACGAATTCTTTAGAGAAATGTCTGTTTAGTTCTTTGGCCCATTTTTTGATTGGGTCATTTATTTTTCTGGAATTGAGCTGCAGGAGCTGCTTGTATATTTTGGAGATTAATCCTTTATCAGTTGTTTCATTTGCTATTATTTTCTCCTATTCTGAAGGCTGTCTTTTCACCTTGCTTATAGATTCCTTTGCTGTGCAGAAGCTTTTCATTTTAATTAGGTCCCATTTGTTTATTTTTGCTTTTATTTCCAATATTCTGGGAGGTGGGTCTTGGAGGATCCTGCTGTGATTTATGTCAGAGAGTGTTTCGCCTACATTCTCCTCTAGGAGTTTTATAGTTTTTGGTTTTACGTTTATCTCTCTAGTCTATTTTGAGTTTATTTTGGTAGATGGTGTTAGGAAGTATTCTAGTTTTATTCTTTTACAAGTGGCTGACCAGTTTTCCCAGAACCACTTGTTAAAGAGACTGTCTTTTCTCCATTTTATATTCTTGCCTCCTTTGTCAAAGATAAGGTATCCATAGGTGCGTGGATTTATCGCTGGGCTTTCTGTTTTGTTCCATTGATCTATGTTTCTGTATTTATGCCCGTACCGTACTGTCTTGATGACTGTGGCTTTGTAGTAGAGCCTGAAGTCCGGCAGGCTAATTCCCCCAGTTACATTTTTCTTCCTCAAGATTGCTTTGGCTATTCGAGGTTTTTTGTATTTCCATACAAATTGTGAGATTATTTGTTCTAGTTCTATGAAAAATATCGTTGGTAGCTAGACAGGGATTGCATTGAATATATAAGTTACTTTAGATATTATACTCATTTTAACAATATTTATTCTTCAAGTACACAAACATGGTATATTTCTCCATCTATTAGTGTACTCTTTGATTATGTTCACTAGTGTTTTATAGTTTTCTGTGTACAAGTCTTTTGTTTCCTTAGGTAAATACATTCTTAAGTATTTAAATCTTTTCGTTGCAACAGAGAATGGAATAGTTTCCTTAATTTCTCATTCTATTTTCTCATTATTAGTGTAAAGGAATGCAAGTGATTTCTGTGTGTTGACTTTATATCCTGCAACTTTACTGTATTCATTGATTAGCTCTAGTAGTTTTCTGGTAGATTCTTTAGGGTTTTCTGTGTAGAGGATCACGTCATCAGCGAACAGTGAAAGTTTTACTTCTTCTTTTCCAATTTGTATTTCTTTTATGTCTTTTTCTGCTCTGGTTGCTGTAGCCAAAACTTCCAGAACTATGTTGAATAGTAGTGGTGCAAATGGGCACCCTTGTCTTATTCCTGACATTAGGGGAAATGCTTTCAGTTTTTCACCTTTGAGGATAACGTTTGCTGTGGGTTTGTCATATATAGCTTTTATTATATTGAGATATGTCCCTTCTATTCCCACTTTCTGGAGGGTTTTTATCATAAATGGATGCTGTATTTTGTAAAAGTCTTTCTCTGCATCTATTGAAATAATAATATGATTTTTATTTTTCAGTTTGTTAATGTGGTGTATTATATTGATTGATTTGTAGATATTGAAGAATCCTTGCATTCCTGGGATAAGCCCACTTGGTCATGATGTATGATCTTCTGAATGTGTTGTTGGATTCTGATTGCTAGAATTTTGTTAAGGATTTTTGCATCTATGTTCATCAGTGATATTGGCCTGTAGTTTTCTTTTTTTTGTGTGGGATCTTTACGAGGTTTTGGGATTAGGGTGATGTTGGCCTCATAGAATGAGTTTGGAAGTTTCCCTTCCTCAGCAATTTTCTGGAAGAGTTTGAGTAGAATAGGTGTTAGCTCTTCTCTAAATTTTTGGTGGAACTCAGCCGTGAAGCCGTCTGGACCAGGGCTTTTGTTTGCTGGAAGATTTTTTATTATAGCCTCTAGTTCCAAGTTTGTGATGGCTCTGTTCAGATTTTCTATTTCTTCTTGGTTCAGTTTTGTAAAGTTGTACTTTTCTTGGAATTTGTCAATTTCTTCCAGGTTATTCATTTTATTGCCATATAATTGCTGATAGTATTCTCTAATAATCCTTTGTATTTGTGTAGCCGTTGGTATTTTGAGAGGAATAGCGTGCGACCTCTGGACTGCCCCAAGTTGGGGGTTGGGGAGAGGGGGAAGTGACATTTTCTTACCAGGAGAAATTTTTCTGATACTGGAGCACAGTTTATTTTCCATTGGATTGGTGGGCTTCACCTTCTTTCATCCATCTCTTGCAGTTCTCTTAGAAGAGGGGCTTCCCTCCTGGGTTAGATGGACCACTAGTTATTGCTTTTCAGGTAATATCACTGTCGATGGGGTTGATACTTGCCGTCTCCTTCTAAGCATTTGCTGTTAGTATTAGAAATGCCAACGATTTCTCTTCCCCTTCCTCACTGTCCATCTCTCTGAGCCTCCAGTTTGAACAGGCCTAGTCCAGGGTCCCACGGCTATTGGGGAGTGCAGCTAGACAGTGTTTCTCAGGCCTTCATTGTTGGGCATCATTCAGTATACTCTCCATGTCCCTTCCTTCGCCTGGTTTCCCTGCAGACCTCTTCTTCAAGCTTGTGTTCATGTCGTTTGTGTATTAGGAGCCAAATTCTGCCTACGTTCCGTGTATGCAAACAGTTGTCTACCCGCTTGGGATATGTTGTTTGTGTTTTTCAGACGGTCTTTCCCAGAGCCCAAATCTTGGATTTGACAAAGTTCACTGTGTTCCCTGGTTACTCTTTGTGTAGTGCCTTTTGGTATTGTGTGTGAAAACTCAGAGCTCATGTCTAATGTCTGCTCCATTTCCTTCTGGATTTGTGAACCATTTTGCATGGAACGTATGTCTAGGAATCATTTGAAGTGTATTTGTTGAGAGGTGTTAATTTTCCATGGACATGCATGTCATCCCCTCTGGTTTCCAATGTGTCACTCCTAAACTGTTTTGGAGACCTTCTCGGAAAGATGGGTGTTTTTCAGCTTGCATTTCCACAGTTGAAAGGATTCAGCAGCTCTAGAAGCAAGGACACATTGTCCAGTGAAAGGGGGAGTCAGGTGCTGCCTCCCTTTCAGCACCGATCCCCAAGTCTGGTTGAGAGGGTTCTGATTTTCCATCATTGAGCCAGAAGCCACAGGCATCCTTGTGTGCCCTTGGACGTGTGAGCGGCTCAAGGGAGTTTCGTCTGCACAGGCACCAAGCAAGCCTGCGGCTTTGGACCACCAGAGGTGAGCATCTCAGAAGACAGGATCAACCGTGCAAGAAGTGGAATGGCATCCACCTTGAGGGTGGGCGCTGATCACCAAGAGATGTTCCAGTGGGACTTTGATGGGTCCAGCACATTCTTCTGGCAGAGAGCGAGACAGATGTCTATGGGCTCTGCTGGCCCTCCACTCCCTGTTGTGGTCCCGAAGGCTGGTTGACACCAACCTGAGCACCTAGCTCTGAGATTATGAGAACCGCCACCTGCACTGTGTTTCCCTTTGCCCGCGTGTCCATGCGAAGCATCAGGCCATCTCTGAGCTACACTAGCCATGTGCATTGCCTCACATTGGACTTGCACATGTTTCTTCTGTTTCTTTCTCGATCACTGATTTTCTCGAGCATGTGGGGGCTACGAGGATGGTGGATCTGGCCTTGTGTTCTGTGGAACACTTCTCCCTTTGTTGGTTTGGGTTTATCATTCCATTTCTCCTGCCTGGTTTATTGTTGTGAGTTTGTTTGTGCCAGCAGAAGAACTCAGCATTTCCCTTGTGCCTGAGGTGTCCCACTTACAACAGCATTGCCTACCTGCATATTCTGAGCACATTTGCCGAGAGGGCTTCGTTTGGCAGATAGCATCTTGAAAACACCTACATGGTCCTTTCAGATACCCAAAGGCTACGTCAAATGGCATAGGGACCAGAATTCTCCAGTTTGGTCTTCCAATATGTGGGGAGTCAGAACAATCCACTGAGAAGGGAAAAGCTACCGACTCCAGGATTCTGACCTAGAGAATTGCATGGATTGTAGAATTCATGGGGACGCCAAGATTCTAACAATGCCGAGAGACTATAACTTTCGCCTTCAGTCAGAGAAAAATCCAGTTTCCTTTTATTTCAGTGATTGACATTGATTGGGGACCTCGAAAGGATGGGAAGAAAAGCAGAGAGAAGTACGCTCAATGTTGTCAGGCGGGGAGAGAAGAACGGGGAGTGCTTGCCATGAATCCTGGCTTTGCTGGGAAGTGGGGGGATAGAATGAGGGTGTCCAAATGTAGACAGTGGTGATGTTTACACAGCATTGTGAAGGCCTCCATATTCCCAAATGGCATCAGGAAGGAAAATTTATTGACACACAGTTGCGAGCAAAATATAGAGAAAGCCATAAAAGACATAAAAGATGAAAAGAAAGATGCCTAGGAGCCTGATGAAAATCAGCTCAGGGGAATGGAAGTCAATCTCCCCTGGGTGGGGAGCGAGTGGACGGCTGCCACGGACAACACGCAGGGATGGAACCTGCAGAGTCAACCGCGTCCCTGGACGAGGTTTTTGATGAAAGGGCTCTGGGTCTCTGTCCAGAGCATGGGCCTGTTCTCCCTGCAGGGTTGGGACAGGCATGTTGGGCGTCTGAGTCCTTGGCAGGAGACACGGCAGGCTGCCCCTCTGCAGGTGGTCACTCAGGCCCTGACTCGGGTTCTGCCGCCAAAGCCCAAGCAGGTGTAAGTTCACGTGGACGTGGAGGTTCTGGAAAACGGGGTGGGACATCGGAGCCTGGGGCTCTGGTTCGTGCAGGCACAGAGTTCGGATGTGCTGACGGTGCTAGCCAGGACCCGGCTCGCCCCATTTCTTTGGGAGGGGACGTCTCAGGTCTCAATCTCCCCTCAGTGGATCCCTGGGTGCTGCACCTGGAGCTCCAACCTCTATAGGGACTCGTTTTGGACGTGGAGGCTGGCTGAGTTTGACGGTCAGAGCTAGAGCTGGTGGAGAAGAAGAGTTTGCCACAGGACAGCCTTGCCATGTGCCTAAGTGGGTACGAAAGCTTCCTAGAGATTCTATAAGAAGGCCTAGCACCGGAGTCTTCTCTGCAGTCTCCAAAATGTGTGGTGTGAGGCCAGCCATTGGTTCCAGACCAGCGCCAGCTCTGGGGGACACCTCCCTGTGTGGCTCAGCACTACCTCCCCACAGTCACATGCAGCAGCCACAAACGCCTCATCTATTTGCTCTGCCCTCCTGGGTTCTAGGTCCTACTGCTACCTCCAAGGCAGGACTTCTCAGAGCTCTGGGACAGGGCAGGCTCTGCTGAGTTCCGTGGCAGCCTGAGACTGGGCCCCGGGGTGCGTGCTGGGTGGTGTCTGTGTAGCAGGCCTGGCCTGCTCCGTCTTCATTGCCAGTTGTGCCCTCCGTGGCCACGCACACCTGGATCCTGGACTGGGCCTCCCAGGCAGGGGCCTGGTGCTCTAAGCCCTCCCTCTGGGAGGTGGATGGGGTGTGCCCCTCAGGGGCCACCTCGGCTGGGATGCTCTGCAATGATAGAGACCATCAGCCAGCCCTGCTTTGATATTTGTGAGCTGAGACTGGCCAGTATGGCTGCTGCTTCTGCCCGTCTGCCCTTCTGCTCCCAGAAGGAGCAGCGACAAAGATATGCTGAGATACCCACCCAGGAGGACGGAGACACACCCGAGGGCGTGAGGTCAGCCTGGTCCACCAGCTCTGACTGGCCGCTCCTAATGACAGGAAGCCTGCTCTCCACTGAGGTGTGGACACAAGCAGTCAAAGGACTCCAAACCCACATTCAGCTGGGCTTGCTTGAGTCAGACACACGCCGAGTAAACCCCTTCCACACACAGGGAAAGGCCTCAGGCTTCCCCGGGTGGGATGGGAGAGGTGGCAGGACCCTGTATGCATACACTGAGCTTAGGCAGGATTTGGCTGTTAATACACAAATGACATGAACACAAAGGAGCCTGAAGGAGAGGTCTGAAGGGACACCAGGCGAAGAAAGGGACGCGGAGAGTACACCAAGTGATGCCAAGAACTGAGGGTCTGATCCACAGGGTCTAGGTGCACTCCCCGAGGCCCGTGGGACCCTGGACTAGGCCTGTTCTACCTGGAGGCTCAGAGAGATGGACAGTGAGGAAGGGGAAGAGAAATACTTGGCATTTCTAACACTCACAGCAAACGCTTAGAAGACGGCAATTATCAACCCCACCGACAGTTACATTCCCTGAAAGGCAATAGCTAGGAGTCCATCTAAGCCAGGAGGGGAGCCCCTCTTCTCTGAGAACTGCAAGAGATGGATAAAAGAAGGTGAATCCCACAAATCCAATGGAAAATAGCTGTGCTCAAGGATCAGAAGAATATCTCCTGGTAAGATGATATCAATTCCCCCTCCCCTGGACCCCCACCGTGGGGCAATCCAGAGGATCCATTCTATTTCTCTCAAAATACCAACGGCTTTTCTCAGGGCATTATAACCAAAGAATCCAAAATGTCTATGGGAACACAAAGGAGTCAAAACAGTCAATGCAATCTGCCATAAAGCTCTGAAATGGACGTAACAGGCTGCCTGATAGCCAATTAGACTCTCAGACTAGGATCATCAGGACAGCATAGTACTGGGAAGAAGTCAAACACGCAGAACCAGATCCATGGAATTGATTTGAGGTTCCAGACGTAAACCCAAGCTTCTACGGTCAATTCCTCAACGCCAAAGGAGGGGAGGTGATAAGAATGGAAAAAAAGAACCTCTGCAAGGAAAGGCCGTGGGAATTGGAGATGGTTCCATCTGAACAATCATATTGGCTTTTGGTCTCATAACATTTCAGATTCAAACACATCAATGCAAAGCCTGAAGTGATGAAACTCTTGGAAATAAGCACGGGCCATAGGCGCCATAATGTCAGGGACTTCTCAACATGTGTGTGGGGGTGGAAGAAAATTGGGTCTCTTCAAGTCAAGGAAACAGTAAACCAAAGGACACCCACCAGCTTCCATCCACTTGAACAGCTTTGCAACAGAAAAGCTAAGAATTTGCTAATCAAAATGGTAACAAACTGAACAAAAAAGAATATTAGCAAGCAGAATATCGGAGAAGGTGTTCCTACGTAAAAGAGACTGAGAACTCACACCACTAAGTCTCCCAGAACAAACCCCAGATCTAGCCCTTCCCCTAACACCAATTTCAACCCCAAACATTTAACTCACTCTACACGAAACACTAAAGCCTCACCCTAGGTCAACAGTTTACATGCTTACATACATTCACATGCATTCAATATCCACAGGAGAGACACAGAGAGGAAGACAGACTGAATTTGGAAAGGTCAAGAAAGAAACGGAACGCGGAAGAGAGACTGAACCAGGGAGAGAGGAAATGAGTCGATTTCACAGAATTTGCATGTATCTCTCTTGAGGTAGGAAACATTGACAATGCGTATTCCCCCTGCAAGTGGTAAAATGACACAAGATGATGAGACTCAAAGACAAGGATGCGGGGAGCCACTGTTTGGGCAGACTCCCCCACTCCTCGAGGCTGAGTGGGACACTTGAGTAGGACAAGGAAAGTTGATATCAGAGGAGGCGATGTCTGAATATGACCTTCCGGTCCTCCCAATGCCGGGGTCCAGAAATAGGCAGGAAGCAGACTGCCTTTTCCCAGGTCCCAGAGCCCATCCAGGCCTGATTCTGCCCCATTCTGTGCTAGGTCAGCCCTGTGTGAAATCTGTCCTTTGGGAAGTCTCAGTGTCCAAGCTCCATGTGATAGAGGCCCAAAGTATGAACAGGAACTGGAGTTGTTCGTAGGCTGACAAACCTAGGCAGCAGATGGGAGTGTTCCCCACTCTGAAGATCAAGAGACTGGGTTACCCTACGGAGCACATGCCTTGCCCAGGGCCACATCATTTCTGAGAAGGATCCTGGGCTGAAAACATCTGTGTCCTCAGAGCTCAGGCCCTGGCTGCACCCAGGTCTCCCCAATGCTGTGGGGTGGGCTGTGTGGTTTCACTGTGCCTGCATGTGGTCTAAGGACGTGGGGGAACAGGCAGAAACCCAGAGGTTCCCTTGGGGAGCTTTGTGGAAGGGACCTCGGCCACGAACCAGGAAATGATGTCACTTCCTGGCAACAGAACCCAACAGAACCCGCAAACCGTGTATCCAGTCCTCCCCAGCGGAGAGGAGCCCCCAGCCAGATCGTTTGCTGTCAAGATGTTCTGCTGCTTGCTCTTGCCCAGATGCTGCCGGGACCTCAGGCGAGCTCACAGGAAGACTGTGTGGGCACGCGGTTTACACTGGCTCAGCTCCCCCCCCTCCCCCGAGAGTCCTCTGGCCCTTTGCCCGAAGGAACAGAAAGGTAACAGGGGAGCCCCAGGCCAGGTCCGGCCACCTTTCCTGTCCCACCCGGGGAAGCCTGAGGCCTATCGCTGTGTGTGGATGGGGGTTTTTCGGGGTGTGTCTATCTCAAGCAAGCCCAACCGCATGTGGGTCAGGAGACCATGGGTCGCTTGTGTCCACGCCCCAGGGGAGAGAAGGCTTGGTGGCATGGGGAGTGTCCAGGCAGAGCCGCGTGCCCAGGCTGACCTCACACCCTCAGGGGTGTCTCTGTCCACCCGGGTGGGTAGCTGAGCAGATCTTTGTCTTTGCTCTTTCTGTGAGCAGAAGGGCAGACAGGCAGAGGCAGCAGCCATCCTGGCCAGCCTCATCCCAGAAATATCGAAGCAGGGCTGGCTGATGGTCACTATCATTGCAGAGCGTCCCACCCGAGTTGGCCCCTGAGGGGCACACCCCATCCACCTCCCAGAAGGAGGGCTCAAAGCACTAGCCCCCCGCCTGGGAGGCCCAATGCAGGCTCCAAGTGAGCGTGGCCAAGGAGGGCTCAGCCCAACTGAAGATGAAGACGGAGCGGGCAAGGCCTGCTACCCAGACACCACCCAGCATGCACCCCGGGGCCCAGTCTCAGGCTGCCACAGAGCTCCGCAGAGCCAGCCCTGACCCAGAGTTCTGAGAAGCTTTGCACCTGAGGTAGCAGGAGGACCTGAAACCCAGGACGGCATAGCACAGACGTGAGGCGGCTGGGACTGCTGAACATGAGTGTAGGGATTCAGTGCTGAGTCACACAGGTAGGAGTCCCCCAGAGCTGGGGCTGGGCCTGGACCAAAGGCTAGACTCACACCACCCATCTTGGAGACTGCAGAGAAGACTCCGATGCTGGGCCTTCTTAGAGAATCTCTAGGAAACTTCTGTGCCCACTTAGGCACATGGCAAGGCTGGCCTGTGGCAAACTTTTCTTCTCCCCCAGCTCTAGCTCCGGCCGTCAAACTCAGCGAGCCTCCACCTCCAACACCTGTCCCTACGGAGGTGGGAGCTCGAGGTGCAGGACCCAGGGATCCACTGAAGGGGGTTCGAGACCTGAGACGTACCCTCCCAGAGACATGTGGCCAACCGGGTATTGGCAGGCACACTCAGCACATCGGATTTCTGTGCCTGCACAACCCACAGCCCCAGGACCAAATGTCCCACCCCGTTTCCAGATCCTGCACCTCAACGTGCACTTACACGTGCTCGGGCGTTGGTGGCAGAACCTGAGTCAGGGTCTGAGTGACCACCTGCACAAGGGCAGCCTGCCCTGGCTCCTGCCAAGGACTCAGACACCTACCATGACGGTCCCAACCCTGCAGGGAGAAAAGGCCCCTGCTCTGGACAGAGACCCAGAGCCCTTTCAGCAAACACCTCGTCCAGGGGCGCGTTTGGCTCTGCAGGCTCCATCCTTGTGTGTTCCCTGTGGATGACGTCCACTCCCTCCCCACCCAGGGGAGACTGACTTCCTTTCCCCTGAGCTGATTTTCATCAGGCTCCTAGGCATCTTTCTTCTCATCTTTTATGTCTTTTATGGCTTTCTGTATATTTTGCTCACAAGTGTGTGTCAATAAATTTTCCTTCCTTGATGCCATTTGGGAATATATAGGCCTTCACAATGCTGTGTAAGCATCACCACTGTCTACATTCGGACACCCTCACTCTATCCCCCCACCCACTTCTCAGCAAAGCCTGGATTCATGGCAAGCACTGCCCATTCCTCTCTCCCCCGCCTGACAACATTGAGTCTATTTCTTTCTGCATTTCTTCCCATCCTTTCGGGGTCCCCAATCAATGCAATCACTGAAATGAAAGGAAACTGGATTTTCCTGTGACTGAAGGTGAACGTTATAGTCTCTCAGTATTGTTAGAGTCTTGACATGCCCATGAATTCTACAGTGCATGGAATTCTCTAGGCCAGAATCCTGGAGTGGGTAGCTTTTCCCTTCTCTGGGGGATTGTTCTGAGTCCCCACATATTGGAAGACCAAACTGGAGAATTCTGGTTTCTATGTCATTTGAAGGAGACTTTGGGTATATAAAAGGACAGTGTAGGTCCTTTCAAGATGTCATCTCCCCATCGAAGCCCTCTCGATAACTGCTCAGTATCTCCAGGTAGGCAGTGCTGTTGTAAGTGGGACACCTCAGACACAAGGAAATGCTGAGTTCTTCTCCCGGCTCAAAAAAACTCACAGCAATAAACCACGCAGGAGAAATGGAAAGATAAATCCACACCAACAAAGGGAAAACTCTTCCTCAGAACACAAGGCCAGAAAAAGACCCACCATCCTTGTGGTCCCCACATGCTCGAGAAAATGTATGATCGGGAAGGAAACAGAAGAAACATATGCAGGTCCAATGAGAGGCAATGGACATGGCTAGTGTAGCTCAGAGACAGCCTGACGCTTTGCGTGGACATGCGGTCAAAAGGAAACACAGGGCAGGTGGCAGTGTCATCATCTAGAGCTAGGTGTTCATCATGGTGACAACCAGCCTTCGGGACCACAAGAGGGAGCAGAGGGCCTAACAGAGCCCATAGACATCTCTCTCGCTATCTGGGAGAAGAGTGTGCCGGACCCATCAAAGTCCCATAGGAGCATCTATTGACGATCAGTGCCCACCCTCAGGGTGGATCCCACTCCACTTCTGGCACAGTGGCTCCTGTCTTCTGAGATGCTTACCTCTGGAGGTCCGAAGCCACAGGCCTGCTGGGAGCATGCTGAGACGAAACTCCCTTCAGCTGCTCACACAGCCAAGGGCACACAAGGATGCCAGTGGCCTGTGGCTCACAGATGGAAGATCTGCCCCCTGACAATCCGGTCTGGGTATTTGTGATGAAAGGGAGGCCGCACCCAACTCCCTTCATTGGAGTCAGCACCCCTTCTGCTAGAGCTGCTGAATCCATTCAACTGTGAAAACGCAAGCTGAAAAACACCCATCTTTCCGAGAATTTCTCCTAAAAAGTTTAGGAGCAACGCATTTGGAACCCAGAGGGGATGACATACATGTCCATGGAAACTTGACACCTCTCAACAAATGCACTTCAAATGATTCCTAGACATACGTTCCATGGAAAATAGTTCACAAAGCCAGAAGGAAATGAAGCAGATATTAGACATGAGCTCTGTGTCTTTACACACAATACAGAAAGACACTACACAAAGAGTAACCAGGGAACACAGTGAACTTGTCTCACCAATAATTGGACTCTGGGAGAAATGGTCTGTAAAACGCAAACAACACATCCCAAGCTGAGAGACAACTGTTTGCATACACAGAGCTTAGGCAGATTTAGCTTCTAATACACAAGTGACATGAACACAAAGAAGCCTGAGGGAGAGGTCTGAAGGGACACCAGGCGAAGGAAGGGACCTGGAGAGTACACCAAATGATGCCCAGCACTGAGCACCTGAGAAACATTATCTACCTGCACTCCCCAAGGCCCTGGGGACCCTGGACTAGGCCTGTTCTACCTGGAGGCTCAGAGAGATGGACAGTGAGGAAGAGGAAGAGAAATCCTTGGCATTTCTAACATTCACAGCAAAAGCGTAGAAGGAGAAGGCAAGGATCCACCCCACCGACAGTGACATTTCCTGAAAGGCAATAGCTTGGAGTCCATCTAACCCAGGAGGGAAGCCCCTCTTCTCAGAGAACTGCAAGAGATGGATGAAAGAAGGTGAAGCCCACCAATGCAATGGAAAATAAGCTGTGCTCCCGGATCAGAAGAATTCCTCCTGGTAAGATGATGTCACTTCCCCCTCACCCCAACCCCCACCGTGGGGCAATGCAGAGGTTGCATGCTATTTCTCTCAAAATAGCAAAGGCTGTTCTCAGGGCATTATAACCAAAGAATTCCAAAATGTCTATGGAAACAGAAAGGAGTCAAAATAGTCAATGCAATCTGCCACAAAGCCCTGAAATGTACATAGCAGGCTGCCTGATAGCCAAGTAGACTAGGATCATCAGGACAGCATGGTACAAACATGCAGAACCAGATCCATGGAATGGAATTGAGGGTCCAGAAATAACCCCAAGCTTCTATAGTCACTTCATTGACGTCAAAGGAGGGGAGGCGATATGAATGGGAACAAGAGCCTCTGCAAGGAAAAGCTGTGGGTATTGGAGATTGTTGCATCTGAATAATCACATTGGCTTTTGGTCTCGTAACACCTCAGATTCAGTGAAACACATCAACACAAAGCCTGAAGTCATGAAACTCCTGGAAATAAGCACGGGCCATAGGTTCCTTAATGTCAGGGACTTCACGACATGTGTGTGGTGGCGGAAGCAAAATTGCATCTCTTCAAGTCAAGGAAACAGGAAACCAAACAACATCAACTAGCTTCCATCCACTTGAACAGCTTTGAAACAGAAATGCTTAGCATTCACAACTCAAAATGGAAACAAACTGAACACAAAGGAATATTTGCAAGCAGAATATAGAAGAAGGGTTTCCTAAGTAAAAAACACAAGAACTCACACGACTAAGTCTCACAGAACAAACCCCAGACCTATCCCTTCCCCTAACGTCAACTCCATCCCCAAACCTTTACCTCACTGGAAAGGAAACCTTGAAGCCTCACTCTAGGTCAACAATATACATGCTTACATTCATTCACAGGCACGCGAGCATCCACAGCAGAGACACAGAAAGGAAGATACTGAATGAATTTGGAAAGTTCAAGAAAGAGAGAAGGAGGGAGAGAGACTGAACAATGGAGAGATGAAATGAGTCGATTCCACTAAATTTGCATGAATCTCTCTTGAGTTTTGAAACAATGACAATGCCTATTCCCACTGCAAAGGGGAAAATGACCCAAGTTGATGAGGCTCAAAGACAAGGATGCGGGGAGCCACTTTTGCGGCAGCCTCCCCAACCGCTCAAAGATGAGTGGGACACTTGAGCAGGAGGATGAAAGTTGATATCAGAGGGAGCGATGGCTGAATGTGACCTTCCGGTCCTCCCAATGAGGGGGTCAAGAAATAGGCAGGAAGGGGACTGCCTTTTCCCAGGTCCCAGAGCCCATCCAGGCCTGATTCTGTCCCATTCTGTGCTAGGTCAGCCCTTGTTTGTGCCGGTGGAAGAACTCAGACTTTCCCTTATGCCTGCAGTTTCCCACTGAAACAGCACTGCCTACCTGGAGATTCTGAGCACATTTGCTGAGAGGGCTTCGTTTGGCAGATGACTTCTTGAAAGGACCTACGCGGTCCTTTCAGATACCCAAAGGCTACTTCAAATAAAATAGAAACCAGAATAATCCAGTTTGGTCTTCCAACATATGGGGAGTCAGAACAATTGCCTGGAGGAGGGAAAAGCTACCCACTCCAGGATTCTGGCCTAGAGAATTCCATGGAGTGTAGAATTCATGGGAATGCCAAGACTAGAATGATACTGAGAGAGTATAACTTTCACCTTCAGTCAGACCAAAATAAAGTTTCCTATCTTTTCAGTGATTGGCATTGATTGAGGACCCCGAAAGAATGGGAAGAAATGCAGAAAGAAATAGACTCAATGCTGTCAGGCGGGGGAGAGAGGAACGGGCAGTGCTTGCTATGAATCCAGGCTTTGCTGTGAAGTTGGGGAGGGGGGAGAATGAGGGTGTCCGAATGTAGACAGTGGTGATCCTTACACAGCATTGAAGGCCTCCATATTCCCAATGGTATCAAGGAAGGAAAATTTATTGACACACACTTGTGAGCAAAATATACACAAAGCCATAAAAGACATAAAAGATGAGAAGAAAGATTCCTAGAAGCCTGATGAAAATGAGCTCAGGGGAAGGGAAGTCAATCTCCCCTGGGTGGGGAGGGAGTGGAGGGCGTCCATGGGGAACACACAGGGGTGGTGGCTGCAGAGCCAACTGCACCCCTGGATAAGGTATTTGCCGAACGGGCTCTGGGCCTCTGTCCAGAGCAGGGGCCTGTTCTCCCTGCAGGGGTTGGACAGTCATGGTGGGCATCTGAGTCCTGGGCAGGAGCCAGGACAGGCTCCCTCTGTGCAGGTGGTCAATCAGGCCCTGACTTTAGTCCTGCCGCCAAAGCCCGAGCAGGTGCAAGTGCCGGTGGAGGTAGAGGCTATGGGCTTCGATATTTCTGAGCTGAGCCTGGCCAGGATGTCTAATGTTTCTGCCCGTCTGCCCTTCTGCTCCCAGAAACAACAGAGATGAATGCCTGCTCAGATACCCACCAGGGAGGATGGAGACCCCCCAACAAGGGCTTGAGGTCAGCCTGGGCACACGGCTCTTCCTGGACGCTCACCATGCCACCAAGCGTGCTCTCCCCTGGGGTGTGGACACAAGCGGTCCACGGACTCCTGACCCACCTGTGGCTGGGCTTGCTTGAGGCAGACACAGCCTGAGAAACCCCCATCCACACACAGCGAAAGGCCTCAGGCTTCCACGGGTGGGACGGGAGAGGTGGGAGGACCTGGCCTGGGGCTCCCCTGTTACCTTTCTTTTCCTTCGGGCAAAGGGCCAGAGGACTCTCGGAGGGGCCCTGGGCCAGTGTCGACGGCCTTCCTGCACTCTCTGCCTGTGAGCTCCCCTGAGGACCTGGCCTCTGGGCAGGGGCAAACAGCAGAACATCTTGACAGCAAGCGATCTGGCTGGGGGCTCCTCTCCGCTGGGGAGGCCTAGATACACGTGTTGTGGGTTCTGTTGGGTTCTGTTGCCAGGAAATGACATCATTTCCTGGTTCGTGGCCTAGGTCCCTTCCACAAAGTTCCCCAAGGGAACCTCTGGGTTTCTGGCTGTTCTCCCATGCCCTTATGCCACGTGCAGGCACAGTGACACACATTCAGCCCACCCCACAGCCTTTGGGAGACCTGGGTGCAGCCAGGACCTGAGCTCTGAGGACACAGCTGCTTTCAGCCCAGGTTCCCTCTTCTCAGAAGTGATGTGGTCCTGGGCAAGACTTGTGCCCCCCTTGGTTTCCCCAGTCTCTCCATCTGCAGAGTGGGGGTCACTCTTCCATCTCCTCCCTAGGTCTGTCATCCTACAAACAGCTCCAGTGCCTGTTCAGACTTTCGGCTTCTATCACATGGAACTTAGACACTGAGACTTCCCAAAGGACGGATTCAACACAGGGCTGACCTAGCACAGAATGGGCAGAATCAGGCCTGGATGGGCTCTGGGACCTGGGAAAAGTCAGTCCCCTTTCTGCCTATTTCTTGACCCCTGCATTGGGAGGACCGGAAAATCATATTCACACATCGCGACCTCTGATATCAACCTTCCTCGTCCTATTCAAGTGTCCCACTCAGCCTCGAGGCCTGGGGGAGGCTGCCCCAACAGTGGTTCCCCGAATCCTTGTCTTTGCAACTCATCAACTTGGGTCATTTTCCCCCTTGCAGGGGGAATAGGCACTGTCATTGTTTCCATCCTCAAGAGAGATTCATGCAAGTTCTGTGAAATTGACTCACTTCCTCTCTCTATTGTTCAGTCTCTCTCCCTCGTTCCGTCTCTTTCTTGATCTTTCCAAATTCATTCTGTAATTTCCTTTCTGTGTCTCTCCTGTGGATGCTCGCATGTCTGTGAATGCATGTAAACATGTATAGTATTGACCTAGGGTGAGGCTTTATGGTTTCGTGTCGAGTGAGATAATGGTATTAGGTTGGAGTTGGTGTTAGGGGAAAGGATAGGTCTGGGTTTTTTTCTGGGAGACTTAGTTGTGTGAGTTCTCAGTCTCTTTTACGTAGGAACCCCTTCTCCGATATTCTGTTTGCAAATATACTTTTGTGTTCAGTTTGTTACCGTTTTGATTTGTGAATGCTTAGGTTTTCTGTTGCAAAGCTGTTCAAGTGGACAGAAACTCGTGGGTGTCCTTTCGTTTCCTGTTTCCTTGACTTGAAGAGACCCTACTTTGCTTTTCCACCCACATATGTTGAGAAGTCCCTGACATTAAAAGCCTATGTCCTGTGCTTATTTCCAGGAATTTCTTCACTTCAGGCTTTGCTTTGTTGTGTTTCACTGAATCTGACGTGTTCTGAGAACAAAAGCCAACGTGATTGTTCAGGTGGAACCATCTGCAATTCCCACCGTCTTTCGTTGCACAGACTCTTGTTCCCATTCTTATCGCCTCCCCTCCTTTGGCGTCGAGGAACTGAGAGTAGAAGCTTGGGTTTATGTCTGGACCCTCAATTCCATTCCATGGATCTGGTTCTGCATGTTTGATTTCTTCCCAGTACCATGCTGTCCTGATGATCCTAGTGTGATAATCTAATTGGCTATCAGCAGCCTGCTATATACATTTCAGGATTTTGCGGCCGATTGCATTGACTCTTTTGACACTGTAGTGTTTCCATAGACATTTAGGAATTTTTTGGTTTTTATGCCCTGAGAGCAGCCGTTTTAATTTTGAGAGGAATAGCGTGGAACCTCTGGATTGCCCCACGGTGTGGGTCCGGGGGAGGGGGAAGTAACATCATCTTATCATGAGTAATTCTTCTGATCCATGAGCACAGCTTATTTTCCATTGGATTGGTGGGCTTCTCCTTCTTTCATCCATCTCTTGCCGTTCTCTGAGAAGAGGGGCACCCCTCCTGGGTTAGATGGATTCTTAGCTATTGCCTTTCAGGGAATTTACTGTCGTTGGGGTTGATACTTGCCTTCTCCTTCTAAGCGTTTGCTGTGAGTGTTAGAAATGCCGAGGATTTCTCTTCCCCTTCCTCACTGTCCATCTCTCTGAGCCTCCAGGTGGAAGAGGCCTAGTCCAGGGTCCCACGGGGCTCGGGGAGTGCAGCTAGACCGTGTTTCTCAGGACCTCAGTGCTGGGCATCATTCGGTATACTCTCTGTGTCCCTTCCTTTGCCTGGTGTCCCTTCAGACCTCTCCTTCAGGCTAGTTTGTGTTCATGTCGTTTGCATATTAGGAGCCAAATCTTGCCTAAACTCTGTGTATGCAAAGAGTTGTCTCCCAGCGTGGGAGGTGTCTTATGCGTATTTCAGACGGTCTTTCCCAGAGTCCTAATCTTGGATTTGACAAAGTTCACTGTGTTCTCTGGTTACTCTTTGTGTAGTGCCTTTCTGTAATGTGTGTAAAACTCAGAGTTCATGTCTAATGTATGCTCCATTTACTTCTGGATTTATGAACCGTTTTGCATGGTACATATGTCTAGGAATCATTTGAAATGCATTTGTTGAGAGGTGTCAATTTTCATGGACATGCATGTCATCCCCTCTGGTTTCCAAATGCGTTGCTGGTAAACCATTTTAGAGACCTTGTCGGAAAGACGGGTGTTTTTCAGCATGAATTTCCACAGTTGAATGAATTCAGCAGCTCTAGCATCAGGGACGCTGTGTCCAGTGAAAGGGGAGTCGGGTGCGTCCTCCCTTTCAAAACTGGTCCCCAGTTCAGGTTGACAGAGCTTTGATCTTCCATCTGTGAACCAGAGGCCACAGGCATCCTCGTGTGTCCTTGTCTGTGTGAGCACCTGAAGTGAGGTTCTACTCCACAGGCGCCCAGCAGGTCTGCAGCTTTGGATCGCTACAGGTGAACATCTAAGAGGACAGGAGCAACCGTGCCAGAAGTAAGTGGAATTCACCTTGAGGGTTGGCATTGATCATTAAGTGATGCTACTGTGGGACTTTGATTAGTCCGGCAATTTCTTCTGCCAGAGAGCGAGAGAGATGTCTATGGCTCTGCTAGGCCCTCCGCTCCCTCTTTGGGTCCCGAAGGCTGGTTGTCATCATCCTGTACACCTAGCTGTGAGATGATGACCACCGCCACCTGCACTGTGTTTCCCTTTGCCCATGTGACCATGCGAAGAGTCAGGACATCTCTGAGCTACACTAGCCATGTGCATTGCCTCTCATTGGACCTGCACATGTTTCTTCTTTTTAATTCCTGATCACTGATTTTCTCAAGCATGGTGGGTCTTTCTCTGGCCTTGTGTTCTGAGGAACACTTGCTCTTTGTTGGTGTGGGTATATCTTTCCATTTCTCCTGCCTGGTTTATTCTTGTGAGTTTGTTTGTGCCGGCGGAAGAACTCAGACTTTCCCTTGTGCCTGAGGTGTCCCACTTACAACAGCACTGCCTACCTGGAGATTCTGAGCATATTAGCGGAGAGGGCTTCATTTGGAAGATAACATTATAAAAGGACCTACAAGTCCTTTCAGATCCCCAAAGGCTACTTCACACTTTGGTCTTCCAATATGTGGGAAGTCAGAACAATCCTCTGGAGAAGGGAAAAGCTACCCACCCAAGATTCTGGCCTAGAGAATTCCATGGACTGTAGAATTCATAGGGATGCCAAGACTCTAACGATACTTAGAGACTATAACTTTCGCCTTCAATAAGAGCAAAATCCAGTTTCCTATCATTTCAGTGAATAGCGTTGATTGGGAACCCCGAAAGAATGGGAAGAAATGCAGAGAGTAGTGGACTCAATGTTGAGAGGAACGGGGAATGCTTGCCATGAATCCAGGCTTTGCTGCGAAGTGGAGGGAATAGAATGAGGGTGTCTGAATGTAGACAGCGGTGACGCTTACACAGCATTGTAAAGGCCTCCATATTCCCAAGGAAGGAAAATTTATTGACACACACTTGAGAGCAAAATATACAGAAAGCCATAAAAGACATAAAAGATGAGAAGAAAGATGCCTAGGAGCCTGATGAAAATGAGCTCTGGGGAAGGAAAGTCAATCTCCCCTGGGTGTGGAGGGAGTAGACGGCGTCCACGGGGAACACACAGGGATGGAGGCTGCAGAGCCAACTGCGCCCACGGATGATGTGGTTGCCAAAGGGTTCTGGGCTTCTATCCAGAGCAGGGTCCTGTTCTCCCTTCAAGTGTTGGATAGTCATGGTGGGTGTCTGCGTCCTTGGTAGGAGGCGGGGCAGGTTGCTGCTCCAACGTTGGTCACTGAGGCCCTGACTCGGGTTCTGCCGCCAAAGCCTGAGCAGGTGCAAGTGCACATGGAGGTGGAGGTTCTCGCAAGTGGGGTGGTACATCTTGGCCTGGCGCTGGTTGTTGTGCAGGCACAGAGATCTGATGTGCTGAGGGTGGTGGCCAATACCCGGCTGGCCCCGTGTCATTGGGAGGAGACGTCTCAGGTCTCGATCTCCCCTCAGTGGATCCGTGAGTCCTGCACCAGGAGCTCCCACCTCCATAGGGACAGGTCTTAGACATGGAGGCTGGCTGAGTTTGACGGCCAGAGCTAGAGCTGTGGGAGAAGAAAACTTTGCCACAGGCCAGCCTTGCCATGTGCCTAAGTGGGCACGAAAGCTTCCTAGAGATTTGCTAAGAAGGCCCAGCATCAGAGTCTTCTCTGCAGCCTCCAAGATGGGTGGTGTGAGGCTAGCCTTTTTTCCAGGCCCAGCCCCAGCTCTGGGGGACACCTCCCTGTGTGGCTCAGCACCGCCTCCCCACACTCACAGGCAGTAGCCCCAGCCAACTCACCTCTGTGCTCTTCCGTGCTGGGCTCCAGGTCTTCCTGCTGCCTCCGAGGCAGGGCTTCTCGGAGTTCTGCATCAGAGCCGGCTGTGCTGAGCTCCGTGGCAGCCTGAGACTGGGTCCCAGGGTGTGTGCTGGGTGGAGTCTGGACAGCAGACCTTGCCCACTTCCTCTTCATCGCCAGTTGGGCTGAGCCCTCCGTGGCCACCCTCACCTGGAGCCTGCACTGGGCCTCCCGAGCAGGGGGCTGGTGCTCTGAACCCTCCCTTTGAGAGGTGGATGGGGTGTGCCCCTCAGAGGCCACCTCGGGTGGGACGGTCTGCAATGTCAGTGACCATCAGCCAGCCCTGCTTCGATATTTCTGAGGTTAGCTTGGCAAGGATGGCTGCTGCTTCCTCCTGCCTGCCCTTCTGCTCCAAGAAAGACCAGAGACACGAGTGTCTGCTCAGATACCCACCTGGGAGGATGGAGAATACCCTGAGGGCATGAGGTCAGCCTGGGCATCTGGCTCTGCCCGGACACTCCCCATGCCACACAGCCTGCTCTCCCCTGGGGTGTGGACACAAGAAGCACATGGGCTCCTGACTGAAATGCGGCTGGGCTTGCTTGAGGCAGACACACCCCAAGAAACCCCCATCCACACACAGGGAAAGGCCTCAGGCTTCCCTGTGTGGGAGAGGAGAGGTGGCCAGACCCAGTCTGGGGCTCCCCTGTTACCTTTCTTTTCCTTCAGCAAAGGGCCAGAGGCCTCTCGGCGGGGGCCCTGAGCCAGTGTTGACCGTGTTCCCACGCATTCTGCCTGTTAGCTAGCCTGAGACTCCGTCCTCTGGGAAGGGGCAAACAGCAGAATATCTTCACAGCTAGCGATCTGGCCAGGGTCTCCTCTCTGCTGGCCAGGCCTGGATACACAGGTTGCGGGTTCTGATGGGTTCTGTTGCCAGGAAGTGACATCATTTCCTGGTTCGTGGCTGAGGTCCCTTCCACAAAGCTCCCAAACGGAACTTCTGGTTTTCTGGCTGTTTCCCCATGCCCTTAGGCCACGTGCAGGCACAGTGACACCCACAGAGCCCATCCCACAGCCTTGGGGAGATCTGGGTGCAGCCAGGTGCTGAGATCTGAGGACAAAGCTCCTTTCAGAACAAGCTCCTTCTTCTCAGAAGTGTTGTGGCCCTGGGCAAGCCATGTGCCCCACAGGGTTTCCCGTCTCTCCATCTGCAGAGTGGGTCACAATCTCCCTTCTCCTGACAAGGTCTGTCAGCCTATGAGGAGCTCCAGTGCCCTTTCAATATTTGGGCCACTTTCACTTGGAGCTTGGACACAGACTTCCCAAAGGATGGATTCCACACAGGGCTGACCTAGCACACAATGGGCAGAATCAGGCATGGATTTGCTCTGGGACCTGGGAAAAGGCAGTCACCTTCCTGCCTATTTATGGCCCCCGATTTGGGAGGACCGGAAGGTCATATTCACACATCTCCCGCTCTGATATCAACCTTCCTCGTCCTACTCAAATGTCCCACTCAGCCTCGAGGGGAGGGGAGGCCTCCCCAACAGTGGCTCCCCGCATCCTTGTCTTTGAGTCCCATCATCGTGGGTCATTTTACCACTTGCAAGAGAATAGGCACAGTCATTTTTTCCAAATTCAAGAGAGATTAATTCAAATTCTGTGAAATTGACTCATTTCCTCTCTGCATTGTTCAGTCTCTCTCCCTCGTTTCCTCTCTTTCTTGACCTTTCCAAATTCAGTCTGTCTCTTCCACTCTGTGTCTCTCCTGTGGATGCTCGCATGCCTGTGAAGGCATGTACGCATGTATATTTTTGGCCTAGGCTGAGGCTTTAGGGTTTCATTTTGAGTGAGGTAAAGGTTTGGGGTTGGAGTTGGTGTTAGGGGAAGGGTTAGGTCTGGGGTTTGTTCTGGGAGACTTAGTGATGTGAGTTCTCATTCTCTTACATAATAACCCCTTCTCCGATATTCTGCTTGCAAATATGCTTGTGTGTTCACTTTGTTACCATTTTGATTTGTGAATGCTTAGCTTTTCTGTTGCAAAGCTGTTCAAGCGGATGGAAGCTGGTGGGTGTCCCTTGGTTTCCTGTTTCCTTGAATGGAAGAGACCCAATTTTGCTTCCCCCACACACACACGTTGAGAAATCCCTGACAAGGAGGACCCTATGGCCCCTGCTTATTTCCAGGAGTTTCATCACTTCAGGCTTTGCGTTGATGTGTTTCACTGAATCTGACGTGTTCTGAGACCAAAAGCCAATGTGATTGTTTAGATGGAAACATCTCCATTTCCCACGTCCTTTCGTTGCAGAGGCTCTTGTTCCCATTCTTATCGCCTCCCCTCCTTTTGCGTCAATGAATTGACCATAGAAGCTTGGGTTTAGTTCTGGACCCTCAATTCCATTCCATGGATCTGGTTCTGCATGTTTGATTTCTTCCAAGTACCATGCTGTCTTGTTATTCTGGTGTGATAATCAAATTGGCTATCAGGCAGCCTGCTATGTCCATTTCAGGGCTTTGCGGCAGATTGCATTGACCCTTTTATCACCTTTGTGTTTCCATAGACATTTTGGAATTCTTTGGTTATAATGTCCTGAGAGCAGCAGTTGGTATTTTGAGAGGAATAGCGTGGAACCTCTGGATTGACCCACGGTGGGGATAAGGGGGATGGGGAACTGACATCATCTTACCAGGAGGAATTCTTCTGCTCCGTGAGCACAGCTTATTTTCCATTGGATTTGTGGGCTTCACTTTCTTTCATCCATCTCTTGCAGTTCTCTGAGACGAGGGACTTCCTTCCTGGGTTAGATGGACTCCTAGGTATTGTCTTTCTGGGTATGTCACTGTCGGTGGGGTTGTTCCTTGACTTCTCCTTCAAAGCATTTGCTCTGAGTGAGAAATGCCAAATATTTCTCTTCCCCTTCCTCACTGTCCATCTCTCTGAGCCTCCAGGTAGAAGAGGCCTAGTTCAGGGACCCATGGGGCTCGGGGAGTGCAGCTAGACCGTGTTTCTAAGGCCCTCAGTGCAGGGCATCATTCAGTGTACTCTCCGTGTCCCTACGTTCACACCTCTCCTTCAGGCTCGTTTCTGTTCATGTCATTTGTGTATTAGGAGCCAAATCCTGCCAAAGCTCTCTGTCTGTAAACTGTTGTCTCCCAGCTTGGGATGTGTCATTTGCGTTTTTCAGAAGGTCTTTCCCAGAGTCCAAATCTTGGATTTTATTTTTTTTTAATTTATTTTATTGGAGGCAAATTACCTTACATTAATATATTGGTTGGTTTCACCATATATTGAGACGAATCTGCTCCGGGTGTACATGTGTTCCCTTTCTTGAAAGCCCCTCCCACTTCCCTCTTCCCCATATCCTCCCTCCAGGTCATCCCCATGCACCAGCCCCGAGCATCCTGTATCATGTGTCGAATCTAGACTGGTGATTCATTTCACATATGATAATATATGTGCTGCAATGTCGTTCTCTCCAATCATTCCACCTCACCCTCTCCCATAGAGTCCCAAAGACTGTTTTATACACCTATGTCGCTTTTCCAGTGTCGTATACAGGGTAAATGTTACCATCTTTCTAAATTCCATATATATGTGTTAGTATACTGTATTGGTGTTTTTCTTTCTGGCTTACTTCACTATGTATAATAGGCTCCAATTTCATCCACCTCATTAAAACTGATTCAAATGCATTCTTTTTGATGGCTTAAAAATATTCCATTGTGTATATGTACCAAAGCTTTCTTATCCATTCATCTGCAGATGGACATCTAGGTTGCTTCCGTGTCGTGGCTATTATAAACAGTGTAGCGATGAAAATTGGAGTACATGTGTTTCTTTCAATTCTGGTTTCCTCCATGTGTATGGCCAGGAGTGCAATTGCTGAATCATATGGTAGTTCTTTTTCCAGTTTTTTGAGGAATCTCCACACTGTTCTCCATAGTGGCTGTACTAGTTTGCATTCCCACCAACAGTGCAGGAGGGTTCCCTTTTCTCCACAGCCTCACCAGCATTTATTGCATGTAGACTTTTGGATAGCAGCCATTCTGATTGGTGTAAAATGGTATCTCATTGTGGTTTTGATTTGCATTTCTCTGATTATGAGGGATGTTGAGCATTTTTTCATGTGTTTGTTAACCATCTTTATGTCTTTGAACAAATATTAAACGCAGCAAGGAAAAAACAACAAATAACACACAAGTTGATCCCCATAAGGATAACCGCTGATCTCTCAGCAGAAACCCTTCAGGCCAGGAAGGAATGGCAAGACATACTTAAAGTGATGAAAGAAAGTAACTTATAGCCCAGATTACTATACCCAGCAAGGATCTCATTCAAATATGAAGGAGAAATCAAAAGCTTTACAGACAAGCAAAAGCTGAGAGAATTCAGCATCACCAAACCAGCTCTCCAACAAATACTAAAGGATCTTCTCTAGACAGGAAACAGAGAAAGGGTATACGAACTAGAACCCAAAACAATAATGAAAATGACAATGGGATCATACATATCAATAATCACCTTAAACATAAATGG
Source organism: Moschus berezovskii (assembly GCF_049115385.1). NCBI lineage: Eukaryota > Metazoa > Chordata > Mammalia > Artiodactyla > Moschidae > Moschus > Moschus berezovskii. Next base: position 71,076,820 of record NC_142481.1, on the reverse strand, counting down.
GTTGAATGCCCCAACCAAAAGAAAAAGGTTGGCTGAATGGATACAAAAACAAGACCCCCATATATGTTGTCTAAAAGAGACCCACCTCAAAAAGAGGGACACATACAGACTGAAAGTGAAGGGCTGGAGGAAGGTATTCCACACAAATAGAGACCAAAAGAAAGCAGGAGTTGCAATACTCACATCAGATAAAATAGATTTTAAAACAAAGACTGTGAAAAGAGACAAAGAAGGCAACAACATAATGATCAAAGGATCAATCCAAGAAGAAGATATAACAATTATAAATATTTATGCACCCAACATAGGAGCACCACCATATGTAAGACAATTACTAACAAGTATGAAAGGGGAAATTAACAATAACACAATAATAGTGGGAGACTTTAATACCCCACTTACATCTATGGATAGATCAACTAAACAGAAAATTAACAAGGAAACACAAACTTTAAATGATACAATAGACCAGTTAGACCTAATAGGTCTCTAAAGGACATTTCACCCCCAACCAATGAATTTCATCTTTTTCTCAAGCACACACGGAACCTTTTCCAGGATAGATCACATCCTGGACCATAAATCTAGCCTTGATAAATTCAAAAATATTGAAATCATTCCAAGCATCTTTTCTGACCACAATGCAGTAATATTATATCTCAATTACGGGAGAAAAACTATTAAAAATGCCAACATATGGAGGCTGACCAACACACTGCTGAATAATGAACAAATAGTAGAAGAAATCAAAAGAGAAATCAAAATATGAATAGAAATGAATGAAAATGAAAACACAACAACTCCAAACCTCTGGGACACTGCAAAAGCAGTGCTAAGGGGGAATTCAAAGTAATACAGGCACACGTCAAGAAACAAGGAAAAAGACAACTAAATAACCTAACTCTACATCTAAAGCAACAAGAAAATGAAGAAATGAAGAACCCCAGGGTTAGTACAAGAAAAGAAATCGTAAAAATTAGGGCAGAGTTAAATGCAAAAGAAACAAAAGAGAACATAGCAAAAATCAACAAAGCCAAAAGCTGGTTCTTTGAGAAGGTAAATAAAATTGACAAACCACTAGCCAGACTCATCAAGAAACAAAGGAGGAAGAACGAAGTCAATAATATTAGAAATGAAAATGAAGAGATCACAACCGACAACACAGAAATACAAAAGATTATTAGAGAATACTATTAGCAATTATATGGCAATAAAATGAATAACCTGTAAGTAACGGACAAATTCCTAGAAAAGTACACCTTGCCAAAACTGAACCAGGAAGAAATAGCAAATCTGCACAGACCCATCACAAGCACGGATCTAGAGGAAGAAATCGGAAATCTTCCAGCAAACAAACGCCCAGGTCCAGACGGCTTCACAGCTGAATTCTACCAAAAATTTAGAGAAGAGCTAACACCTATTCTACTCAAACTCTTCCAGAAAATTGCTGAGGAAGGGAAACTTCCAAACTCATTCTATGAGGCCACCATCACCCTAATCCCAAAACCTGCTAAAGATCCCACAAAAAAAGAAAACTGCAGGCCAATATCACTGATGAACATAGATGCAAAAACCCTTAACAAAATTCTAACAATCAGAATCCAACAACACATTCAGAAGATTATACATCATGACCAAGTGGGCTTATCCCAGGAATGCAAGGATTCTTCATTATCCGCAAATCAATCAATGTAATACACCACATTAGCAAACTGAAAAATAAAAATCATATGATTATCTCAATAGATGCAGAGAAAGCCTTTGACAAAATACAACATCCATTTATGATAAAAACCCTCCAGAAAGTGGGAACAGAATGGACATATCTCAGCATAATAAAAGCTATGTATGACAAACGCACAGCAAACATTATCTTCAACGGTGAAAAACTGAAAACATTTCCCCTAAAGTCAGGAACAAGACAAGGGTGCCCACTCTCACCACTACTATTCAACATAGTTCTGGAAGTTTTGGCTACAGCAATCAGAGCAGAAAAAGACATAAAAGGAATACAAATTGGAAAAGAAGAAGTAAAACTTTCACTGTTCGCTGATGACATGATCCTCTACACAGAAAACCCTAAAGACTCTACCAGAAAACTACTAGAGCTAATCAATGAATACAATAACGTTGCAGGATATAAAATCAACACACAGAAATCCATTGCATTCCTGTACACTAATAATGAGAAAATAGAAAGAGAAATTAAGGAAACTATTCCATTCACTGTTGCAACGAAAAGAATTAAATACTTAGGTATATATCTACCTAAGGATACAAAAGACTTGTACATAGAAAACTATAAAGCACTAGTGAAAGTAACCAAAGAGACACTAATAGATGGAGAAATATACCGTGTTCGTGGATTGGGAGAATAAATATTGTGAAAATAAGTATAATATCCAAAGTAATTTATACTTTCAATGCAATCCCTATGAAGCTACCAATGATATTTTTCACAGAACTAGAACAAATAATCTCACAATTTGTATGGAAATACAAAAAACCTCGAATAGCCAAAGCAATCTTGAAGAAGAAGAATGGAACTAGAGGAATTAGCCTGCTGGACTTCAGGCTCTACTACAAAGCCAGTCATCAAGACAGTATGGTACTGGCAAAAAGACAGAAACATTGATCAATGGAATAAAATAAAAAAACCAGAGATAAATCCACTCACCTATGGACACCTTATCTTTGACAAAGGAGGCAAGAATATAAACTGGAGAAAAGACAGTCTCTTTAACAAGTGGTGCTGGGAAAACAGGTCAGCCACTTGTAAAAGAATTAAACTAAAACACTTCCTAACACCATACAACAAAATAAACTCAATATAGATTAGAGAGCTAAATGTAAGACCAGATTCTATAAAACTCTTAGAGGAGAACGTAAGCAAAACACTCTCCGACATAAATCACAGCAGGATCCTCCATGACCCACCTCCCAGAATATTGGACATAAAAGCAAAAATAAACAAATGGGACTTAAATACAATCAAAATTTTCTGTACAGCAAAGGAAACTATAAGCAAGGTGAAAAGACAGCCTTCAAAATGGGAGAAAATAATAGCAAATGAAGCAACTGATAAAGGATTAATCTCCAAAATATACAAGCAACTCCTTCAGCTCAATTCCAGAAAAATAAGTGACCCAATCAAAAAATGGGCCCAATCTTGGATTTTAAAAATTTCACTGTGTTCCCCGGTTACTCTTTGTGTAGTGCCTTTCTGTATTGTGTGTGAAAACTAAGAGCTCATGTCTAATGTCTGCTCCATTTCCTTCTGGATTTGTGAACGGTTTGGAATATAACATATGTCTAGGAATCATTTGAAGTGCAATTATTGAGAGGTGTCAAGTTTTCATGGACATGCATGTCATCCCCTCTGGTTTCCAAATGCATTGTTCCTAAACTCTTTTGGAGACCTTCTCGGAAAGAAGGGTGTTTTTCAGCTTGCATTTCCACAGATGATTGGATTCAGCAGCTCTAGCAGCAGGGACACTGTGTTCAGTAAAAGGGGAGTCTGGTGCGGCCTCCCTTTCAGCACCGATCCCCATTTCCGTTTGACAGGGCACTGATCTTCCATCCGTGAGCCAGAGGCCACAGGCATCCTTGTGTGCCCTTGTCTGTGTGAGCAGCTGAAGGGAGTTTCGTCTCCACAGGCGCCCAGCTTGCCTGCAGCTTCGGAACGACAGAGGTGAGCATCTCAAAGGAGAGGAACAACCGTGCCAGAAGTGGAGTGGGATCCACCCTGAGGTTGGGCACTGATCATCAAGAGATGCTTCTGTGGGACTTTGATGGGTCTGGCACACTCTTCTGCTAGAGAGTGAGAGAGATGTCTGTGGGCTCTGCTAGGCCCTCCACTCCCTCTTTGGGTCAAGAATGCTGGTTATCACCATCCTGAGCACCTAGCTCTGAGATGATGACCACCGCCACCTGCACTGTGTTTCCCTTTGCCCGCGTATACATGCGAAGCGTCAGGCTGTCTCTGAGCTACACTAGCCATGTGCATTGCCTCTCATTGGACTTGTGCATGTTTCTTCTGTTTCCTTCCCAAGCACTGATTTTCTTGAGCATGTGGGGGCCACAAGGATGGTGGGTCTTTCTCTGGCCTTGTGTTCTGAGGAACACTTGTCCCTTTGTTGGTGTGGGTTTATCTTTCATTTCTCCTGCCTGGTTTATTGCTGTGAGTTTGTTTGTGCCGGCGGAAGAACTCAGCCTTACTCTTGTGCCTGAGGTGTCCCACTTACAACAGCAATGCCTACCTGGAGATTCTGAACACATTTGCTGAGAGGGCTTCGTTTGGCCGATGACATTTTGAAAGGACCTACACGGTCCTTTCAGATACCCAAAGTATCCTTCAAATGACATAGAAACCAGAATTCTCCAGTTTGGTCTTCCAATATGTGGGGAGTCAGCACAATCCCCTGGAGGAGGGAAAAGCTACCAACTCACGGATTCTGGCCTAGAGAATTCCGTGGATGGTAAAATTCATGGGGATGCCAAGACTAACAATACTGAGAGACTATAACATTCACCTTCAGTCAGAGCAAAATCCAGTTTCCTCTCATTTTAGTGATTGGCATTGATTGTTGAACCCCCCAAAATGGGAAGAAATGCAGAGAGAAGAAGACTCAATGTTGTCAGGCGGGGGAGAGTGGAACGGGGACTGCTTGCAATGAATACAGGTTTTGCTGGAAGTGGGGGGGGATAGAATGAGGGTGTCCAAATGTAGACAGTGTTGATGCTTACACAGCATTGTGAAGGCCTTCATATTCCCAACTGGCATCAAGGAAGAAAATTTTATTGACACACACTTACGAGCAAAATAAACAGAAAGCTATCAGTCAGTTCAGTTCAGTTCAGTCGCTCAGTCGTGTCCGACTCCCCGCGACCTCATGAATCACAGCACGCCAGGCCTCCCTATCCATCAGCAACTCCGGGAGTACACTCAAACTCATGTCCACAGAGTCGGTGATGCCATCCAGCCATCTCATTCTCGGTCGTCCCCTTCTCCTCCCGCCCCCAAACTTTCCCAGCATCAGAGTCTTTTCCAGTGAGTCAACTCGTCGCCTGAGGTGGCCAAAGTATTGCACTTTCAGCTTTAGCATCAGTCCTTCCAATGAACACCCAGGATCGATCTCCCTTACTATGGACTGGTTGGATCTTCGTACGGTACAAGGGACTCTCAAGAGTCTTCTCCAACACCACATTTCAAAACCATCAATTCTTGGGTGATCAGCTTTCTTCACAGTCCAACTCTCACATCCATACATGACCATGGGAAAAACCATAACCTTTACTAGACTGACCTTTGTTGGCAAAGTAATGTCTCTGCTTTTCAATATACTATCAAGGATGGTCATAACTTTCCTTCAAAATAGTAAGCGTCTTTTAACTTCATGGCTGCAATCAGCATCTGCAGTGATTTTGGAGCCCCAAAAAATAAAGTCTGACACTGTTTCCACTGTTTTTCCATCTAATTCCCATGAAGTGATGGGACCAGATGGCATGATCTTTGTTTTCTGAATGTTAAGCTTCAAGACAACCTTTTCACTCTCCTCTTTCACTTTCATCAAGAGGCTTTTGAGTTCCTCTTCACTTTCTGCCATAAGGGTTTTGTCATCTACATATCTGAGATTACTGATATTTCTCCCAGCAATCTTGATTCCAGCTTGTGCTTCTTCCAGCCCAACGTTCCTCATGATGTACTCTGCATATAAGTTAAATAAACAAGGTGACAGTATACAGCCTTGAGGTACTCCTTTTCCTATTTGGAACCAGTCGGTTGTTCCATGTCCAGTTCTGATTGTTTCTTCCTGACCTGCATACAGGTTTCTCAAGAGGAAGGTCAGTTGGTCTGGTATTCCCATCACTCTCAGAATTTTCCACAGTTTATTATGATCCACACAGTCAAAGGCTTTGGCATAGTCAATGAAGCAGAAATAGATGTTTTCCTGGAACTCTCTTGCTTTCTCCCTAATCCAGCGGATGTTGGCAATTTGATCTCTGGTGCCTCTGCCTTTTCTAAAACCCGCTTGAACATCTGGGAGTTCACGGTTCACATATTGCTGAAGCCTGGCTTGGAGAATTTTGAGCATGACTTTAGTAACGAGTGAGATGAGTGCAATTGTGCGGTAGTTTGAGCATTCTTTGGCATTGCCTTTCTTTGGGATTGGAATGAAGGCCGACATTTTCCAGTCCTGTGGCCACTGCTGAGTTTTTCAAATTTGTTGGCATATTGAGTGCAGCACTTTCACAGCATCATCTTTCAAGATTTGAAATAGCTCAACTGGAATTCCATCACCACCACTAGCTTTGTTCGTAGTGATGCTTTCTAAGGCCCACTTGACTTCACATTCCAAGATGTCTGGCTCTAGGTCAGTGATCACGTTATCGTGACTATCTTGCTCTTGAAGATCTTTTTTGTACAGTTATTCTGTGTATTCTTGCCACCTCTTCTTAATATCTTCTGCTTCTGCTAGGTCCCTACCATTTCTGTCCTTTATCGAGCCCATCTTTGCATGAAATGTTCCCTTGGAATCTCTAATTTTCTTGAAGAGATCTCTTGTTTTTCCTATTCTGTTGTTTTTCTCTATTTCTTTGCATTGATCACTGAGGAAGGCTTTCTTATCTCTCCTTGCTATTCTTTGGAACTCTGCATTCAGATGCTTATATCTTTCCTTTTCTCCTTTGCTTTTTGCTTCTCTTCTTTTCACAGCTTTTTGTAAGGCCTCCTCAGACAGCCATTTGGCTTTTTTGAATTTCTTTTCCATGGGGATTCTCTTGGTCCCTGTCTCCTGTACAATGTCACGAACCTCCGTCCAGAGTTCATCAGACACTCTAGCTATCAGATCTAGTCCCTTAAATCTATTTTTCACTTCCACTGTATAATCATAAGGGATTTGATTTAACTCATACCTGAATGGTCTAGTGGTTTTCCCTACTTTCTTCAATTTAAGTCTGAATTTGGCAATAAGGATTTCATGATCTGAGCCACAGTCAGCTCCTGGTCTTGTTTTTGCTAACTGTATACAGCTTCTCCATCTTTGGCTGCAAAGAATATAATCAATCTGATTTTGGTGTTGACCATCTGGTGATGTCCACTTGTAGAGTCTTCTCTTGTGTTGTTGGAAGAGGGTGCTTGCTATGACCAGTGCGTTCTCTTGACAAAACTCTATTAGCCTTAGCCCTGCTTCATTCCGTGCTCCAAGGCCAAATTTGCCTGTTACTCCAGGTGTTTCTTGACTTCCTACTTTTGCATTCCAGTCCCCTATAATGAAAAGGACATCTTTTTTGGGTGTTAGTTCTAAAAGGTCTTGTTGGTCTTCATAGAACCGTTCAACTTCGGCTTATTCAGCGTTACTGGTTGGGGCATAGGCCTGGATTACTATAATATTGAATAGTTTGCCTTGGAAAAGAACAGAAATCATTCTGTCTTTTTTAAGATTGCATCCAAGTACTGCATTTCGGACGAGGAGAAAAATGCCTAGGACCCTGATGAAAATCAGCTCAGGGTAAGGAATGTAAATCTCCCCTGGTTGGGGAGGGAGTAGACGGCGTCCATGGGGAACACACAGGGATGGAACCTGCAGAGCCAACTGCGCCCCTGGATGATGTGGTTGCCAAAGGGCTCTGGGCTTCTGTCCAGAGCAGGGGCTTGTTCTCCCTGCAAGGTTGGGACAGTCATGGTGGGCGTCTCAGTCCTTGGTAGGAGGCAGGTCAGGCTGCTGCTGCGAAAGTAGTCACTCAGGCCCTGACTCGGGTTCTGCCACCAAAGCCCGAGCAGGTGCAAGTGCGCATGGAGGTGGAGTTTCTGGAAGGTGGGGTGGGACATCGGTGCCTGGGGTTGGCGGTCATGCAGGCACAGATTTCGGATGTGCTGAGGGTGCTGACCAGTACCCGACTGGCCCCATGACATTGGGAGGGGACGTCTCAAGTCTCGATCTCCCCTCAGTGGATTCCTGGGTCCTGCTCCTTGAGCTCCCACCTCTTTAGGGACAGGTCTTGGACGTGGAGCCTGGCTGAGTTTGATGTCCAGAGATAGAGCTGTTTGAGAAGAAAAATTTGCCACAGGCCAGCCTTGCCATGTTCCTAAGTGGGCAAGAAAGCTTCCTAGAGATTCCCTAAGAAGTCACAGCATCGGAGTCTTCTCTGAAGTCTCCATGATGGGTGGTGTGAGACCAGCCTTTGATCCAGGCCCAGCCCCAGCTCTTTGGGACTCCTCCCTGTGTGGCTCAGCACCACGTCCCCACACCCACAGGCATTAGCCCCAGCCATCTCACCTCCGTGCTCTGCCGTACTGAGTTCCAGGTCTTCCTGCTGCATCCAAGGCAGGGCATCTCGGAGCTCTGGGTAACAGCCGGCTGTGCTGATCTCCATGGCAGCCTGAGACTGGGCCCCGGGGTGTGTGTTGGGTGGCGTCTGGGCAGCAAGTCTTGCCCGCCTCCTCCTAATCGCCAGGTGGGCTGAGCCCTCCATGACCACGCTCACTTGGAGCCTGCACTGGGCCTCCCAGGCAGGGGGCTGGTGCTCTGAGCCCTCCCTCTGGGAGGTGGATGTGGTGTGCCCCTCGGACCATCTGCAATTACAGTAAACATCAGCCAGCCCCGCTTCAATATTTCTGAGCTGAGCCTGGCCAGGATGGCTGCTGCTTTTGCCGCCTGCCCTTCTACTCCCAGAAAGACCAGAGAGACGTGTGTCTCAGATACCCACCCGGGAAGTCGGAGACCCCCATGAGGGCGTGAGGTCAGCCTGGGCAGCCAGCTCTGTCCGGACTCTGCCCATGCCACCCAGCCTGCTCTCCCCTGGGGTGTGGACACAAGCATCCCACGGGCTCCTGACCCACATGCGGCTGGCCGTGCTTGAGGCAGACACACCCCAAGAAACCACCATCCACACACAGGGAAAGGCTTCAGGCTTCCCCGGGTGGGATGGGAGAAGTGGCCGGACCCGGCCTGGGCCTCCCCTGTTACCTTTCTGTCCCTTCGGGCAAAGGGCCAGAAGCCTCTCGGGGGACCCCTGAGCCAGCGTTGACTGCATTCCCACACACTCGGCTTGTGAGCTCGCATGAGGCCCAGGCCTCTGGGCAGGGGCCAACAACAAAACATCTTGACAGCAAGCGATCTGGCCAGGGGTTCCTCTCCGCTGGCCAGGCCTGGATACACGGGTTGTGGGTTCTGTTGTGTTCTGCTGCCAGGAAATGACATCATTTCCTGGTTCGTGGCTGAGGTTCCTTCCACAAAGCTCCCCAAGGGAACCTCTGTGTTTCTGGCTGTTCCCCACTTCCTTAGGCCACTTGCAGGCACAGTGACACCCACAGGCCTTGGAGAGACCTGGGTGCATCCAGGACCTGAGCTCTGAGGACACAGCTGCTTTCAGCCCAGGTTTCTTCTTCTCAGAAGAGATGTGGCCCTGGGCAAGCCATGTGCCCTGCAGGGTTTCCTGTCTCTCCATCTGCAGAGTGGTGCTCACTCTCCCATTTCCTGCCTAGGTCTGTCAACCTACGAACAGCTCCAGTGCCTGTTCAAACTTTGGGCCGCTCGCATATGGAGCTTGGACACTGAGACTTCCCAAAGGATGGATTCAACACAGGCCTGACCTAACACAGAAAAGGGCAGAATCAGGCCTGGATGGGCTATGTTACCTGGGAAAAGGCAGTTCCCTTCCTGCCTATTTCTTGACCCCGGATTGGGAGGACCAAAAGTCATATTCAGACATCGCCCCCTCTGATATCATCCTTCCTTGTCCTACTCAAGTGTCCCACTCAGCCTCGAGGGGAGGGGAGGCCTCCCCAACAGTGGCTCCCCACATCCTTGTCTTTGAGTCCCATCATCGTGGGTCATTTTACCACTTGCAAGAGAATAGGCACAGTCATTTTTTCCAAATTCAAGAGAGATTAATTCAAATTCTGTGAAATCGACTCATTTCCTCTCTGCATTGTTCAGTCTCTCTCCCTCGTTTCCTCTCTTTCTTGACCTTTCCAAATTCAGTCTGTCTCTTCCACTCTGTGTCTCTCCTGTGGATGCTCGCATGCCTGTGAAGGCATGTACGCATGTATATTTTTGGCCTAGGCTGAGGCTTTAGGGTTTCATTTTGAGTGAGGCAAAGGTTTGGGGTTAGAGTTGGTGTTAGGGGAAGGGTTAGGTCTGGGGTTTGTTCTGGGAGACTTAGTGATGTGAGTTCTCATTCTCTTACATAATAACCCCTTCTCCGATATTCTGCTTGCAAATATGCTTGTGTGTTCACTTTGTTACCATTTTGATTTGTGAATGCTTAGCATTTCTGTTGCAAAGCTGTTCAAGCGGATGGAAGCTGGTGGGTGTCCCTTGGTTTCCTGTTTCCTTGAATGGAAGAGACCCAATTTTGCTTCCCCCACACACACACGTTGAGAAATCCCTGACAAGGAGGACCCTATGGCCCCTGCTTATTTCCAGGAGTTTCATCACTTCAGGCTTTGCGTTGATGTGTTTCACTGAATCTGACGTGTTCTGAGACCAAAAGCCAATGTGATTGTTTAGATGGAAACATCTCCATTTCCCACGTCCTTTCGTTGCAGAGGCTCTTGTTCCCATTCTTATCGCCTCCCCTCCTTTTGCGTCAATGAATTGACCATAGAAGCTTGGGTTTAGTTCTGGACCCTCAATTCCATTCCATGGATCTGGTTCTGCATGTTTCGTTTCTTCCCAGTACCATGCTGTCCTGTTATCCTGGTGTGATAATCAAATTGGCTATCAGGCAGCCTTCTATGTCCATTTCAGGGCTTTGCAGCAGATCGCATTGACCCTTCTGTCTCCTTTGTGTTTCCATAGACATTTTGGAATTCTTTGGTTATAATGTCCTGAGAGCAGCAGTTGGTATTTTGAGAGGAATAGCGTGGAACCTCTGTAATGCCCCACTGTGGGGATCGGGGGCATGGGGAACTGACATCATCTTACCAGGAGGAATTCTTCTGCTCCGTGAGCACAGCTTATTTTCCATTGGATTTGTGGGCTTCACCTTCTTTCATCCATCTCTTGCAGTTCTCTGAGAAGAGGGACTTCCCTCCTGGGTTAGATGGACTCTTAATTATTGCCTTTCAGCGAATGTCACTGTCGGTGGGGTTGATCCTTGCCTTGTCCTCCTAAGCGTTTGCAGTGAGTGTTAGAAATGCCAAGGATTTCTCTTCCCTATCCTCACTGTCCATCTCTCTGAGATTCTTTGTAGAACAGGCCAAGTCCAGGGTCCCATGAGTCTCGGGGAGTGCAGCTAGACCGTGTTTCTCAGGCCCTCAATGCTGGGCATCACTCGGTGTACTCTCTGTGTCCTTTCCTTCTCCTAGTGTCCCTTCACAGTCCTCTCCTTCAGGCTCATTTGTGTTCATGTCGTTTGTGTATTAGGAGCCAAATCCTGCCTAGGTTCTGTGTCTGTAAACAGTTGTCTCCCAGCTTGGGAGGTGTCGTTTGTGTTTTACAGACCGTATTTCCCAGAGTCCAAATCTTGTTTAGACAGTGTTCACTGTGTTCCCTGGTTACTCTTTGTGTAGTGCCTTACTGTATTGTGTGTGGAGACTAAGAGCTGATGTCTAATGTCTGCTCCATTTCCTTCTGGATTTGTGAACGGTTTTGCATGGAACGTATGTCTAGGAATCATTTAAGTGCATTTGTTGATAGGTGTCAAGTTTCCAAGGACATGCATGTCATCCCCTTTGGTTTCCAAATGCGTTGCACATAAACTCTTTTGTAGACCTTCTTGGAAAGATGGGGGTTTTTCACTTGCATTTCCGCAGATGAATGGATTCAGCAGCTCTAGCAGCAGGGACGCTGTGTCCAGAGAAAAGGGAGTCGGTTGCGGCATCCCTTTCAGCACTGATCCCCAGGTTGGGTTGACAGGGTGCTGATCTTCCATCTTGAGCCTGAGGCCACAAGCATCCTTGAGTGTCCTTGGCTGTGTGAGTAGTTGAAGTGAGTTTCGACTCCACAGGCGCCCAGCAGGCCTGCGGTTTCGGACCACCAGAGGTGAGCATTTCAGAGGAGAGGAACAACCGTGCCAGAAGTGGAGTGGGATCCACACTAAGGGTGGGCACTTATCGTCAGGAGATGCTCCTGTGGGACTTTGATGGGTCTGTCACACTCTTCTGCCAGAGAGAGAGAGAAATGTCTATGGGCTCTGCTAGGCCCTCCACTCCCTCTCGTGGTCCTGAAGCTTGGTGTTCACCATCCTGAGCACCTAGCTCTGAGATGATGACCAGCACCACTTGCACTGTGTTGCCCTTTGCCCGCATGACCATGCGAAGTGTCAGGCTGTCTCTGAGCTATACTAGCCATGTGCATTGCCTCTCATTGGACCTGCACATGTTTCTTCTGTTTCCTTCCCGATCACTGATTTTCTCCAGCGTGTGGGGGCCACAAGAATGGTGGGTCTTTCTCTGGCCTTGTGTTCTGAGGAATATTTGTCCCTTTGTTGGTGTGGGTTTATCTTTCCATTTCTCCTGCCTGGTTTATTGCTGTGAGTTTGTTTTTTGCCGGCGGAAGAACTCAGCCTTTCTCTTGTGCCTGAGGTGTCGCACTTGCAACAGCAATGCTACCTGGAGATTCTGAACACATTTGCCGAGAGGGCATCGTTTGGCAGATGACATCTTGAGAGGATCTACCTGGTCCTATCAGATACCCAAAGGATCCTTCAAATGACATAGAAACCAGAATTCTCCAGTTTGGTCTTCCAATATGTGGGGAATCAGCACAATCCCCTGGAGAAAGGAAAAGCTACTGACTCCAGGATTCTGACCTAGAGAATTCCATGGACTGTAGAATTCACGGGAATGCCAAGACTAATAATACTGAGAGACTAAAACATTCACCTTTAGTCAGAGCAAAATCCAGTTTCCTCTCATTTTAGTGATTGGCATTGACTGGGGACCCCGAAAGGATGGGAAGAAATGCAGAGAGAAGACGACTCAATGTTGTCAGGCGGAGGAGAGATGGATGGGGACTGCTTGCCATGAATCGAGGCTTTTTTTTTTCTGAAGTGAGGGTGGATAGAATGAGGGCATCCCAATGTAGACAGTGGTGATGCTTACACAGCATTGTGAAGGCCTCCGTATTTCCAACTGGCATCAACGAAGGAAGCTTTATTGACACACACTTAGGAGCAAAATATACAGAAAGCTATAAAAGAAAATAAAGAGGAGGAGAAAAATGCCTAGGACCCTGATGAAAATCAGCTCAGGTTAAGGAAATTCAGTCTCCCCTGGGTGGGGAGGGAGTGGACAGCATCCATGGAGAACATAAAGGGATGGAGGCTGCAGCGCCAACCGCGCCCCTGGATGATTTGGTTGCCGAAGGGCTCTGGGTCTCTGTCCAGAGCAGGGGCCTGTTCTCCCTGTAGGGGTGGGACAGTCATGGTGGGTGTCTGAGTCCTTTGCAGGAGCCAGGGCAGGCTGCCTCTGCACATGTGGTCACTCAGGCCTTGACTGGGATTCTGCTGCCAAAGCCTGAGTAAGAGCAAGTGCACGTGGAGGTGGAGTTTCTGGAAGGCCAGGTGGCACATCGGGGCCTGGGGCTGGGGGTCATCCTGGCACAGAAATCCGATGTGCTGAGGGTGCTGGCCAGTACCCAGCTGGCCCCGTGTCATTGGGAGGGGACGTCTCAGGTCTCGGTCTCCCTTCATTGGATCCCTGTGTCCTGCACATGGACCTCTCTCCTCCTCCTTGGTGACATGTCTTGGATTTGGAGGCTGGCTGAGTTTGAAGGCCAGAGCTAGAGCTGGGGGAGAAGAAGAGTTTGCCACAGGCCAGCCTTGCCATGTGCCTAAGTGGGCCAGAAAGCTTCCTAGAGATTCGACAAGAAGGCCCACCATCGGAGTCTTCTCTGCAGTCTCCAAGATGGGTGGTGTGAGGCCAGCCTTTGGTCCAGGCCCAGCCCCAGCTCTGGGAGACTCCTCTCTCTGTGGCTCATCACCACCTCCCCACACTCACATTGAGCAGCCCCTGCCGCCTCACCTCTGTGCTCTGCCCTGCTGGGCTCCAGGTCCTCCAGCTGCCTCCAATGCAGGGCTTCTCAGAGCTCTGGGTCAGAGCCAGCTGTGCTGAGTTCGTGGCAGCCTGAGACTGGGCCCCGGGTTGTGTGCTGTGTGGTGTCTGAGCAGCAGGCCTTGCCCTCTTCCTCTTCAACGCCATTTGGGCTGAGCCCTCCGAGGCCACTCTCACCTTGAGCCTGTACTTAGCCTCCAGGGCAGGGGGCTGGTGCGCTGAGCCCTCCCTCTGGGAGGTGGATAGGGTTGGGACGATCTGCAATGATAGTGACAATCAGCCAGGCCTGCTACGATATTTCTGAGCTGTGCCTGGCCAAGATGGCTGCTGCTTGTGCCTGCCTGCCCTTCTACTCCAAGTAAGACCAGAGACACATGTGTCTGCTCAGATACCCACCCAGAAGGACGGAGAACCTCATAAGGGTGTGCGGCCAGCGTGGGTAGCTGGCACTTCTCGGCCTCTCCTCATGCCACCCAGCCTGCTCTCCCCTTTGGTGTGGCCACAAGCAGCCCATGGACTCCGGACCCTCATGTGGCTGGGCTTGCTTGAGTTTGACACACCCGGAGAAACCCCCAACCACACACAGCAAAAGGCCTCAGTCTTCCCCACGTGGGACGGGAGATGTGGCTGGACCCGGTCTGGGGCTACTCTGGTACTTTTCTGTTCCTTCGGGCAAAGGGACAGAGGCCTCTCGAGGAGGGGGGTGCCTGAGCCAGCGTCGACCGCATTCTCACACGCTCTGCCTGTGAGTTCTCCTGAGGCCCCGGCCTCTTAGCAGGGGCAAGCAGCAGAACATCTTGACAGCAAGTGATATGGCTTGGGGCTCCTTTCCGCTGGGGAAGCCTGGATACATGGGTTGCAGGTTCTCTTGGGTTCTGTTGCCAGGAAGTGACATCATTTCCTGGGTTCGTGGCTGAGGTCCCTTCCACAAGCTCCCAAAGGGAACCTCTGGTTTCTGGCTGTTCCCCAATGTCCTTAGTCCACGTGCAGGCAAAGTGAAACGTACACACCCCATCCAACAGCCTTGGGGAGAACTTGGTGCAGCCAGAGCCTGAGCTCTGAGGACAGAGCTGCTTTCAACCCAGGCTCCTTCTTCTCAGGAGTGATGTGGCCCTGGGCAAGACATGTGCCCCGCAAGGTTTCCCCAGTCTCTCTGTGTGCAGAGCGGGGTCCCTCTCCCATCTCCTGCCTAGGTCTGTCAGCCTACGAACAGCTCCAGTGCCTGTTCAAACTTTGGGCCTCCATCAAAAGGAGCTTGGACACAGACTTCCCAAAGGAAGGATTCCACACAGGGCTGACCTAGCACAGAATGGGGCAGAATCAGGCCTGGATGGGCTCTGGGACCTAGGCGAAGGCAGTCCCCTTCCTGCCTATTTCTTGACCCCCGCATTGGGAGGATCGGAAGGTCATATTCAGACATCACCCCTTCTGATATCAACCTTCCTCGTCCTACTCAAGTGTCCCACTCAGCCTCGAGGGGTGGGGGAGGCTGTTCCAACAGTGGCTCCCCACATCCTTGTCTTTGAGTCTAATCATCGAGGGGGAATAGGCACTGTCATTGTTTCTATCCTCAAGAGAGATTCATGCAAATTCTGTGAAATTGACTCATTTCCTCTCCCCATTGTTCAGTCTCTGTCCCTCGTTCCGTCTCTTTTATGACCTGTCCAAATTCAGTCTGTCTCTTCTTCTCTGTGTCTCTCCTGTGGATGCTCACAAACTGTGAATGCATGTACACATGTATAATATTGACCTAGGGTGAGGCTATAGTTTTTCCTTTCGAGTGAGGTAATGATTTGGGACTGGAGTTTGTGTGAGGGGAAGGGATTCGTCTGTGGTTAATTCTGGGAAACAGTGGTGGGATTTCTCACTCTCTTTTACGAAGGAACCCCTTCGCCGACATTCTGCTTGCAAATATTCTTTTGTGTTCAGCTTGTTACCATTTTGATTTGTGAATGCTGAGCTTTTCTGTTGCATAGCTGTTCAAATGGATGCAAGCCCATTGGTGTCTTTTGGTTTTCTGTTTCCTTGACTTGAAAACACCCAATTTTGCTTCACCCACCACACATGTTGAGAGGTCCCTGACATTAAGGAGCCAATGTCCCTTGTTTATTTCCAGGACTTTCATCTCTTCAGTTTTGCGTTGATGTGTTTCACTGAATCTGAGGTGTTATGAGACCAAAAGCCAATGTGATTTTTCAGATGGAACCATCTCCAATTCCCTTTGTCTTTTTTTGCAGAGGCTCTTGTTCCCATTCGTACTGTGTACCCTCCTTTGGCATCGAGGAATTGACCATAGAAACTTGGGTTTATTTCTGGACCCTCAATTCCATTCCATGGATCTGGTTCTGCGTGTTTCATTTCTTCCCAGTACCATGCTGTCCTGATGATCCTAGTGTGATAGTCTAACTGTCTATCAGGCAGCCTGTGATGTCCATTTCACGACTTTGCGGCAGATTGCATCGACTCCTTTGACTCCTAATATTTCCATAGACATTTTGGAATTATTTGGTTATATTACCCGGAGAACAGCTGTTGGTATTTTGAGAGGAAGAGCGTGGAAACTCTGGATTGCCACACGGTGGGGGTTGGGGGGAGGGGAAACCGACATCATCTTACCAGGAGGAATTCTTTTGATCCGTGAGCACAGCTTATTTTCCACTGGATTGGTGGGCTTCACCTTCTTTCATCCATCTCTTGCAGTTCTCTGAGAACAGGGGCTTCCCTCCTGGGTTAGATGGACTCCTAGCTATTGCCTTTCAGGGAATGTCACCGTTGGTGGGGTTGATACTTGCCTTCTCCTTCTAAGTGTTTGCTGTGAGTGATAGAAATGCCAAGCATTTCTCTTCCCCTTCCTCACTGTCCATCTCTCTTAGCCTCCAGGTAGAACAGGCCTAGTCCAGGGTAACACGCATCTCGGGAAGTGCAGCTAGATCGTATTTCTCAGGCCCTCAGTGCTGGGCATCATTCGGTGTACTCTCCGTGTCCCTTCCTTCACCTGGTGTCCCTTCAGACGCCTCCTTCAGGCTCGTTTGTGATCATGTGTTTTGTGTATTAAGAGCCAAATCCTACCTAAGTTCTGTGTATGCAAACAGTTGTCTCCCAACGTGGGATGGCTCGTTTGCATTTTTCAGAAGGTCTTTCCCAGAGTCCAAATCTTGGATTTGACAAAGTTCACTGTTCCCTGGTTACTCTTTGTGTAGTGCCATTCTGTATTGTGTGTGAAGACTCAGAGCTCATGTCTAATGTCTGCTCCATTTCCTTCTGAATTTGTGATCCGTTTTGGATGGAATGTATGTCTAGGAATCATGTGTAGTGCATTTGTTAAGAGGTGTCAAGTTTCCATGGACATGCATGTCATCAACTCTGGTTTGCAAACGTGTTGTTCCTAAACCCATTTGGAGAACTTCTCGGAAAGATGCGGGGTATTTTTTAGCCTTCATTTCCACAGTTGAATGGATGCAGCAGCTCTAGCAGCAGGGATAGTCTAATTGCTTAACATCTGAAGAGAAATCCCACATTCCCTCTTCAAATTCGAAAGAATACTCAGCACCTTATATGAAACTCAAAGTGTTCCCCGAGATACCCGACCAACCTCGAGAGGAGCAGCGAGATTCCTGCCACAACTCAAGAAGAGACCAGTTTTCCACTCGTCATGTCGAGGTGAGGATCGATTCCCCTTCTTTGTCCGGAAATTAATCCCGATGTTCCTGTTGAATGTGAAGAGGAGGCCTATGTTCCCCTGAAACTCGAGAGGACCCTGGGGAGTCGTGTCGCAATTCAAAAAGACACGGATTATCCCATCCGCTCGAATAAGGACTGATTCCACTGTGCTGATTCAAAGAGAACTTCCGGGATCAAGTAACACCAATAAGGGAGGCCTGACTTCGCAAGTGCATCATGGAGGAAAAGCCCCAGGACAGAAATTGAACTCAACAGGAGGCCTCCCACCCCTTGGACAACTCGAAAAGATAGCGGGGTTTCAAGCCTCAACAAGAGACGTGGCATGACTCCCCTGTTGAAACATCATAGGAAGACTGAGACCCATGTCAGAACTAGAGAGACAATCTGAGGTTAGCGCCTCAACTCCAGATCAGACCCTATTCCCCTGCACTGACTCGAAAGACATCCCAAAGGCTTCTCACAGCTCAAAAGGATTCCGGACTTCTCAGAGACAACTTGAGATGCTCGGTGAGGCCTCTTTTGCAACTCGAGGGATCCGAAAGTTTCCTGCCTCCATCCTAGAAACACTCTGGCATTACCCCTTTCAATGTGAATTGAAGCCCGATTCCTCTGCATTGGCTCGAGAACAATCACGACCTTCCCCTTGCAAATTGACTTCCTTGAGGCAACACGAGTGTCTCCTTGAGTTCCTGGCGTAACTCGAAAGGAAATCCAAACTTCCCTTCGCAACTCACCAAAAACCACGAGAAGCCCAAGGCAGCTTCACATGAGGCCCTTTTTTTTCCTGCAGCGCCTGGAGAGCAATCCCGAGTTGACTATCAAGATAACATAGGAGGCTTGAATCCCTATTTACAATTCAAGTGACTCACAGAATACCCATCTTCAGTCGAGTGAAACCCTGAGTTTCCATCCACTGTTCAAGAAGAGCTCTGTATTCCCCACCTCCTCACGATATGATCGTTAAAACCCTGTTTCAAATTTAGAGGAATCCTTTCTTCCTCTCCCACCACAAGATAAGGCCTCTGTCTCCTATTGAAACTCGAGGGCACTCCCGAGGGTCCTGATGCAAGGATAAAGGACTCTGTGTACCACCTCCAATCAAAGTAGGTCCTGATGATCTAGCAAAGCTCCAATGGAAAACCGACGACCCCCTCACAATGTGATGAGAATCCTGACACCCATGCTGAGCCTATAAAAAAAGCCCTAATGAACAGCCTGATCACGACAAGAGTACTGGTTCCCATTTTACAACTCGAAAGGAAAGCAGAATTCCATGCCTCAATTGAGACGAAACCTGACTCCCCAGAAGAACCTTCATAGCAACCCAGAGATCCCTGTCGCCACTGGAGAGGAAAACACAGTTGACCGACTCAACGCAAGATGGGGCCCTATTGCTCTACTGTGCCTCGAGGGAAATCCTGAGTTTGCTCTTTCAACACGAGAGGAATCCTGACTTCCCTGGGGCAACACGAGAGAGTTCATAAGGTCCCCTTCACAAGTTGAGAAGAATACCAAGCTTCCCGCCGCAACTCGAGTAAACCAACCTAATTCTCCACGCAATGCGTGATGAGGAACATTTCCACTACAGAGTCTCAAGAAAAATCCCAAATTCCTGCTTGAAATTTGAATGGGTTCTTGACACCCTTTATACAACTCAAAACTTCCCCGACATAGTCGTCCCCACTGAAGAGGAGCACACAGTTTATGTACACAACGCTAGATGCGGCCCTATTCCTCTGCCACACCTCGAGAGAAATCCCGAGGTTACCCTTCCAACACAAAATGAGACCTGACTTCCCTGGAACGACAGGAGCGAGTTCCTGAATTCCCTGTCGCAGCTCAAGAGGAACCCAAAGCTTCCCGCCACAACTCGAGAAAAATCACAAGATTCTGCCCTCAAGGCGAGATGCTCAACTTTTCCGTTGCCGACTCGCAGGAGAAATCCCACATCCCCGCTTAAAACTCGACAGGTTACTTAACATCCTTTAGGCGACTCAAAAGTGACACTGACATAACCATTCCAGAAAATTAGAGATATCAAGTGAACATTTCATGCAAAGATGGGCTCGATAAAGGACATAAATGGTATGGACCTAACAGAAGCAGAAGATATTAAGAAGAGTTGGAAAGAATACACAGAGGAACTGTACAAAAATGATCTTCAGGACAAAGATAATCACGATGGCGTGATCACTCACCTGGAACCAGACATCTTGAAATGTGAAGTCAAGTGGGCCTTAGAGAGCATCACTATGAACAAAGCTAGTGGAGGTGATGGAATTCCAATTGAGCTATTTCAAATCCTGAAAGATGATGCTGTGAAAGTGCTTCACTCAATATGCCAGCAAATTTGGAAAACTCAGCAGTGGCCACAGGACTGGAAAAGGTCAGTCTTCATTCCAATCCCAAAGAAAGGCAATGCCAAAGAATGCCCAAACTACTGCACAATCGCACTAATCTTACACACTACTAAAGTCATGCTCAAAATTCTCCAAGCCAGGCTTCAGCAATATGTGAACCGTGAACTCCCAGATGTTCAAGCAGGTTTTAGAAAAGGCAGAGGCACCAGAGATCAAATTGCCAACATCCGCTGGATCATTGAGAAAGCAAGAGAGTTCCAGAAAAACATCAATTTCTGCTTCATTGACTATGCCAAAGCCTTTGACTGTGTGGATCACAATAAACTGTGGAACATTCTGAAAGAGATGGGAATACGAGACCACCTGACCTGCCTCTTGAGGAACCTTTATGCAGGTCAGGAAGCAACAGTTAGAACTGGACATGGAACAACAGACTGGTTCCAAATAGGAAAAGGAGTACGTCAATGTTGTATAATGTCACCCTGCTTATTTAATTTATATGCAGAGGAGCTCATGAGGAACGCTGGATTGGAAGAAGCACAAGCGGGAATCAAGATTGCTGGGAGAAATATCAATAACCTCAGATATGCAGATGACACCACCCTTATGGCAGAAAGTAAAGAGGAATTCAAAGGCCTCTTGATGAAAGTGAAAGAGGAGAGTGAAAATTTGGCTTGAAGCTCAACATTCAGAAAACTAAGATCATGGCATCTGGTCCCATCACTTCATGGGAAATAGATGAGGAATCCTTGGAAAGCGTCAGAGTTTCATTTTTGGGGGGCTGCAAAAAAACTGCAGATGCTGATTGCATCCAAGAAATTAAAAGACGCTTACTCCTTGGAAGGAAATTTATAACCAACCTAGATAGCATATTTAAAGCAGAGACATTACTTTGGCAACCAAGTTCCATCTAGTCAAGGTTATGATTTTTCCCGTGGTCATGTATGGGTGTGAGAGTTGGACTGTGAAGAAAGCTGTTCGCCGAAGAATTGATGCTTTTGAACTGTGGTGCTGGAGAAGACTCTTGAGAGTCCCTTGGACTGCAGGGAGATCCATTCAGTCCATTCTAAAGGAAATAAATCCTGGGTGTTCATCGGAAGGACTGATGCTAAAGCCGAAACTCCAATACTTTGGCCACCACATGTGACGAGTTGACTCACTGGAAAAGAGTCTGATGCTGTGAGGGATTGGGGGTGGGAGGAGACGTCGACGACGGAGAATGAGATGGCTGGATGGCATCACCGACTGGATGGACATGAGATTGAATGAACTGTGGGAAAGGGTGATGGACAGAGAGGACTGGTGTGCTATGAATCATGGGGTCGCAAAGAGTGGGAGAGGACTGAGCGACTGAACTGAACTGAACAGAGAGGAACACCGAATTTTCTGCCACGACTGACAAAGTGTCCCGTTTTCCAGTCCTCTTTTCCAGATGAAAGTCGATTCCCCCGCTTTGTCTGGAATGGAATCCGGACATTCCCGTTGGACAGTACGAGGAGACCGGTAACACCTTGAAACTCGGGAGAATTCCTGGTTTCAAAACACAATTGGAAAATGTACCAATGTCCCTACCCACTCGAGATATTGTCTGATTCCACTGCACAGATTCAAATATATCCTCGAATATCAACTCACAGGGCGAGTGGAGACCTGTCTCCTGAGGATTTTCAACAAAATCTCCAGGTAAAATTTAACTCAATTGTGGCCTAACACTCCTTTTACAACTCGAGAAGAAAGTGGAGTACCATGTCTGAACACGAGACGAGGCCTGACTCCCCAAGACAATTTTGAGAGCAACCCTTTCCCTACTGGAGAGGAATTCTGAGTTAAACGGACTCAAATCTAGATGCAGACCTACTACTCTGCAGTGACTCCAAAGGAATCCTGAGGTTCCCCTTGCAAATGGAAAGGCGTTCTGACTTCCCAGAAACAACACAGGAGGCGCCCTGATATATCCATCGTCACTGGAGAGGATCACCACATTTCCCGCCGCAACTCGAGAATAACCTCGAAATTCCTCTTTCAAAGCAAGATGATGCCCCTTTTTTTTTTTCCTACAGCACGTAGACAAAAGTCCCAAGTTCCTTCTCCAAATTCGATTAGGCTTGAGTTCCTTGATGCCACTTAAGGGTCTCCCAGAGCTACCAGTCCCAATGAGAGAAGAAAACCGATTTTCCCCACCACAATTTAAGAAAAGGCCAGTGATCACACCTCAGCTGAAGATAATGAGTGTTCCACGTTCAACTGAAGAGGAATCCCAATTTCACCTCGTACCACAGGACGAGTCCTGTCACATCTATTTACACTTGAGGGCAACACTGTAGATACTGCAGCATGTTCAAAGGACTCCGAGTTCACACTCAACTAGAGATGAGTCGTGTTGTGTTTGCAGCAGCTCCAGTGGAACACGGAGTATCAACTCGCAACATGATCGGAGGCATGAATTCCCTGCTAGACTCGAAAAAGCGCAAATTTCCTGCTAAAACAGAAAGCAGACCTGATAGTCTTTTTACAACTCAGGGGTAAAGTAGAGCTCCCTCCTCAACAAAGACTAGGCTTGATTCCCCAGTGCAACTATCAGAGCAACACCAAGATCCATGTGGTCACTTGAAAGGAATACTGAGTTTACCCACTCAAGTCTAAATGTGGCCCTCATGCCCTGCAGTGACTCCAACGGAATCGCAAAGTTCCACTTTCAACAGGAAAGGGGACCTGACTTCCCTGAGGCAAAACTAGCAAGTCCAAGTGGTTCCCGTCATAATGCGAGAATACCTCCAAGCTTCAAGCCGCAACTCCAGATAAACGATGAAATTCTCCACTCCACGCGACAGGACACCCTTATCTGCTGCAGCGTCTTAAGAGAAGTCCCACATTCCCTCTTCAAACTCGAAAGGATACTCGGCACACTATAGGCAACTGAAGAGTTTCCCCGAGATACCCGGCTAAACTCAAGAGGAGCAGCGAGGTTCCTGCCACAGCTCAAGAAGAGACCCGTTTTCCACTCGTCATCTCAAGGTGAGGATCGATTGCCCTGCTTCGTTTGGAAATTAATCCCGATGTTTCTGTCAAATCTGAAGAGGAGGCCTATGTCCTGTTAAAACTCGAGAGGATTCCGGGGAGTCGTGCCACAATTCAAAAAGACACCAATTTAACCATCCGCTCAATATAAGGACTGATTCCACCTTCCCAATTCAAAGGGAACTCCCAGGATCAAGTAACACCACTCAGGGAGGCCTGATTTCCCAGGTGCATCATAGAGAAAAAGCCCCAGGACAGAAAATCAACTCAACAGGAGGCCGACCACCCCTTTTACAACTCGAAAAGTTAGTGGAGTTCCATGCCTCAACAAGAGACTTGGCATGACTCCCCTTTTGAAACTTCATAGGAACACTGTGATCCATGTAAGAACTGGAGAGGCACACTGAGGTTAGCGCCTCTACTCCAGATCAGACCCTATTCCCCTGCACGGTCTCAAAAGGCATCCCAAAGGCTCTCCACACTACAAAAGGTTTCTGGACTTCCCAGAGACAACTTGAGAGGATCCGTGAGACCCCTTTTGCAACTCGAGGGATCCGAAAGATTCCTGCCCAAATTCGAGAAACACTTTGGGATTACCCACTTTCAATGTGAATTGAAGCCCGATTCCTCTGCATTGACTCGAGATCAATCACGAACTTCCCCTCACAGCTATTCTTCCCTGAGGCAATATGAGTGTCTCCCTGAGTTCCCTGGCATAACTCGAAATGAAAGCCATCCTTCCCTTTGCAATCGCCATATACCACGAGAAGCCCCAGGCAACGTCACTTGAGGCCCTTTTTTCCTACAGAGCCTGGAGAGCAATCCCGAGTTCTCTCTCAAGAGACCACAGGAGACTTGAATCCCTATTTACAATTGAAGGGTCTCCCAGAATATCCATCTTCAATTGAGAGAAAAGCCCAGTTTCCGTGCACAGCTCTAGAAGAGCTCTGTATTCCCCCACGTCCTCACTACATGAGCATTCAAACCCTGCTTCAACTCTAGATGTATCCTTTCTTCTTCTCCCACTACAAGAGGAGGCCTCTGTCTCCTATTGAAACTCAAGTGCCCTCCCGCTGAAGCTGCTGAGGACTCTGAGTTCCACCTCCAATCGGGGTAAGTCCTGATGATCTAGCAAAGCTCCAATGGAACACCGACTATCCCCTCACAACATGATGAGAAACCTGACACCCATGCTCAGCCGAGAGAAAAAGCCCTAATGAACCTCCTGATCAAGACAAGAAGAATGATTCCCCTTTTACAACTAGAAAGGAAAGGAGAATTCCATGCTTCAAATCGAGATGAAGCCTGACTCCCCAGTAGAACCTTCATAGCAGCCCCGAGATCCCTGTCGCCACTGGAAAAGAACACAGAGTTGACAGACTCAACGCTAGATGCAGCCCTATTCCTCTGCTGCACCTCGAGAGAAATCCCAAGGTTTCCCTTTCAACACGAAAGGAGACCTGACTTCCCTGAAGCAACACCATTGAGTTCCAGAGGTCCCCGTCGCAAATCGAGAGGGAGCCCAAGCTTCTTGCCACAACTAGAGAATAACCATAAAAATCTGCCCTCAAGGAGAGATGAGGAATATTTCCACTGCAGAGTCTCAAGAGAAATCCCACATTCCCGCTTGAAATTCGAACGGGTAGTTGATACCCTTTATGCGACCCAAAAACTTCCCGGACATAGCCGTCCACATTGAACCGGAGCACACAATTTATGTACACAACACTGGATGCGGCCCTTTTCCTCCCATGCGCCTCGAGAGGAATACTGAGGTTCCCCTTCCAACAGCAAATGAGCACTAACTTCCCTGGGACAACGCAAACGAGTTCCTGAGTTCCCCGTTGCAACTCGCAGGGAACCCCTAGCTTTCCGCCACAACTCAAGAAAAACGACAACGTTCCCCCATCAATGTGAGATGAGGAAATTTTCTGCTGCAGAATATCAAGAGAAATCCCAAATTCCCGCTTGAAATTCGAAAGGGTACTTGACACAATTTATGGAACTCAAAAAGTTCCCTAACATAGCCGTCCCCACTGGACAGGAGTACACAATTAATGGACTCAACACGAGATGAGGGCCTATTCCCATTTAACGGCTCAAGAGTAACCCCGAAATTCCCCTTCCAACCCAAAAGGGGACAAGACTTCCCTGAAGCAACACGAGCGAGTTCCTGAGGTCCATGGCGCAACTCGAGAGGGAACCCAAGCTTCCCGCCTCAACTGGAGAAAAACCAAGATTCTGCCCTCAAGGCAACATGAGGAATATTTCCGTAGCAGATTCACCAGAGAAATCCACATTCCCACTTGAAACTCGACAGGTTACTGAACATCCTTCATGCGACTCAAAAATTAAACCGACATACACAGCCCCAGTCGAGAGGAACACCGAGTTTTGTGCCACATTGACAAATTGTCCCGTTTTCCAGTCATCTTTTCCAGATGAGTGAAGATTCCTCTGCTTTCTCTGCAATGGAATCCGGACCTTCAGGTCCCACTGTACGAGGAGGTGGGTACCGCCTTGAAACTCAGGAGGATCCCCAGGTTTTCAAAACACAAATGGAAATGGTACGGATGTCAAAACCCGCTTGAGATATTGTCTGATTCTACTGCACAGATTCAAATGTATCCTCGAGTATCAACTCATAAGACAAGTGGAGACCTGACTCCCCGAGCATACTCGATACAATCTCCAGGTACAAATTCAACTCTAATGTGGCCTAACACCCATTTTACAACTCGAGAAGAAAGTGCAGTTCGATGTCTGAACAATAGACGAGGCCTGATTCCCCAGGTGAATTTTGAGAGCAACCCCGAGATACTTGTTGCCACTGGCAAAGAACACACAGTTGAACGAATCAACACTAAGTGCCACCCTATTCCTCTACTGCGCCTCAAGAGGAATCCGGAGGTTCACCTTCCAAAACGATAGGAAACCTGACTTCCCTGGGGCAACATGAGAGATTTCCTGAGGTCCCCGTCACAACTCAAGAAGAACCCAATGCTTCCCGCCACACTCGTGAAACACCAAAAAATTATGCCCTCAATGCGAGATGAGGAAATTTTCCGCTGCAGAATCTCAAGAGAAATCCCACATTCCCGCTTGAAATTCGAACGGGTACTTGAAACCCTTTATGCGACTCAAAAAATTCCCCAACATAGCCATCCACATTGATGTGGAGCACACAATTTTCCTACACAACACTAGATAACGACCCTATTCTTCTCCCGCTCCTCTAGATGAATCCTGAGGTTCCCCTTCCAACAGCAAAGAGACCCAACTTCCCTGGGACAGCGCGAGTGAGTTCCTGACGTTCCCATAGCAACTCGAGAGGAGCCCAAAGCTTTCTGCCTCAACTCGTGAAAAACGACAAAGTTCCCCCATCTATGCGAGATGAGGAAATTTTCTGCTGCAGAATCTCAAGAGAAATCCCACATTTACAGTTGAAACTCGAGGAGGTATTTGACACCCTTTATGCGACTCAAAAATCTCCCTTACATAGCCGTCCCCACTGGAGAGGAGCACACAATTTACGGACTCAACTCGAGATGAGGCCTTAAGCCCATTTAACGGCTCGAGAGTAATCCCAAAGTTCCCCTTCCAACACAAAAGGGGACCAGACTTCCCTGAAGAAACACAAGAGAGTTCCTGAGGTCCCCAGCCCAACTCGAGAGGGACCCCAATCTTCCTGCCGCATCTCAAGAAAAACCACAAGATTCTGCCCTCATGGCGAGATGAGGAACATTTCCGTTGCAGCTTTGCAAGAGAAATTCCACATTCCCACTTGAAATTCGACAGGTTACTGAACATCCTTTATGCGACTCAAAAATTAAACCGACATACACAGCCCCAATCCATCGGAATACCGAGTTTCCTGCCACAGTGACAAATTACCCCGTTTTCCAGTCCTCTTTTCCAGATGAGAGAGTCGATTCCTCTGCTTTCTCTGGAATGGAATCCGGATGTTCTGGTCGCACAGTACGAGGAGGCGGGTACCAATTTGAAACTCGGGAGGATCCCCAGGTTTTCAACACACAAATGGAAAAGGTACGGATGTCACCACCCACTAGAAATATTGTCTGATTCTACTGCACAGATTCAAATGTAGCCTTGAGTATCAACTCAGAAGACGAGTGGAGACCTGACTCCCTGAGCATACTCGATACAATCTTCAGTTACTAAATCAACTCTCATGGGGCCTAACACCCGTTTTACAACTCGAGAAGAAAGCGCAGTTCCATGTCTGAACAAGAGACGAGGGATGAATCCCCTGGAAAATTTTGAGAGCAACCGCGTTTCGGAGCCCGACAGTGACCACAAGAGAGAATGGTTAAGGAAGCAGAGATGTGCCTGCAAACAAGACTCTCTGCTTGGGCAGAGCATGCTTGCAAACAGGATGTTCTTCCAGGAAGCCTGCACACAATATCCAAGGTTAATGCTCCGCTCGCATCCGAGGGAACATGCCCTCCTTAAAAAAAAGGAAGAGGCTGGAGTTCTGGGCAGGCTTTGCAGTAAACATGAGGTGGTCACTTCCTCCCTTTGTTCCTCCTGTCCTTGAAATGTGCTTAGTTTTTTGTCCTTATTTGGTAGAAGAATGCATTGCTTAGATTTTGGTATGTGCCCAGCTACCGGGGTATAAAATTAAACCGCAAGGGGGCTTGCGCAGAATTTTACCTCTGGCCGGAGTTGTGTCTTTGTCTGTCTTTTGTGTGTCTTGTCTTTGTGTCATTTAGCCCACAACATCTGGCGCCCAACGTGGGGCCCAAGCGAAACCGAAAGGGTGAGTACCCCCTCGGGCATTGTAGGTCCAAGGCAGGGGAACTTTCGGGAAAATTATGGGGAATTCCCCATCAGCAAAGGCACAATACTTGGAGCTAGTCAAAGGACTTCTCCACTCCATCGGGGTAAAGGCATCTAGTCGTCGTTTATCGGAGTTATTTCCCCTTGTGGAGCAGCATTGTTATTGGTTTAAGTGCCAACCTAAAGTACAATTAAACTTAAAGGAATGGAAATTAATACAGAAAGAATTACGGCAACAGCATCAGAAGGGTAACATAATTCTTTTGAAATTGTGGACTCTATGTAGTGCTATCACTCAAGCACTTGCATTGCTTTCCACCGATAGTGAAACTAAATCTCCAAAATCTGAGGTAATTTATGAGGAAGTCCTATTGAGAAACAAACAAACAAAAAATCAAATGGTACCGCTTTAAATGACGCTTCCGTGGCCACTGCTTTGCATTCCAGGGATGGGGACTCAGACACCAAATCTGATAGTGCTAGTGATTTCTCCTCGTCGTCCGAAGGGAACGACGATGTTGATAAAGTGACCCGAAATTTTCAACAATGGTGGAAAACACAGAATGAAGGAACAAAGAGGGTTCCTACTCCTACAGCCCCTCCCTATACTTCTCTTTTTCCGGTATCGCATAGTTCTCCAGATGTAGGCCAAGAGGGGCCCTCTTTCTCATTTCCCGAGTCCATGTTTATGATGATGATATCCCTGTGCCCTCTGGTGGTTTTACAGATCCTCCACAGTTATTTCCAATTCAACGGCAAGCAGCTCCCAACATTATGACTAATATTCAATATTCGCCTTTTAAATATAAATTTTTCAAGGATCTTAAAGCTGCTGTTGCTCAATATGGTCCCCAATCCCCTTTTGTATTAGCTGTGTTAGATTCTGTAGAGAAGACAAAATTGATTCTTCCCTTCGATTTGGAGTCCATAGCCCAGGCCCTGCTTAAAGGATCCCAGTGGTTGCAATTAAAGAGTTGGTGAGAAGAAAAAGCCCAAACACAGGCTCAAATTAATGAGGGACAGAACCCTCCTGGTCCTTTAGAAGATAAATTGATGGGAGAACGACAATTTCGAGCCTTAAGAGATCAGGCTCAATATTCTGACCAGGATTTACAACAGGTGCGCCAAGTATTTCTTAGGGCTTGGCGCCATATTGTACCTACTGGGCACGCTCAGCCTTCTTTCACAAAAACTTTACAAGGACCCAATGAACCTTATACTGATTTTCTTGCTAGAATGTGGGTGGCTGTTGAGGGGCTGTTGGACGTGATGAAATTTCAGGGATACTTTTACAAACACTTGCTTTCGAAAATGCAAACCCGGAATGTAAACGTGTTTTAGGTCCTTTAAGGGGACAGGGGGCTTCTATAGCTAAATATATTAGAGCTTGTTCGGGAGTGGGAGGAACTGAATATAGTGCTACTGTTTTTGCTACTGCCTTGGCTCAAGCTATGAAGCCCTCTAAGGGCAAAAATTGTTACCATTGTGGGAAACCTGGACATATGAAAAAGGATAGCAAAAAAATAAAGGCAAAACAAGGATATACAAAACAAAATAAGCCCCATGGGCTTTGCCGCCAATGTGGTAAAGGGCTTCATTGGACCAATGAATGCCTCTCTAAAACTAATAAATATGGCAATCCTATTGGTAACACACATTCGGAAACTACTTAGCGTGCCTCAGTTCCTGGGTCCCAAGATCAATGCTGGGGATGCAATTAACCATGCCTCCTGCTCCTCAAGTAACTCCTTTGTTTCCCAACAACCCTTAGAGATGACCACTACAACAGGAAAAACCAAACCTCTAATGGCGTCAGATTTACGCTCTGCAACTTCAAGAAGAGCTGCTGCTGATTTGCCTCTCGCTGAAAATATTCTTTTGCCTCCGGGCTATGGCATTTATAAATTAAGAACAAACGTATTTGGCCCATTGTCTAAAGGCACTTTTGGCTTAATATTGGGCCGCAATAGTGCCGCTCTAAGAGGCCTAACCATAATTCCTTGAGTAATAGACTATGATTTTGTTGGAGAAATTTTAATTTTGGTCTCTACTTCTGTTACAATTTCACTATTGGCTGGAGAACGTATAGCACAAGTACTTCTTTTATCTTATCTACCATTTTCTGCTCTTCCTTATGAAAGGTCAGGAGGTTTTAGAAGTACTGCGCGACATATATTTTGGGAGATGCTCATCAAGGATTCTCGTCCTGTCCTTTCCTTGACCATACAAGGAAAGAACTTTGAAGGGCTAATAGACACCGTGGCAGATGTTTCAGTCATATCCTCCCAACAACGGCCCCAAGACTGGAGCAAAGAAAAGAGTCCTCTAATGTTGACCGGAATAGGCTCCATTGCAGATGTTTGAAAAAGTACTCGTCCTTTACAATGCCAGTTCCATAATGGAAAAACAGTTTTTGTCACTTTTTATATTGTTAGTATACCTATTAATATATGGGGAAGAGATATTCTCTCTCCCATGGGAGCCTCTGTAAGCATTCCGTCGGGAAACTAATAGCCACTGCTCAAACTCTTCGAGCATTCTCATTAAAATGGATAATTAATACTCCTAAATGCGTTGAGCAGTGGCCATTACCAAAAATGATGCTCGAGGCCTTAGAGTAATTAATAAAAACCAACTTCAACTTGGCCATACAGAGCCTTCTACTTCCCCTTGGAATTCTCCTGTATTTGTTATGAAAAAAGAAATCTGAAAAATGGAAAATGTTGACTGATTAAAGAGAAGTTAATAAATTATTGAACCCATGGGAGCCTTACAGTTGGGCCTTCCTTCTCCTGCTCTTTTTCCACAAAATTGGTCTTTAATGGTATTAGACCTTAAAGATTGTTTTTTTTTTTTTCTTTTACTATTCCCTTACAATTACAAGATAGAGATAAATTTGCTTTCACGGTTCCTGTTCTTAATCACACTCAGCCCATTAAGCACTACCGTTGGACAGTCTTGCCACAGGGAATGATATATAGTCCTACCTTATATCAAGAGTTTGTAGCTCGTTCCTTACAATCTATCCGTCAAGAATATCCTAATTATATTCTCTATCATCATATGGATGATCACTTATTGGCAGTTCCCTGTATCGCTGAACGTGATAAATTCTTCTGAAAAGTACAGGAGGCTTTGAAATAATATAACTTGCTGATAGCGCCAGAGAAAATTCAAAAGGATTTTCCCATTTCTTATTTAAGGACCATATTAAAACAACACCAAATTTGGCCTCAAAATTTGCAAATTAAAAGATACCATTTAAAAACTTTAAATGACTTCCAGAAATTATGAGGAGATATTAATTGGCTTCACTCGCTAATTGGGATTCCTACTTATTAATTACAACACTTATTTTCCACTTTAAAAGGAGACACAGCTTTAGATAGTCCCCGAATCTTAACCCCCTTGGCTTTGCAAGAGCTTCAGTTTGTTGAACAAAGATTAAATGATGGTTTTTTAACATATATTTCTGCGTCTCAACCTATTGCATTCATAATATTTCATACCCCTCATTCTCCATCTGGTGCAATTGCTCAAGGAAAAGGATTAATAAAATGGTTTTTTTACCTAATAGTTTCTCTAAAAACTTAACTATATATATATGGATAAATTAGCCTTTCTTATACAAAAGGGTCACACTCGTATTTTACAATTATCAGAGAAAAAAAAAACACCAAATTTTCATTCAATTAACAAATGCTCAGATATCTTTATGTTTACAATTTAATAAATATTGGCAAATCTCCCTTGCTTCATTTCCTGGTTCATTTTCGAATCATTATCTGTCATCTAAATTGATTGATTTTCTTCGAGCCAACGCCATGAAATCTCCGATTTCAGACGTTCCAGTTAAAAGACCCACTGTTTTTACTGATGCAAATAAAAACACCACTGGACATTTTACTTTTGAACGTTCTAAAGTTCTTCCCCATTCATTCTCCTCTGTACAGCCTGCTGAGTTGTGGGCTATTTATTTAGTTTTGCAAGATTTTCCTCAACTTCCTGTTAACATTGTTTCAAATTCTCGATATGCTGTTCTCTCTTGTCTTCAACTTCCTCAAGTATCCCTGCTTATAACTCTTAAGACAGATATTGATAAATTGTTTTATCAGGTGCAGCAATTGCTTCTACAACATTCAAAATCAATTTTCTTTACTCATATCCATGCTCATTCCGCCATTCCTGGACCCTTGTCCTTCGGAAATGCTGCAATTCATGCATTACTTTATCATATAAAAGTAGCAAAACAAGAGCATCATCTGCCACACCCTAACTCTGAAGGATTAAAAATATCTTATGATATTGCTCAAAAACAAGCTGAAAATATTGTTCGCTCATGTCCCAATTGTGCGCCTTTTACTTTACCATTTACCCAACCAGGTATCAACATAAGAAGACTACAAGCAAATCAGATATGGCAAATGGATCTAATTTTTATTTCATCTTTTGGGCAACAAAAATGTGTCCATCATACTATAGATACATGCACACATTTCCAGTGGGCTACTGCATTACATTCTGAAAAAGATGACGCTGCTATTACTCATTTATTATCTCGTTTTGCAATTATGGGAATACCAATTGAATTAAAAACTGATAATGCACCTGCTTACCAATCGGCTAAATTAGCTCACTTTTTATCCCAATATCATATAACTCATACTTTTGACATCCCTTATAATAGTCAAGGACAAGCTACTATTGAAAGAGCTAATCGTATTTACGTAAATATATTGAAAAAATAAAAAAAGGGGAACAGGAGAGATTTATGAAACAAAAAGATATCTTGAATAAAACCTTACTTACTTTAAATTTTTTGAATATTTGACGCAAAGAAATTCTATCAGCAGCAAAATTGCATTTTCGAAGAAAAGATGAGGATAAGAGGATCTTGAATACACTCCTTTGGTATAAAGATAAAAATGTTGGGTTCCAGGATCACTGATATATTTAGGACGAGGTTATGCTTTCACATCTGTTGATAATTTTAGGTTTTGGACACCAACTCGGTTGATCAAGATTCATCATGGATGACCACTTTGTGCGAAAATTTGAAGAGCTTTCTGCACAGCGGAGCTTTACTTTCCCTACCCTATCTGCGTCCCTTCCAACATGGGGGCAACTGAAGAAGTTACACAGGAGGCTGAAAAAACCCTCGTTAATGCTGGTCAACCTCTCAATCCTACTAATTGGCTGTTGGCTATGATGGCTGTGGTTACCTGTCAGTTAATGTATGAGCAAGCGATAGAATATACTTATTGGGCTTATGTTCCTAATTCTCCTCTTGTGAGAGCTGTCTCTTGGGGTGAACCTGAAGTATAGGTATGCACCAATGAAACTGCATTCTTCCCTCCACCCGCGTATGGAGAAATTGAGCATTTGTATCACCATAATAATCAATATAACATAAATAATATTACTGTTGCAGTGGAGGGCCTCCCCCTGTGCATTAGAGGACATCTCTTTTGCCTTTCTAGAAAAAAGCACAATCATCACTCTTATAATACCTGGGGGGTATAATATAATAATTATCATCCTGCTGTCTTTACTGTGCTTGTTTCCACCAGGGGATTCAAAACCTCTAAGACACCAATGAGTCATCATTCTGATACCTTTATACCATTATGCCCTTCTAAATTTTTTATTTCTTCTCTAGAATCTTTGGAATGGGAAAGTTGCCAAGGTCATTGGCATTTCAAAGTCATGAACTATTCTTGATTTGTTATTGTAGATAAGAGCCCTGATCATAGCCAAATTTTGGAAAAATGGTCTAACAAAACTCTCAAATGGCATCGAATTATTGGTACTTTAATGGGTAACGGTAATGAAACCATAAAATGGCAGCAGTTTGCACTCATTCCCCCTCAGTTGCAATTGTTAGGGTATCCCCACTTCCAAGGGAATATTTAGAAATTGTGGGCAGTTTCCAGGAATCTCACTATATAGTCGGAAAACTATACTTTGGATACAAGTGACAGTTCAGGTCCCTTACATGTTAACTTGCATATTAATAAATCTTACTCTGTTACGGCTTGTTTAAAATACACCTTTGCATTGTTGTATGGGAATTGGACTTGAAATGCAACTGAGGGATCTATATCATGTAATCATTGTAATTTAACACAATGTGTAAATCAATCATGGTGGAAAAATTTTGACATACAAAATCGCAATTCTGTTTTCTATGGTGGTTGTTAAAACTCAAACCGAAGTATGGCTACCTGTAAGTTTGACAAGACCTTGGTCAGACTCTTTTGCTGTATCTTATTTGGTGACTGCTGTACAGGCTTTGCTTCATTGATCCCGACACATGCTTGGAGTAATCATAGCTTCAGATCTTGCAGTGGCTTCAGTTACTACAACCGCTGCCATGGCTGGACTTGCTTTGCATCAGGGAATCCAAACAGCAGACTTTGTGTGGGAATGGCATAAAGACTCTCATTTATTATGGCAACAACAATGAGATTTGGTTACCCAACTTGCAAATTATGTGCACAATCTTCAACATACTGTTTCTTGGTTTGGGGAAAAATTAAGTGTCTTATCCACAAGAAGTGTGTTGAAATGTGATTGGAACTCCTCTCAATTATGTATAACACCTGTGCCTTTCAACATGAGTGAGGGTTGGGAAAAGGTGAAACGGTCTTTAACAGGGCATCAAAACCTAACCAGGGAAATTATGGAATTAGAGCAACAAATTTTGTATACATTTAGCAAAACGCTACCTGATATTACTGGGTCCAATCTGTTAAAGGATTTGCAGGAAGGGATGAAAAATTTGAATCTTTTTGGGCATGTATCTACTCTAATTGAAACTACTTTGGGAATACTTTGTTCATAATACTATTATGCTGTGTTATTATTCTAGTCTTCCAGTGCTGGTGGAGAAGGCAACAACTAAAAAAGGACAGACAATGCATTATTTCCGCCTTACAGCTTGCTACTGCCTCTCAGAAAGAAGGGGGAAATGTAGGAGCCCGACAGGGACCACGAGAAAGAATGGTTAAGGCAGCCTGCAAACAAGACTCTCTGCTTGGGCAGAGCATGCTTGAAACAGGATATTCTGCCAGGAAGCCTGCACACAATATTCAAGGTTAATGGTCCGCTTGCATACGAGGGAACATGAGCTCCTTAAAAATGAGGAAGAGGCTGGAGTTCTCGGCAGGCTTCGTAATAAACATGATGTTGTCACTTCCTCCCTTTCTTCCCCCCGTCCTTGAAATGTGCTTGGCTTTTTGTCCTTATTTGGTAGAAAAATGCATTGCTTAGATTTTGGTATGTGTCCAGCTACCGGGATATAAAAATAAACCGCAAGGGGACTTGAGCAGAATTTCTCCTCCGGCCGGAGTTGTGTCTTTGTCTGTCTTTTGTGTGTCTTGTCTTTGTGTCATTTCACCCGCAACAACAGCAAGATCCGTGTCGCAACTGGAGAATAACAAACCATTGACCGAATCAACGCTAAATGTGGCCCTATTCCTCTGCTGCTCCTTATAGAGGAATCCCGAGGTTCCCCTTCCAACATGATAGGGGACCTGATTTCCCTAGTGCAACACGAGCGAGTTCCTGAGGTCCCCGTCGCAACTCGAGAAGAACCCAAAGATTCCCGCCGCAACTCGAGAAACACCACAAAATTATTCCCTCAATGCGAGATGAGGAATATTTCCGCTACAGAGTCTCAAGAGAAATCCCACATTCCCATCTGAAACTCGAACGGGTACCTGACACCCATTCTGCGACCCATAAACTTCCCCAACATAACCATCCACATTGAAGAGGAGAACACAATTTACGTACACAACACTAGATGTGGCCCTATTCCTCTAACGTGACTCGAGAAGAATCCCGATGTTTCCCTTCCAACACGAAAGGAGACCTAACTTCCCTGGCACAACGCAAACGAGTTCCTGAGATCCCCGACGCAACTCGAGAGGAACCCCAAGCTTTCTGCCGCAATTCGAGAAAAATGACAACGTTCCCCCATCAATGAGAGATGAGGAACAATAATGCTGCAAAATCTCAAGAGAAATCCCACATTCCCTCTTGAAACTCGAACGGGTACTTTACACCCTTTATGCTCCTCTAAAAGTTCACTAACATAGCCATCCCCACTGGAGAGGAGCACACAATTTATGGATTCAACTCGAGATGAGGTCCTATTCCCATTAAATGGCTCGAGAGAGTAATCCAGAAGTTCCCCTTCCAACACAAAGGGGACCTGACTTCCCTGAAGCAACACGAGCGAGTTCCTGACGTCCCCGGCTCGACTTGAGAGGGAGCCCAAGCTTCTCGCCGCATCTCAAGAAAAACCACAGCATTCTGCCCTCAAGGCGAGATGAGGAACATTTCCTTTGAGATTCGCAAGTGAAATTCCACATTAACTCTTGAATCTCAACAGGTTATTTAACATCCTTTATGCGACTCAAAAATTAAACTGATATACACAGTACCAATTTAGAGGAACCCCGAGTTTCCTGCCACACTGACAAATTGCCCCGTTTTCCAGTCCTCTTTTCCAGATGAGAGTCGATTCCTCTGCTTTCTGTGGAATGGAATCTGGACGATCCAGTCACAAAGTACGAGGAAGCGTGTACCACGCTGAAACTCGGGAGGATCCCCAGGTTTCCAAAACACAAATGGAAAAGGTACGGATGTCACCAGGCACTCGAGATATTGTCTGATTCTCCTGAACAGATTCACATGTGTCCTCGATTATCAACTCACAAGACGAGTGGAGACCTGACACGCCGAGCATACAATTTCCAGGTACACATTCAACTCTAACGTGGCCTAACACCCGTTTTACAACTCGCGAAAAAGCGCAGTCACATGTCTGAACAAAAGACGAGGCCTGACTCCCCAGGTGAATTTTGAAAGCAACCGCGAGATCCCTGTCACCTCTGTCAAGGAACACACAGTTGTCCGACCTAAAGCTAGATGAGGCCCTATTCCTCTGCTGCGCCTCGAGAGGAATCCCGGAGTTCCCTTTCCGACAGGATAGGAGACCTGACTTCTGTGGGGAAACACGAGCGAGTTCCTGAGGTCGCAACTTGAGAAGAACCCCAAGCTTCCCGCCACAAATCGAGAAACACCACAAAATTTCCCCTCAATGTGCGATGAAGATCTTTTCTGCTGCAGAGTCTCAAGAGAAATTCCACATTCCGCTTGAAACTCTAACGGGTACTAGACACACTTTATGCGACCGAGAAACTTCCCCGACATAGCTGTCCACATTGAAGTGGAGCACACAATTTACATACACAACACTACATGCCGCCCTATTCCTCTCCGGCGCCTCGTGAGGAATCCTGAGGTTCCCCTTCCAACAGTAAAGGACAGCTAACTTCCCTGGGACAACGTGAGCGAGTTACTAAGGTCCCCGTCGCAACTCGAGAGGAACCCCAAGCTTTCTGCCGCCACTCCAGGAAAGCGAGAAATACCCCATCAATTGGAGATGAGGAACATTTCTGCTGCAGAATCTGAAGAGAAATTACACATTCCCGCTTGAAACTCGAACGGGTAATTGACACCCTTTATGCGACTCAAAAACTTCCCTAACATAGATGTCCCCACTGGAGAGGAGCACACAGTTTATGGATTCAACTCGAGATGAGGTCCTATTCCCATTTAAGGGCCCCAGAGTAATCCTGAAGTTCCCCTTCCAACACAAAGGAGACCTCTCATCCCTGAAGCAACAGGAGTGAGTTCCAGACGTCCATGGCCCAACGCGAGTTGGAACCCAAGCTTCCCATGGCAACTCGAGAAAAACCACAAGATTCTGCCCTCAAGGCGAGATGAAGAACATTTCCGTTAGAGATTCGCAAGAGAAATTCCACATTTCCACTTGAAACTCGACAGGTTACTACTTAACATCCTTTATGCGACTCAAAAATTAAACCGACAGGCACAGCCCAATCGAGAGGAACACCGAGTTACCTGCCACACTGACAACATGTCCTGTTTTTCAGTCCTCATTTCCAGATGAGAGTCAATTCCTCTGCTTTCTCTGGAATGGAATTCAGATGTTCCAGTCACAGAGTACAAGGAGGCGTGTACCACTTTGAAACTCAGGAGGATCCCCAGGTTTTCAAAACAGAAATGGAAAAGTTACGTATGTCAACACCCACTCGAGATATTGTCTGATTCTACTGCACAGATTCAAATGTATCCTCGAGTATCAATTCACAGGATGAGTGGACACCTGACTCGCAGAGCATTCACGATAAAATCTCCAGGTAAAAATTCAAATCTAATGTGACCTAACACCCGTTTTACTACTCGAGAAGAAAGCGCAGTTCGATATCTTAACATGAGATGAGGCCTGACATCCCAGGTAAATTTTGAGACCAACCCCGAGATCCCTGTCGTCACAAACAAGGAACACACAGTTGACCGACTCAACACTAGATGTGGCCCTATTCCCCTGCTGCGCCTCGAGAGGAATCCCGAGGTTCCCCTTCCAACATGACAGGAGACCTGACTTACCTGGGGCAACACGAGAGAGTTCCTGAGGTCCCCGTCACAACTCGAGGGGATCCCCTTTCTGCTGCAACTCGAGAAAAATAAAAATGTTTCCCCATCAATACGAGATGAGGAACATTTCTTCCGCAGAATCTCAAGAGAAATCCCACATTACCGCTTGAAACTTGAACTGGTACATGACACCATTTATGTGACTCAAAAAGTTCCCTAACATACCCGTCCACACTGGAGAGGAGCACAAACTTTACGGACTCACCTCGAGATGAGGCCTTATTCCCATTTAATGGCTCGAGAGTAATCCCGAAGTTCCCCTTCGAACAAGATAGGAGACCCGACTTCTCTGGGGCAACACGAGCGAGTTCCTGAGATCCCAGTCGCAACGTGAAAAGAACCCCAAGCTTCCCGCCAGAAATCGAGAAACATGACAAAATTATCCAATCAATGGGAGATGAGGAATTTTCCACTGCAGAGTCTCAAGAGAAATCCCACATTCCTGCTTGAAACTCAAATGGGAATTTCACACCCTTTAGGCGACTCAAGACATTCCCTGACACAGCTCTCCTCACATGAGAGGAGAACACAATTTTTGGACTCAACTTTAGATGAGGCCCTATTCCCATTCCATGCCTCGAGAGAAATCCCGGTGACCCCTCCCAAAACGAAAGGAAACGACTTCCCAGGGACTACCCGAGCGAGTTCCTGAGGTCCCTGTCGCAATTCGAGAAGGACCCCAAGCTTCCCGCCGCAATTCGAGAAAAACAACAAGATTCTGCACTCAAGGTGGGATGACGAATATTTCGCCCACAGAGTCTCAAGAGAAATCCCACATTAACGTTTAAAACTCGAACGCGTACTGAACACCCTTTATGCGACTCAAGACTTTCCCTGACATAGCTCTCCCCACTTGAGAGGAGAACACAACTTATGGACTCAACGTTAGATGAGGGCCTATTCCCATTCCATGCCTCAAGGGAACTCCCGCTGCTCCCATAACAAAACGAAAGTAATCCTGACTTCCCAGGGACTACACGAGCGAATTCCTGATGTACCTGTCCAACTCGAGAAGGACCCCAAGCTTCCCGCCGCAACTCGAGAAAAACCACAAGATTCTGCACTCAAGGTGTGATGACGAATATTTCCCCTGCAGAGTCTCAAGAGAAATCCCAAATTGACGCTTGAAACTCGAATGCGTACTGAATACCCTTTATGCGACTCAAGACATTCCCTGACATAGCTCTCCCCACTGGAGAGGAGAAAACACTTTATGGACTCATCTTAAGATGAAACCCTATTCCCATTCCACGCATCGAGAGTAATCCCGATGTTCCTCTAACAAAACGAAAGGAGACCTGACTTACCAGGGACTACACGAGCGAGTTCCTGAGGACTCTATGGCAACTCGAGAAGGACCCCAAGCTTACCGCCACAACTCATTAAAAACCACAAGATTCTGCACTCAAGGTGAGATGAGGAAAATTTCCCCTGCAGAGACTCAAGAGAAATCCCACATTCACGCATGAAACTCGAAAGGGTACTTGACAGCTTTTATGCAACTCAAGACATTCCCTGACATACCTGTCCCCACTTCAGTGGAGAACACAGTTTATGGACTCAAATTTAGATGAGGCCTATTCCCATTCCACTCCTCAAGAATAATCCTGATGTTCCCATACAAAATCGAAAGGAGACCTGACTACCCAGGGAATACAGGAGCGATTTCCTGAGGTCCCTGACGTAACTCAGGGAGGACCCCATGCTTCCCGCCGCAACTCGAGAAAAATCACAATATTCTGCACTCAAGGTGAGATGACGAATATTTCCCTTGCAGAGTCTCAAGAGAAATCCCACATTAACGCTTAAAACTTGAACGCGTACTGAACACCCTTTATGCGACTTAAGACATTCACTGACATAGCTCTCCCCAATTGAGAGGAGAACACAATTTATGGACTCAACTTTAGATGAGGACCTATTCCCATTCCACACCTCGAGAGTAATCCCGATGTTCCCCTACCAAAACGAAAGGAGACCTGACTTCCCAGGAACTACTTGAGCGAGTTCCTGACGTCTCTGCAGCAACTTTAGAAGGACCCCAAGATTCCTGCCGCAACTCAAGGAAAACTACAAGATTCTGCACTCAAGGTGAGATGAGGAAAATTTCCCCTGCATAGTCTCAAGAGAAATCCCACATTCCCTCTTGAAACTCGAACGGATACTTGACACCCTTTATGCAACTCAAGACATTTCCTGACATAGCTGTCCCAACTTGAGAGGAGAACACACTTTATGGACTTAACTTTAGATGATTCCCTATTCCTATTCTATGCCTCGAGAGTAAACCCGATGTTCCCCTACCAAAACAAAAGGTGACCTGACTTCCAAGGGACTACACGAGTGAGTTCCTGAGGTCCTGTCGCAACTCGAGAATGACCCCAAGCTTCCCGCAGCAACTCGACAAAAACCACAAGATTCATCACTCAAGGTGAGATGAGGAAAATTTCCGCTGCACAGTTTCAAGAGAAATCCCACATTTCTGCTTGAAACTCGAACACATACTTCACACCCTTTATGCGACTAAAGACATTCCCTGACATAGCTCTCCCCACTTGAGAGGAGAAAATACTTTATGGACTCAACTTAAGATGAAGCCCTATTCTCATTCCACGACTCGAGAGTAATCCCGATATTCCATTACCAAAATGAAAGGAGACCTGACTTACCAGGGACTACACGAGCGAGTTCCTGAGGACCCTGTTCCAACTAGAGAAGGACCTCAAGCTTACCGCCAAAACTCGTGAAAAACCACAACATTCTGCACTCAAGGTGAGATGACGAATATTTCCCCTGCAGAGTCTCAAGAGAAACCCCACATTCCCGCTTGAAACCCGAACGTGAACTTCAGACTCTTGATGCGATTCAAGACATTCCCTGACATAGCTGTCCCCACTTGGGAGGAGAACACAATTTTTGGACTCATCTTTAGATGAGGCCCTATTCACATTCCACGCCTAGAGAGTAATTCTGATGTTCCCCTACCAAAACGAAAGGAGACCTGACTTCCCAGGGACTACACGAGCGAGTTCATGAGGTCCATGTCGCGACTCGAAAAGGAACCCAAATTCCTGCTGCAACTCGAGAAAAAACACAAGATTCTGCACTCAAGGTGAGAACAGGAAAATTTCCCCTGCAGAGTCTCAAGGGAAATCCCACATTCCCTCTTGAAACTCGAACGGGTATTTCACACCCTTTATATGACTCAAGACATTCCCTGACATAGCTGTCCCGAATTCAGAGGAGAACACAATTTATGGACAAACCTTTAGATGAGGCCCTATTCCCATTCCATGCCTCGAGAAAAATCCTGATGTTCCCATACCAAAACGAAAGGAGACCTGACTACCCAGGGAATACAGGAGTGATTTCCTGAGGTCCCTGTCCCAACTCGAGAAGGACCCCATGCTTCCCGCTGCAACTCGAGAAAATCCACTATATTCTGCACTCAGGGTGAGATGAGGAAAATTTCCCATGCAGAGTCGCAAGAGAAATCCTACATTCTCGATTGAAACTCGAATGAGTACTTCACAGCATTTATACGACCCAAGACAATCCTTGACATAGCTTTCCCCATTTGAGAGGAGATTAAAATTTATGGACTCAACTTTCAATGAGTCCCTATTCCCATTCGACGTCTCGAGAGTAATCCCCTTGTTCCCCTACCAAAACGAAAGGAGACCTGACTTCCCAGGGATTACTCGAGCGAGTTCCTGAGGTCCCTGTCGCAACTCGAGAAGGACCCCAAGCTTCCCGCCGCAACTCGTTAAAAACCACAAGTTTGTGCACTCAAGGTGAGGTGAGGAAAATTTCCCCTGCAGAGTATCAAGAGAAATCCCATATTTCCCCTTGAAACTCGAACTGGTGCATGACACCTTTATGCGACTCAAAACTTTCTCTGACATAGCTGTCCCCACTTGAGAGGAGAACACAATTTATGGACTCAACTTTAGGTGAGGCCCTATTCCCATTCCACACGTCGAGAGTAATCGCGATGTTCCCCTATCAAAATGAAAGGAAACATGACTTCCCAGGGACTACAAGAGCGAGTTACTGAGTTCCCTGTCGCAACTCAAGAAAGATCCCAGTCTTCTCGCTGCAACTAGAGAAAAATCACAAGATTCTGCACCCAAGGTGAGATGACGAATATTTCCCCTGCAGAGTCTCAAGAGAAAGCCCACATTCCCACTTGAAACCTGAACGCGAACTTCACACCTTTGATGCGATTCAAGACATTCCCTCACATAGCTGTCCCGACTTCAGAGGAGAACACAATTTATGGACAAAACTTTAGATGAGGCCATATTGCCATTCCTCGCCTCAAGAAAAATCCTGATGCTCCCATACCAAAATGAAAGGAGACCTGACTACCCAGGGAATACAGGAGTGATTTCCTGAGGTCCCTGTCCCAACTCGAGAAGGACCCCATGCTTCCCGCCGCAACTCGAGAAAAAACCACTAAATTCTGCACTCAGTGTGAGATGAGGAAAATTTCCCCTGCAGAGTCTCAAGAAAAATCCCACATTACCACTTGTAACTCGAACGGGTACATCACACCCTTTATGAGACTCAAGACATTCACTGAAATAGCTCTCCCCAATTGAAAGGAGAACACAATTAATGGACTCAAATTTTGAGGAGGCCCTATTTCCATTCCATCCCTCAAGAGTAATTCCGATGTTCCAATAGCTAAACGAAAGGAGACCTGACTTCCCAGGAATTACTTGAGCGAGTTTCTGAGGTCCCTGTCGCAACTCGAGAAACACCCCAAGGTTCTTGCCGCAACTCGAGAAAAACAACCTACTTCTGCACTCAAGGTGAGATGAGGAAAATTTCCCCTGCAGATTCTCAAGAGAAATCCCACATTTCCACTTGAAACTCGAATGGGTACTTCACATCCTTTATGCGACTAAAGACATTCACTGACATAGGTGTCCAAACTTGAGAGGAGAACACAATTTATGGATTCAACTTTAGATGGGGCCCTATACAGATTCCACGCCTCGAGAGTAATCCCCATATTCCCCTACCAAAACGAAAGGAGACTTGACTTCACAGCACTACACGAGTGACTTGCTGCGGTCCCTGTCGCAACTCGAGAAAGACCCCAAACTTCCCGCTGCAACTCGAGAAAAACCACAAGATTCTGCACTCAAGGTGAGATAGGAAAATTTCACCTGCAGAGAATCTCAAGAGAAATCCCACATTCCCACATGAAACTCGAACAGGTACTTCACACCCTTTAGGCGACTCAAGACATTCCCTGACACAGCTCTCCCCACTTGGAAGGAAAACACAATTTATGGACTCAACTTTAGATGAGGCCCTATTCGCATTCCATGCCTCGAGAGTAATCTCGGTGACCCCTAGCAAAACGAAAGGAGACCTGACTTCCCAGGTATTACTTGAGCGAGTTCCTGAGGT
This sequence comes from Moschus berezovskii, assembly GCF_049115385.1. Lineage (NCBI taxonomy): Eukaryota > Metazoa > Chordata > Mammalia > Artiodactyla > Moschidae > Moschus > Moschus berezovskii. The sequence goes on along the minus strand of NC_142481.1, from coordinate 71,033,002 downwards.
CCCTGTCGCAATTAGAGAAGGACCCCAAGCTTCCCGCCGCAACTCGAGAAAAACCACAAGATTCTGCACTCAAGGTGAGATGACGAATATTTCACCCACAGATTCTCAAGAGAAATCCCACATTCACGCTTGAAATTCGAACACGTACTGAACACCCATTATGCGACTCAAGACTTTTCCTGACATAGCTCTCCCCACTTAAGAGGAGAACACAATTTATGGACTCAACGTTAGATGAGGGCCTATTCCCATTCAATGCCTCGCGTGTACTCCCGCTGCTCCCCTACCAAAACGAAAGTAATCCTGAGTTCCCAGGGACTACACGAACGAATTCCTGATGTCCCTGTCGCAACTCGAGAAGGACCCAAAGCTTCCCGCCGCAACTCGAGAAAAACCACAAGATACTGCACTCAAGGTGAGATGAGGAAAATTTCCCCTGCAGAGTCTGAAGAGAATTCCCACATTCCCTCTTGAAACTCGAACGGGTAATTCACACCCTTTAGACGACTCAAGAAATTCCCTGACATAGCTGTCCCGACTTCAGAGGAGAACGCAATTTATGGACTCAACTTTAGATGAGGCCCTATTCACATTCCACGCCTAGAGAGTAATTCTGATGTTCCCCTACCAAAACGAAAGGAGACCTGACTTCCCAGGGACTACACGAGTGAGCTCCTGAGGTCCCTGTCGCAACTTGAGTAGGACCCCTTGCTTCCCGCCCCAACTCGAGAAAAACCACTAAATTCTGCACTCAAGGTGAGAAGAGGAAAATTTCCCCTTCAGAGTCTCAAGAAAAATCCCACATTCCCGCTTGTAACTCGAACGGGTACATCACCCCCTTTATGTGACTCAAGACATTCACTGAAATAGCTCTCCCCAATTGAAAGGAGAACACAATTTCTGGACTCAAATTTAGAGGAGGCCCTATTCCCATTCCATTCCTTGAGAGTAATGCCGACATTCCGCTACCTAAACGAATGGAGACCTGACTTTCCAGGTATTACTTGAGTGAGTTCCTGAGGTCCCTGTCGCAACTCGAGAAGCACCCCCAAGATTCCTGCAGCAACTCGAGAAAAACAACCTAATTCTGCACTCAAGGTGAGATGAGGAAAATTGCCCCTGCAGATTCTCAAGAGAAATTCTACATTCTCAATTGAACCTCGAACGGGTAATTCACAACCTTTAGACAACCCAAGACAATCCCTGACATAGCTTTCCCCATTTGAGAGGAGATTCCAATTTATGGAATCAACTTTCAATGAGTCCCTTTTCCCATTTGACGCCTCGAGAGTAATCCCCTTTTACCCCTACCAAAACAAAAGGAGACCTGACTACCCAGGGAATACAGGAGTGATTTCCTGAGGTCCATGTCGCAACTCGAGAAGGACCCCATGCTTCCCGCTGCAACTCGAGAAAAACCACTAAATTCTGCACTCAGGGTGAGATGAGGAAAATTTCCCCTGCATAGTCTCAAGAAAAATACCACATTCCCTCTTGAAAGTCAAATGGGTACATCACACACTTTATGCGACCCAAGATATTCACTGACACAGCTCTCCCCAGTTGAAAGGAGAACACAATTTATGGACTCAGATTTAGATGAGGCCCTATTCCCATTCCATGCCTTGAGAGTAATCTCGATGTTCCCCTACCAAAACGAAAGGAGACCTGACTTCCCAGGAACTACATGAGCGAGTTCCTGAGGTCTCAGACGCACTCAAGAAGGACCGCAACTTCCTGCTGGAACTCGAGAAAAACAACATAATTCTGAACTCAAGGTGAGATGAGGAAAATTTCCCCGGCAAATTCTCAAGAGAAATCCCACATACCCGAATGAAATTCGAACGGGTACTTCACATCCTTTATGCGACTAGACATTCCCTGACATAGGTGTCCCCACTTGAGAGGAGAACACAATTTATTGACTCAACTTTAGATTAGGCCTTTTTCCTATTCCACGCCTCGAGAGTAATTCTGAAGTTTCCCTACCAAAACGAAAGGAGACCTGACTTCCCAGGGACTACACGAGGGAATTCCTACGGTCCCAGTCGCAACTCGAGAAAGACCCCAAGCTTCCCACCGAAACTCGAGAAAACTCACAAGATTCTGCACTAAAGGTGAGATGAGGAAAATTTCCCATGCACAGTCACTAGAGAAATCCTACATTCCCGCTTGAACCTCGAACGCGTACTTCACACAATTTATACGTCTCAAAACTTTCCCTGACATAGCTTTCCCCATTTGAGAGGAGATCACAATTTATGGAATCAACCTTCTTAGAGTCCCTATTCCCATTCCACGCCTCGAGAGTAATCCCGATGTACCCCTACCAAAACGAAAGGAGACCTGACTTCCCAGGAACTACTTGAGCGAGTTCCTGAGGTCTCTGCAGCAACTTGAGAAGGACCCCAAGCTTCCTGCTGCAACTCGAGGAAAACTACAAGATTCTGCACTCAAGGTGAGATGAGGAAAATTTCCCCTGCATAGTCTCAAGAGAAATCCCACATTCCCTCTTGAAACTCGAACGGATACTTGACACCCTTTATGCGACTCAAGACATTTCCTGACATAGCTGTCCCAACTTAAGAGGAGAACCCACTTTATGGACTTAACTTTAGATGATTCCCTATTCTCATTCCATGCCTCGAGAGGAAACCTGATGTTCCCCTACCAAAACGAAAGGTGACCTGATTTCCAAGGGACTACACGAGCAAGTTCCTGAGGTCCTGTCACAACTCGAGAAAGACCCCAAGTTTCCCACCGCAACTCTAGAGAAACCACAAGATTGTGCACTCAAGGTGAGATGAGGAAAATTTCCCCTGCCGAGGCTCAAGAGAAATCCCACATTCACCCTTGAAACTCGGACGGGTACTTCACACTATTTATGCGATTCAAGACATTCCCTGACATAATTCTCCTCACTTGAGAAGAGAACACAATTTATGGACTCAACTTAAGATGAAGCCCTATTCCCATTCCACGCCTTGAGAGTAATGCCGATGTACCCTCCCAAAAAGAAAGGAAACGTGACTTCCCAGGGACTACACGAGCGAGTTCCTGAGGTCCCTGTCGCCCCTCGAATAGGACCCCAAGCTTCCCGCCACAACTCGAGAAAAACCACAAGATTCTGTACTCAAGGTGTGATGAGGAAAATTTCCCCTGCAGAGTCTCAAGAGAAATCCCTCATTTTCCCTTGAAACGTGAAGTGTACTTGAGACCCTTCTTGCTACTCAAGACATAAACTGACATATCTGTCCCCACATGGGAGGAGAACACAATTTATGGACTCAAATTTAGATGAGGCAATATGCTCATTCCACGCCTCAAGAGTATTCCCTATGTTTCCCCACGTAAACAAGAGGAGATCTGACTTCCCAGGGACTACACGAGCGATGTCCTGAGGTCCCTGGTGCAACTCGAGAAGGACCCCAAACTTCCTGCCACAACTCAAGAAAAACCACAAGATTCTTCACTTAAGGTGAGAGGAAAATTTCCACTGCAGAATCCCAAGAGAAATCCCACATTGCCGCTTTGAAACCCGAACGGGTGCTTGACACCCTTTATGCCACTGAAGACATTCCCTGACATAGCTGTCTCCACTTGAGAGGAGAAAACAATTTATGCACTCACCTTTAGATAAGGCCCTATTCCCATTCCACCTCTCAAGAGTAATCCCGAAGTACCCCTACCAAAACGAAAGGAGACCTGACTTCCCAGGGACTACATGAGTGAGTTCCTGAGGTCTCTGTCGCAACTCGAGGAGGACACCAAGCTTCCGGCCGCAACTTGACAAAAACCACAAGATTCTTCACTCAAGGTGAGATGAGGAAAATTTCCCCTGAATAGTCTCAAGAGCAACCCAACATTTCTGGTTGAATGTCGAACGGGTACTCGACACAGTTTATGCGACACAAAACATTCCCTGACATACCTGTCCACACTTGAGGGGAGAACACAATTTATGGACTCAACTTTAGCAGAGGCCCTCTTACCACTCCTCACCTTGAGAGTAATAACGATGTTCCCCTACCAAACGAAAGGAGACCTGATTTCAAAGGGACAACACGACCAAGTTCCTGAGGTCCCTGTCGCCCCTTAGTTGGACCCCAAGCTTCCTGAAGCAACTTCTGAAGAAACACAAGATTGTGCACGCAAGATGAGATGAGGAAAGTTTCCCCTGCAGAGTCTCAAGAGAAATCCCACATTCCTGCTTGAAAAGCGAACGGGTAGTTGACACACTTTATGCAACTCAAGACATCCCCTGACATAGCTATCCCCATTTGAGAGGAGAAAACAATTTATGGACTAAACTTAAGATGAGGCCCTATTCGCATTCCACGCCTCGAGAGTAATCCCGATGTTCCCCTACAAAAACGAAAGGAGACCTGAATTCCCAGGGACTACACGAGCGTCAAAAGCCTCTTGATGAAAGTGAAAGAGGAGAGTGAAAAGGTTGGCTTGAAGCTCAACATTCAGAAAACAAAGATCATGGCATCTGGTCCCATCACTTCATGGGAAAGATGGAAAAACAGTGGAAACAGTGTCAGACTTTATTTTTTTGGGCTCCAAAATCACTGCAGATGCTGATTGCAGCCATGAAATTAAAAGACTCTTGCTCCTTGGAAGGAAAGTTATGACCAACCTTGATAGTATATTAAAAAGCAGAGACATTACTTTGCCAACCAAGGTCCGTCTAGTCAAGGCAATGGTTTTTCCCGTGGTCATGTAGGGATGTGAGAGTTGGACTGTGAAGAAAGCTGATCGCCGATGTATCGATGCTTTTGAACTGTGGTGTTGGAGAAGACTCTTGAGAGTCCCTTATACTGCAAGGAGATCCAACCAGTCCATTCTAAAGGAGATCAATCCTGGGTGTTCATTGGAGGGACTGATGCTAAAGCTGAAACTGCAATACTTTGCCCACCTCATGCGACGAGTTGACTCACTGGAAAAGACTCTGATGCTGGGAAGTGTTGGGGGCGGGAGGAGAAGGGGACGACGGAGAATGAGATGGCTGGATGCCATCACCGACTCTGTGGACATGAGTTTGAGTGCTCCGGGAGTTGGTGATGGACAGGGAGGCCTGGCGTGCTGTGATTCATGGGGTCGCAGAGAGTCGGACACGACTGAGCGACTGAACTGAACTGAACTGAACACGAGCGAGTAACTGAACTCCCTGTCGCCACTTGAGAAGGACCCCAATCTTCCAGCCGCAACTCGAGAAAAACCACAAGATTCTGCAATCAAGGTGAGATGAGGAAAATTTCCCCTGCAGAGTCTCAAGTGAAATCCCAAATTCCCGCTTGAAACGCGAACAGGTACTTGACACATTTCATGCGACTCAAGACATCCCCTAACATACCTATCCCCATTTGAGAGGAGAAAATAATTTATGGACTAAACTTAAGATGAGGCCCTATTTGCATTCCACGCCTCGAGAATAATCTCGATGTTCCCCAACAAAAACGAAAGGAGACCTGAATTCCCAGGGACTACATGAGCGAGTACCTGAAGTCCCTGTTGCCACTTGAGAAGGACCCCAATCTTCCCGCCGCAACTCGAGGAACACCACAAAAAAATCCACTCAATGCGAGATGAGGAAATTGTGCGCTGTAGAATCTCAAGAGAAATCCCACATTCCCGGATGAAAGGCAAAAGGATACTTGACACCCTTTATGCAACTGAGAAATTTCCCTCACACAGCTGTCCCCATTGGAGAGAACACATGGTACGGACTCAAACCTAGAAGAGGCTCAATTCCCACTTACCGGCTCGAGAGTAATCCCGAAGTTTCCCATCCAATACAAAGGGGACCTGACCTACCTGAAGCAACACCAGAGAGTTTCTGAGGTCCCAGTTGCAACTCGAGAATTAACCCCAGCTTCCCGCCGCAACTCGAGAAACACCACAAAACTATCCCCTCAATGTGAGATGAGGAAATGGTGCGCTGCAGAATCTCAAGAGAAATCCCACATTCCCGCTTGAATGGCAAAGGGTACTTGACACCCTTTTTCAGACTTAGAAAGTTCCCTCACACAGCCGTCCCCATTGGAGAGGAGAACAGACTTTATGGACTCAACCCGAGAAGAGGCCTTATTCCTATTTAAAGTTTCGAGAGTAATCCCGAAGGTCCGCATCCAACACTAAAGGGGACCTGACTTCCCTGAAGCAACCCGAGCGAGTTCCACTGGTCCCCGTCGTAACTCAACAAAAACCACCAGCTTCCCACCGCAACTCGAGAAAAACCAGAAAATTATCCCCTCAATGAGAGATGAGGAAAATGGGCGCTGCAGAATTACAAGAGAAATCCCAAATTCCCCTTGAAATGCAAAAGGGTACTTGACACCATTTATGTGACTCAGAAAGTTCCCTCAAACACCCGTCCCCATTGGAGAAGGGAACACAGTTTATGGACTCAAGTCTAAAAGAGGCCGTATTCATATTTTACAGCTCGAGAGTAATCCCGAATTTCCCCTTCCAACACCAAAGTGGACCTGACTACCCTGAAGCACCCGAGCGAGTTCCTGAGGTCCCCGTCGAGAATCGAGAAGTATCCGAGCTTCCCGCCGCAACTCGAGAAACACCACAAAATTATCCCCTCAATGCGAGATAAGGATATACTGCACTCCAGTAACTCAAGGGAAATCCCACATTCCCGCTTGAAAGGCAAAAGGGTACTAACACCCTTTATGCGACTCACAAAGTTGCCTCACAAAGCCGTCCCCATTGGAGAGGAGAACACACTTTATGGAATCAACTCGAGAAGAGGCCCTATTCCCATATAACAGCTTGAGATTAATCCGGTACTTCCCCTTTCAACACAAAAGGGGACCTGACTTCCCTGAAGCAACTTGAAGGAGTTCCTGATGTCGCAGTCCCAACTCAAGAAATACCCCAAGCTTCCCGGCGCAAATCCAAAAACGCCACAAAATTATCCACTCAATGCGAGATGAGGATATACTGCACTGCAGTACCTCAAGAGAATTTCCACATTCCCGCTTGAAAGGCAAAAGTGTACTTGACACCCTTTACCCGACTCAGAAGTTTCCCTCACACAGCAGTCCACATTGGAGAGGAGAACACACTTTATGGACTCAACACGAGAAGAGGCCCTATTCCCATTTAACGGCTCGAGAGTAATCCCGATGTTCCCCTTTCAACACAAAAGGGGACCTGACATCCTTGAAGCAACCCGAGCGAGTTCCTGAGGCCCCAGTCACAACTCGAGAAGAACCCCAAGCTTCCCGCCTCAACTCGAGAAACACCACAAAATTATCTCCTCAATGCAAGATGAGGAAATTGTGTGCTGCAGAATCTCAAGAGAAATCCCACATTCCCTCTTGAAAGGCAAAGTGTACTTGACACCCTTTTTCAGATTTAGAAAGTTCCCTCACACAACCGTCCCCATTGGATAGGAGAACACACTTTATGGACTCAATTCAGAAAAGAGGCCCTGTTACCATTTAACGGCTCAAAAGTAATCCCGAGCTTCCCTTTCCAACAGAAAAGGGGACCTGACTTCCCTGAAGCAACCCGAGCGAGTTCCTGAGGTCCCTGTCGCAACTCGAGAAGTACCCCAGCTTCCCCCCGCAACTCGAGAAACACCACAAAATTATCCCCTCAATGCGAGATGAGGAAAATATGCGCTGCAGAATTACAAGAGAAATCCCAAATTCCCCTTGAAAGGCAAAAGGGTACTTGACACCATTTATGTGACTCAGAAATTTCCCTCAAACAGCCGTCCCCATTGGAGAGGGGAATACAGTTTATGGAGTCAAATGGAGAAGAGGCCGTATTCACATTTTACGGCTCGACAGTAATCCCGATTTCCCCATACTTCACAAAAGGGGAACTGACTTCCCTGAAGCAACCCGAGTGAGTTCCTGAGGTCCCCGTCGCAATTCGGAAAGTAGACCCAGCTTCCCGCTTACACTCGAGAAACACCACAAAATTATCCCCTCAATGCAAGATGAGGAAATTTTGTGTGGCAGATCTCAAGGGAAATCCCACAATCCCGCCGAAAGGCAAAAGGGTTCTTGACACTGCTTATGTGACTCAGAAAGTTCCCTCACACAGCCGTCCCCATTGGAGAGGAGAACACAATTTATGGACTCAACCCGAGAAGAGACCAATTCCCATTTAAAGGCTGGAGAGTAATCCCGAAGTTCCCCTTCCAACACAAAAGGGGACCTGACTTCCCTGAAGCAACCCGAGCGAGTTCCTGATGTTCCCATCGCAACTGGAGAAGTACCTCCAGCTTCCCGCCGCAACACGAGAAACACCACAGAATATCCCCTCAATGCGAGATGAGGAAAATTTGAGTGGCAGAGTCTCAAGGTTAATCCCACATTCCCGCTTGAAAGGCAAAGGGTACTTGACACCCTATATGCTACTCAGAGAGTTCCTTCACACAGCCCTCCCCATTGGAGAGGAGAAGACACGTTATGGACTCAACATGAGAAGAAGCCCTATTCCCATTTAACCGCTCAAGAGTAAACACGAAGTTCCACTTCCAATACGAAGGGGGACCTGACTAGCCTGAAACAACCGGAGCGAGCTCCTGAGTTCCCCTTCGCAACTCGAGAAGTACACACAACCTCCCGTCGAAACTGGAGAAACACCACAAAACATCACCTCAATGCGAGATGAGAAAATTTTGCGTGACAGAATCTCAATGATAATTCCACATGCCCGCTTGAAAGGGAAAATGTTAGTTTAAACCCATTATTCAACTCAGAAAATTCCCTCAAACAGCCATCCACATTTAGGAGGAGAACACACTTTAAGGACTCAACTCTAGAAGATGGCAATTCCCATTTAATGGCTGGAGAGTAATGCCGAAATTCCTCTTCCAACAGAAAAGGGGACCTGACTTCCCTGAAGCAACCCGAGCGAGTTCCTGAGGTCCCCGTCGCAACTCAAGTAGTACCCCCAGCTTCCCGCCATAACGTGAGAAACCGCACAAAATTATCCCGTCAATGAGACATGAGGAAATTTTGCGCTGCAGAATCTCAAGAGAAATCCCACATTGCGCTTGAAAGGCAAAAGGCAACTTGACATCCTTTATGTGACTTAGAAAGTTCCCTCACACAGCCGACCCCTTTGGAGAGGAGAACACTCTTTATGGACTCAACCCGAGAAGAGACCAATTCCCATTTAAAGACTCGAGAGTAATGCCGAAGTTATCCTTCCAACACAAAAGGGTAACTGACTTCCCTCAAGCAACCCGAGCGAGTTCCTGATGTTCCCGTCCCAACTGGAGAAGTACCCCCAGCTTCCCGCCGCAACTCGAGAAACACCACAAAATATCCCCTCAATGCGAGATGAGTAAATTTTGAGTGGCAGAGTCTCAAGGTTAATCCCACATTCCTGCTTGAAAGGCAAAAGGGTACTTGAAACCCTTTATGCGACTCCGAGAGTTCCCTAACACAGCAGTCCCCATTGGAGAGCAGAACACACTTTATGGACTCAAATCGAGAAGAGGCCCTATTCCCATTTAATGGCTGGAGAGTAATCCATAAGTTCCCCTTCCAACAAAAAAAGGGACATGACTTCCCTGAAGCAACTCGAGCGAGCTCCTGAGTTCCCCGTCGCAACTCGAGAAGTACCCCCAGCTTTCCACCGCAACTCGAGAAACCCCACAAAATTATCCCCTCAATGCGAGATGAGGAAATTTTGCGCTGCAGATTCTCAACAGAAATCCCACATTTCCGCTTGAAAGGCAAAAGGGTACTTGACACCTTTTATGCGACTCAGAAAGTTCCCTCACACAGCCGTCCCCATTGGAGAGGAGCACACACTTTACGGACTCAACTTGAGAAGAGGCCCTATTCCCATTTAACCGCTCGAGAGTAAACCCGAAGTTCCCCTTCCAACACGAAGGGGGACCTGACTAGCCTGAAACAACCTGAGCGAGCTCCTGAGTTCCACGTCGCAACTCGAGAAGTACCCACAACTTCCCGTCGAAACTGGAGAAACACCACAAAAATATCACCTCAATGCGAGATGAGGAAATTTTGCGAGACAGAATCTCAATGATAATCCCACATTACCGCTTGAAGGGCAAACAGTTACTTTAAACCCATTATTCAAATCAGAAAATTCCCTCAAACAGCCATCCACATTTAGGAGAAGAACACACTTTAAGGACTCAACTTGAGAAGAGGCCAATTCCCATTTAATGGCTAGAGAGTAATCCCGAAATTCCTCTTCCAACACAAAAGGGGACCTAACTTCCCTGAAGCAAACCGAGTGAGTTCCTGAGGTCCCCTGCGAAACTCAAGAAGTTCCCCCAGTATCCAGCTAAAACTAGAGAAACTCCACAAAATTATCCTTTCAATGCGAGATGAGGAAAGTTTGCGCTGCAGAAACTCAAGAGAAAACATACATTAGTGCTTGAAAGGCAAAAGGGTAATTGACACCCTTTATGCGACTCAAAGTTCCCTCACACAGACATCGCCATTGGAGAGGAGAATACACCTTATGGACTCAACTCTAGAAGAGGCCCTATTCCCTTTTAATGGCTCGAGAGTAATCCCGAAGTTCCCCTTCCAACACAAAAGTGTCCTCACTACCGTGAATCAATCAAGAGAGTTCGTGAGGTCCCGTCGCAACTTGAGAAGTACCCCCAGCTTCCTGCCGAATCTAGAGAAACACCACAAAATTATCCCCTCAATGCGAGATGAGGATATTTTGCACTGCAGAATCTCAAGACAAATCCCACATTCCAGCTTGAAAGGCAAAAGGGTACTTGACACCCTTTATGCCACTCAGAAAGTTCACTCACAGAGCCGTCCCCACTGGAGAGGAAAACACACTTTATGGACTCAACTCGAGAAGAGGGCCTGCTGCTGCTGCTGCTGCTGCTAAGTCACTTCAGTCGTGTCCAACTCTGTGTGACCCCATAGACGGACGCCCACCAGGCTCCCCCGTCCCTGGGATTCTCCAGGCAAGAACACTGGAGTGGGTTGCCATTTCCTTCTCCAATGTGTGAAAGTGAAAAGTGAAAGTGAAGTCGCTCAGTCGTGTCCGACCCTTAGCGACCCCACGGACTGCAGCCTACCAGGCTCCTCCATCCATGGGATTTTCTAGGCAAGAGTACTGGAGTGGCTTGCCATTGCCTTCTCCGAGAAGAGGGCCTATTCACATTTAAAGGCTTAAGAGTAATCCCGAAGTTCTCCTTCCAAAACTAACGGGTCCTGACTTCCCTGAAGCAACCCGAGCGAGTTCCTGAGGTCCCCGTTGCAACTCGAGAAGTACCGCAAGCTTCCCGCCGCTTCTCGAGAAACAAGAAAATTATCCCCTCAATGCGAGATAAGGAAATTTTTCCTTGCAGAATCTCAAGGGACATCCCAAATTCCCGATTGAAAGGCAAAATGGTATTTGACACCCTTTATGCGACTCAGAACGTTCCCTCACACAGCCGTCCGCATTGGAGAGGAGAACACACTTTATGGGCTCAACTCGAGAATAGGCCCTTTTCCAATTTAACAGCTGGAGAGTAATCATGAAGTCCCTCTTCCTTCACAAAAGGGGAACTACTTCCCTGAAGCAAGCTGAGCGAGTTGCTGAGGTCCCCGTCACAACTCGAGAAGTACCCCTGCTTCCCGGCGCAACTCGAGAAACACCACAAAATAATCCCCTCAATGCGAGATGAGGAAATTTTGCGGTGCAGAATCTCAAGAGAAATCCCACATTCCCGCTTGAAAGTAAAAGGGTACTTGACACACTTTATGCGACTCAGAAAGTTCCCTCATAGTCGTCCCAATTGGAGAGGAGAAGACACTTTATGGACTCAACACGCGCAGAGGCCCTATTCCCATTTAATTGCTGGAGAGTAATCAGTAAGTTCTCATTTTAACACAAAAGGGGACCTACTTCCCTGAAGCAAACAGAGTGAGTTTGTGAGGTCTACGTCGCAAATTGAGATGAACTCCCAGCTTCCCGTCGCAACTCGAGAAACACCACAAAATTATCCTGTCAATGCGAGATGAGGAAATTTTTCGCTGCAGAATCTCAAGAGAAATCCCACAACCGCTTGAGAGCAAAATGGTACTTGATACACCTTATGCGACTCAGAAAATTCCCTAACATCCGTACCATTTGGAGAGAAGAACACACTTTATGGACTCAACTCGAGAAGAGGCCATATTCCAATTCAACGGCTTGAGAGTAATCCGGAAGTTCACTTTGCAACAAAAAAGGGGATCTGACTTCCCTGAAGCAACCCGAGCGAGTTCCTGAGGTCCCCGTCACAATTCAAGAAGTATCCCCAGCTTCCCACCGCAACTAGAGAAACAAAACAAAATTATCCCCTCAATGCAAGATGAGGAAAATGTGCGCTGCAGAATCTGAAGAGAAATCTCACATTCCCGCTTGAAAGGCAAAAGTTACTTGACACCCATTTTGCGACTCAGAATGTTCCCTCAAACAGCCGTCCCCATTGAAGAGGAGAACACATTTTATTCACTCAACTCGAGAAGAGACCCTATTCCCTTTTAACGGCTCGAGAGTAATCCCGAAGTTCCCCTTCCAACACAAAGGTGTACTGAACTCCCTGAAACAACCCGAGCTGGTTCCTGAGGTCCCGTCACAACTCGAGAAGTACCCCTAGCTTCCCGCCGAATTTCGAGAAACACCAGAAAAATATCCCCTAAATGCGAGATGAGGATATTTTGCACTGCAGAATCTCAAGAGACAGCCCACATTCCCGCTTGAAAGGCAAAAGTGTACTTGACACCTTTCATGCCACTCAGAAGGTTCCCTCACACAGCCGTCCCCATTGGAGAGGAGAACACACTTTATGGTCTCAACAGAAAAGAGGCACTATTTCCATTTAACGTCACGACAGTAATCCCGAAGTGCCCCTTTTAACACAAAAGGGGACCTGACTTCTCTGAAACAACCCGAGCAATTTCCTCTGGTCCCAGTCACAACTCGAGAAGTACCGACAGCGTCCTGCCGCAACTCGAGAAACACCCCAAAATTATCCCCTCAATGTGAGATGAGGATATTTTGCACTCCAGAATCTCAAGAGAAATCCCACATTCCCCCTTCAAAGGCAAAAGTGTACTTGACACCCTTTATGCGACTCAGAAATTTCGCTAACATCCGTCCCTATTTAGATGAGAATACACTTTATGGACTCAACTCGAGAAGAGGCCCTATTCCCATTTAACGGCTCGAGAGAGAGCCGGAAGTTCCCCTTTCAGCACAAAAGCGGAACTGACTTCCCTGAAGCAACCCTAGCGAGTTCCTGAGGGCCCCGTCACAATTCGAGAAGTACCCCCAACTTCCCGCCACAACTCGAGAAACACCACAAAATTATCCCCTCAATAGGAGATGATGAAATTTTTAGCAGCAGAAACTCAAGAGAAATCCCACATTCTCGGTTGAAACACAAAAGGGTACTTGACACCATTTATGCGACTCAGGAAGTTCCCTAATATCCGTCCCCATTGTAGAGAAGAACACTCTTTATGGACTCAACTCGAGAAGAGGCCCTATTGCCATTTAACGGCGGGAGAGTAATCCCCAAGTTCCCCTTCCAACACAAAAAGGGGTCCTGAATACCCTGTAGCAACCTGAGGAAGTTCCTGTATTCCCCGTTGCAACTCGAAAAGGACCCCCAGCTTCTGCCGAAACTCGAAAAACACCACAAAATTTTCCCCTGAATGCCAGATGAGGAAATTTTGCGCTTCAGAATCTCAAGAGAAATCCCACATTCCCGCTTGAAAGGCAGAAGGGTACTTGACACAGTTTATGTGACTCAGAAAGTTCCCTCACACAGCCCTCCCCATTGGAGAGGAGAAGACACTTTATGGACTCAACACGCGCAGAGGCCCTATTCCCATTTATTGTCTGGAGAGTAATCGTAAGTTCCCATTCCAACACGAAAGGGGACCTGACTTCCCTGAAGCAACCCGAGCGAGTTCCTGAGGTCCCCGTCGCAACTTGAGATGTAGCCCCAGTTTCCCGACGCAACTCGAGAAAAACAACAAAATCATCCCCTCAATGCGAGATGAGGAAATTTTGCCCTGGAGATTCTCAAAAGAAATCGCACAACCAGCTTGAAAGGCAAAATGGTACTTGACACCCTTTATGCGACTCAGAAAGTTCCCTAACATCCGACTCATTGGAGAGAAGAACACAGTTTATGGACTCCCTCGAGAAGAAGACCTATTCCCATTTAATGTCTTGAGACTAATCCCGAGTAACCCTTCCAACAAAAAAAGGGACCTGACTTTCCTGAAGCAACTCTAGCGAGTTCCTGAGGTCACCGTCATAACTCGAGAATTACCCCCAGCTTTCCGCGGAAACTCGAGAGACACCACAAAAATATCCCCTCAATGCAAGATGAGGAAATATTCGCTGCGGAATCTCAAGAGAAATCCCACATTCCCGCTTGAAAAGCAAAAGGATACTTGACACCCTTTATGTGACTCAGAAAGTTCCCTCACATAGCCGTTACCATTGGAGAGGAGAAGACAATTTATGGACTCAACACGAGCAGAGGCCCTATTCCCATTTAATGGCTGGAGAGTAATCAGTAAGTTCCCATTCCAACACAAAAGGGGACCTGACTTCCCTGAAGCAACACGAGCGAGTTCCTGACGTCTACGTCGCAACTTGAGATGTACACACAGCTTCCCGCCACAATTTGAGAAACACCACAAAATTATCCCCACAGTGCGAGATGAGGAAATTTTGCACTGCAGAATCTCGAAAGAAATCCTACATTCCCTGTGAAAGGCAAAAGGGTACTTGACAAACTAAATGCAACTCAGAAAATTCCCTCACACAGCCGTCGCCATTGAGAGGAGTACACACTTTTTGGACTCAACTCGATAAGAGGTCCTATTCCCATTTAATGGCTCGAGAGTAATTCGGAAATTCCCCGGCCAACACAGAAGGGAACCTGATTTCCCTGAAGCAACCAGGGCGAGTTCCTTAGGTCCCGGTCACAACTCGAGAAGTACTCGCAGCCTCCGGCCCCAAATCGAGAAACCCACAAAAATATTCCCTCAATGCGAGATGAGAAAGTTTTGCGCCACAGAATCTGAAGAGAAATCCCACCACGCGCTTGAAAGGCAAAATCATACTTGACAACCATTATGCGACTCAGAAAGTTCCCAAACATCAAACCCATTGAAGAGAAGAACGCTCTTTATGGACTCAAATTGAGAAGAGGCCGTCTTCCCATTTAAGACCTTGATAGTAATCCGGAAGTTCCCCTTCCAACACAAAAGGAGACCTGAATTCCCTGAAGCAACCTGATCGAGATACTGAGGTCCCCGTCCCAAATGGAGAAGTACCCCCAGCTTCCGGCCGCAGCTCAGAAAAACCACAAAATTTTTCCCTCAATTTGAGATGAGGAAATTCTGCGCTGCAGAATCTCAAGAGAAATCCCACATTCCCCCTTTAAAGGCAAAAGGGTACTTGACACCCTTAATGCTACTCAGAAATTTCCCTCATATATCCGTTACCATTGGAGAGGAAAAGACACTATATTGACCACCAAGAACAGAGGTCCTATTCCCATTTAATGGCTGGAGAGTAATCAGTAAGTTCCCTTTCCAACACAAAAGGGGACCTGACTTCCCTGAAGCAACCCGAGCGAGTTCCTGAGATCTACGTCGCAACTTGAGATGTACCCCCAGGTACCCGACGCAACTCGAGAAACACCACAAAATTATCCCTTCAATGCGAGATGAGGAAATTTTGCGCTGCAGAATCTCAAGAGAAATCGCACATTCCCTCTTGAAAGGCAAAAGTGTACTTGACACCATTTATGCGACTCAGAAAGTTCCCACAAACAGCCGTCCCCATTGGAGAGGAGAACAAACTTTATGGACTCAACTCGAGAAGAGGCCCTATTGCCATTTAACGGCACGAGAGTAATCCCGAAGTTCACCTTCGAACACAAAAAGGGGTTCTGAATTCCCTGAAGAACGCCAAGGAAATTCCTGTATACCCCATTGCAACTCAAAAAGGACCCCCAGCTTCTGCCAAAACTCGAGAAACACCACAAAATTATCCCCTCAGCCAGATGAGGAAATTTTGCGCTGCAGAATCTCAAGAGAAATCCCACATTCCCGCTTGAAAGAAAAAGGGTACTTGACACACTTTATGCGACTCAGGAATTTCCCTCATAGCCGTCCCAATTGGAGAGGAGAAGACATTTTATGGACTCAACACGGGAAGAGGCCCTATTCCCATTTAATTGCTGGAAAGTAATCAGTAAGTTCCCATTCTAACACAAAAGGGGATCTGACTTCCCTGAAGCAAACCGAGCGAGTTCCTGAGGTCTACGTCGCAAATTGAGATGAACCCCTAGCTTCCCACCACAACTCGAGAAACACCACAAAATTATCCCGTCATGCGAGATGAGTAAATTTTGCGCTGCAGAATCTCAAGAGAAATCCCACAACCGCTTGAAAGGCAAAATGGTACTTGACACCCTTTTTGCGACTCAGAAAGTTCCCTCACAGAGGGTCCCCATTGAAGAGGAGAACACACTTTATTCACTCAACTCGAGAAGAGGCCCTATTCCCTTTTAATGGCTCGAGAGTAATCCCGAAATTCCCCTTCCAAAACAAAGGGGAGCTGACTTCCCTGAAACAACCCGAGCTGGTTCCTGAGGTCCCGTCACAACTCGAGAAGTACCCTTAACTTCCCGCCGAATTTCGAGAAACACCAGAAAAATATCCCCTAAATGCGAGATGAGGGTATTTTGCACTGCAGAATCTCAAGAGACAGCCCACATTCCCGCTTGAAAGGCAAAAGTGTACTTGACACCTTTCATGCCACTCAGAAGGTTCCCTCACACAGCCGTCCCCATTGGAGAGGAGAGCACACTTTATGGACTCAACAGAAAAGAGGCACTATTCCCATTTAATGTCAGGACAGTAATCCGAAGTGCCCCTTCCAACACAAAAGGGGACCAAACTTCTCTGAAACAACCCGAGCAAATTCCTTTGGTCCTAGTCGACTCGAGAAGTACTGACAGCGTCCCGCCGCAACTTGAGAAACACCCCAAAATTATCCCCTCAATGCGAGATGAGGATATTTTGCACTCCAGAATCTCAAGAGAAATCCCACATTCTCTCTTGAAAGGCAAAAGGGTACATGACACCCTTTATGCGACACAGAAAGTTCCCTAACAGACATCCATATTGGATAGGAGAACGCACTTTATGGCCTCAATTCGAAAAGAGGCCCTATTCCCGTTTAAAGGCTCAAGAGTAATCCCGAAGTTCCCCTTACAGCACAAAAGGGGAACTGACTTCCCTGAAGCAACCCGAGCGAGTTCCTGACCTCCCCGTTGCAACTCGGAAAGTACAACAAGCTTCCCATCGCAACTCGAGACACACCACAAAGTTCAGTTCAGTTCAGTTGCTCAGTCGTGTCCGACTCCCCGGGACCCCATGAATCACAGCACGCCAGGCCTCCCTGTCCATCACCAACTCCCGGAGTACACTCAAACTCATGATCACAGAGTCTGTGATGCCATCCAGCCATCTCATTCTCTGTCGTCCCCTTCTCCTCCCACCCCCAACCTTTCCGAGCATCAGAGTCTTTTCCAGTGAGTCAACGCGTCGCATGAGGTGGCCAACGTATTGGAGTTTCAGGTTTAGCATCAGTCCTTCCAGTGAACACCCATGATTGATATCCTTTTTGTGCTGCAGTATCTCAACAGAAAACCCACATTCCCCTTTCAAAGGCAAAAGTGTACTTGACACCCTTTATGGGACTCAGAAAATTCACTAACATCCGTCCCTATTTTAGAGGAGAACACACTTTATGGACTCAACTGGAGAAGAGGCCCTATTCCAATTTAACGGCTCAAGAGTAATCCAGAAGTTTCCCTTCCAACACAAAAGGGGTCCTGACTTCACTGAAGCAACCCGGGCGAGTTCCTGAGGGCCCCGTCACAACTTGAGAAATACCCTCAGCTTCCCACCGCAACTCGAGAAACACCACAAAATTATCCCCTCAATAGGAGATGATGAAATTTTTCGCTGTAGAAATACAAGAGAAATCCCACATTCTCGGTTGAAACACAAAAGGGTACATGACACCATTTATGCGACTCAGGAAGTTCCCTAATATCTGTCCCCATTGTAGCGGAGAACACTCTTTATGGACTCAACTCGAGAAGAGGCCCTATTCCAATTTAACGGATCCTGAGTAGTCATGAAGTTCCCCTTCCAAAACAAAAGGGGACCTGAGTTGCCAGAAGCAACCCGAGGAAGTTCCTGTATTCCCCATTGCAACTAAAAAAGGACCCCCAGCTTCTGCCAAAACTCGAGAAACACCACAAAATTATCCCCTTATTGCCAGTTGAGGAAATTTTGCGCTGCAGAATCTCAAGAGAAATCCCACATTCCCGCTTGAATGAAAAAGGGTACTTGACACAGTTTATGCGACCCAGAAAATTCCCTAATAGCCGTCCCAATTGGAGAGGAGAAGACACTTTATGGACTCAACACGCGCAGAGGCCCTATTCCCATTTAATGGCTGGAGAGTAATCGTATATTCCCATTCCAATACGAAAGGGGATCTGACTTCCCTGAAGCAACCCGAGCGAGTGCCTGAGGTCTACGTCGCAAGTTGAGATGTAGCCTCAGTTTCCTGACGCAACTCGAGAAAAACAACAAAATTATCCCCTCAATGCGAGATTAGGAAATTTTGCCCTGGAGATTCTCAGGAGAAATCGCACAACCCGCTTGAAAGGCAAAATTGTACTTGACTCCCTTTTTCCGACTCAGAATGTTCCCTAACATCCGACTCATTGGAGAGAAGAACACAGTTTATGGACTCCCTCGAGAAGAAGACCTATTCCCATTTAACGGCTCGAGACTAATCCCGAGTAACCCTTCCAACAAAAAAAGGGACCTGACTTTCCTGAAGCAACTCGAGCGAGTTCCTGAGGTCACCATCATAACTCCAGAATTACCCCCAGCTTCCCGCAGAAACTCGAGAGACACCACAAAAATATCCCCTCAATGCGAGATGAGGAAATTTTCGCTGCAGAATCTCAAAGAAATCCCACATTCCTGCTTGAAAAGCAAAAGGATACTTGACACCCTTTATGCGACTCAGAAAGTTCCCTCACATAGCCGTTACCATTGGAGAGGAGAAGACACTTTATGGACTCAACACGAGCAATGACCCTATTCCCATTTAATGGCTGGAGAGTAATCAGTAAGTTCCCATTCCAACAAAAAATGGGACCTGATTTCCCTGAAGCAACCCGAGCGAGTTCAAGAGGTCTACGTCGCAACTTGAGATGTACCCCTAGTTTCCTGACGCAACTCGAGAAACACCACAAAATTATCCCCTCAATGCGAGATAAGGAAATTCTGCGCTGCAGAATCTCAAGAGAAATCCCACATTCCCCCTTGAAAGGCAAAAGGGTACTTGACACCCTTAATGCTACGCAGAAATTTCCCTCACACAGCCGTCCCCATTGGAGAGGAGAACACACTTTATGGACTCAACTCAACAAGAGGCCCTATTCCCATTTAAGGGCTCGAGAGTAATGCCGAAGTTCCCCTTCCTTCACAAAAGAGGAATTTACTTCCCTTAAGCAACCCTAGTGAGTTCCTGAGATCCACTTCTCAACTCGAGAAGTACCCCTAGCTTCCAGCCGAAACTCGAGAAACACAAAGAAATTATCCCATCAATGTGAGATGAGGAAATGTTACACTGCAGAATGTCAAGAGAAATCCCACATTCCCTCTTTAAAGGCAAAAGTGTACTTGATACCATTTATGCGTCTCAGAAAGTTCCCACAAACAGCAGTCCCCATTGGAGAGGAGATCAAACTTTATGGACTGAAATCGAGAAGAGGCCCTATTGCCATTTAACGGCGCGAGAGTAATCCCGAAATTCGCCTTCCAAAACAAAAAGGGGTTCTGAATTCCCTGAAGCTACCAAATCAAATTCCTGAGGTCCCCGTCGCAAGTCAAGAAATACCTCCAGCTTCCGGCCGCAACTCGAGAAACACCACAAAATTATCTCCTCAATGCGAGATGAGGAAATTTTGTGCTGCAGAGACTCAAGAGAAATCCCACATTCCCTGTAAAAGGCAAAAGGGAACTTGGCAACCTTCACGCGACTCAGAAATTTCCCTCACACAGCCGTCGCCATTGGAGAGAAGAACACACTTTTTGGACTCAACTCGAGAAGAGGTCCTATTCCCATTTAATGGCTCGAGAATAACCCGGAAGTTCCCCTTCCAGTAAAAAAGGGGACCTGATTTCCAAGAAGCAAACCAAGCGAGTTCCTGAGTTCCACGTCGCAACTCGAGAAATACCCCCAGCTTCCCGCTGCAAATTGAGAAACACCACAAAATTATCCCCCAATGCGAGATCAGGAAATTTTCATGCAGATCTCAAGGCAAATCCCACATTCGTACATAAAAGGCAAAAGGGTACAAGACATTCATGCGACCCAGAAAGTTCCCTCACACAGCCGTCCACATTGGAGAGGAGAATAAAATTTATGGACTAAACTCGAGAATAGGCCCTATTCCCATTTAACGGCTCGAGAGTAATCCCCCCATTCCCTTTCCAACAAAAAGGGGACCTGGCTTCCCTGAAAAAACCTGAGAGATTTCCTGTTGTCCACATCGCAACTCGAGGACTACCCTCAGTTTCCCGCTGCAATTCGAAACACCACAAAATAATCTCCTCAATGCGAGATTAGGAATTTTGCACTGCAGAATCTCAAGAGAAATCCCACATTCCTGCTTGAAAGCCAAAAGGGTACTTGACACCCTTTATGTGACTCAGAAAGATCCCTCACACAGCCGTTCCCATTGGAGAGGAGAACACACTTTATGGACTCAACTCGGGTAGAGGCCCTATTCCCGTTTAAAGGCTCGAGACTAATGCCGAATTTCCCCTTCCAACACAAACGGGGACCTGACTTCTCTGAAGCAACACTAGGGAGTTCCATAGGTCCCCGCCACAATTAGAGAAGTACCCCCAGCTTCACGCCACAACTCGAAAAACACTACAAAATTATTCCCTCCTTGCGAGAAGAGGAAATTTTGCGTTGCAGAATTGCAAGAGAAATCCGACATTCCCACTTAAAAAAAAAAGGGTTCTTGAGACAATATATGACACTCAGAAATTTCCCTCAAACAACCGTCCCCTTTGGAGAGGAAAACACATTTTTGTACTCAACTCGAGAAGAGGCCCTAAACCCATTTAAGTGCTCAAGAGTAATCCCGAAGTTTCCCGTCCAGCACAAAAGGGGAACTGACTTCCCTAGAGCAAACTGAGTGTGTTTCTGAGGTCTCCGTCGCAACTCGAAAAGTACCCACAGCTTCCCGTCGCAAATCGAGAAACACAACAAATTATCCCCTCAATGAGAGATAAGGAAATTCTGTGCTGCAATATCTCAAGAGAAATTCCACATTCTCGCTTGAAAGGCAAAAGGGTACTTGACACCCTTTAAGTGACACAGAAAGGACCCTCACACAGCCGTCCCCATTGGAGAGGAAATCACACTTTATGGATTCAATTCGAGAAGAGGCCTATTCACATTTAACAGATCGAAAGCAATCCCGAAGTTCCCCTTCCAACAAAAAAGGGGACCTGACTTCCCTGAAGCAACCCGAGCGAGTTCCTGAGGTCCCCGTCCCAACTCGAGAAATACCCCCATCTTCCCACCGCTTCTCGAGAAACACCACAAAATTATCCCGCAATAAGAGATGAGGAAATTTTGCACAGCAGAATCTCAAGAGAAATCCGACATTCCCGCTTGAAAGGCAAAAGGGAACTTGACACCCCTTATGGGACTCAGAAAGTTCCTAAACACAGCCGTCCCCATTGGAGAGGAAAACACAATTATGGACTCAACACGAGAAGAGGCAGTATTCCAATTTAATGGCTTGAGAGTAATTCCGAAGTAACCCTTCCAACACAAAAGGGGAAATGACTTCCCTGAAGGAACCCGGCAGAGTTCTTGAGGTCCCCGTCGCAAGTTGAGAAGTACCCCCAGTTTCCCGCCGCAACTCGAGAAACACCACAAAATTATCCCCCAATGTGAGATGAGGAAATTTTACCCTGCAGAATCTCAAGAGAAATCCTACATTCACGCTTGAAAGGCGAACGGTTACATGACACCCTTTATGCGACTCAGAAAGGTCCCTCACATAGCCTTCCCTTTACAGAGTAGAACACATTTTAAGGACTCAAATCGAGAAGAAGTCCTATTCCTATTTAACGGCTCGAGAGTAAACCGGAAGTTCCCCTTCCAGCACAAATGGGGACCTGATTTCCCAGAAGCACCCCGAGCGAGTTCCTGAGTTCCCAGTCGCAACTCGAGAAGTAGCCCACGCTTCCCGCCGCAAGTCGATAAACACCAAAAAATTATCCCCTCAATGTGAGATGAGGAAATTTTGCCCAGCAGAATCTCAAGAGAAATACCACATTCCCTCTTAAAAGGCAAAAGGGTACTTGACACCCTTTATGCGCCTCAGAAGGTTCCCTCACACAGCCGTCCCCGTTGGACAGGAGAACACAATTTATGGACTCAATTCGAGATCAGCTCCTATTGCCATTTAACGGATTGAGAGTAAACCGGAAGTTCCACTTCCAACACTCTTGGAGACCTGACTCCCCTGAAGCAATCCAGCGAGTTCCTAAGGTCCCCGTCGCAACTCAAGATGTACCCCCAGCTTCCCGCCGTAACTCGAATATAACCACAAAATTATCCCCTCAATGCGAGATGAGGAAATTTTGCGATTTAGAATCACAAGAGAAATACCATATTCGCTCTGGAAAGGCAAACAGGTACTTGACACCCTTTATTCGACTCAGAAAGTTCCCTCACACAGCCGTCCCCATTGGAGAGGAGAACACACTTTAGGGACTCAATTCGAGATGAGCCAATGTTCACATTTAAGGGCTCGAGAGGAAACCGGAAGTTCCCCTCCCAACACGAAAGTGGACCTGACTTCCCTGAAGCAATCCGAGCGAGTTCCTGATGTCCCCGTCGCACATCGAGAAGCACCCCCAGCTTCCAGCTGCGACACGAGAAACACCACAAAATTATCCCCTCAATGCGAGATGAGGAAATTTTGCTATGCAGAATCTCAAGAGAAATACCACATTCCCTCTTGAAAGGCAAAAAGATACTTGACACCCTTTATTCGACTCAGAATGTTCCCTCACACAGCCGTCCCCTTTGGAGAGGAGAACACACTTTATGGATTCAATTCGAGATGAGACCCTGTTCACATT
The DNA here is from genome assembly GCF_049115385.1 of Moschus berezovskii. Taxonomy (NCBI): domain Eukaryota; kingdom Metazoa; phylum Chordata; class Mammalia; order Artiodactyla; family Moschidae; genus Moschus; species Moschus berezovskii. The sequence continues at coordinate 71,009,747 of NC_142481.1, read as the reverse complement.
TAAGAGCTCGGGAGTAAACCGGAAGTTCCCCTTCCAAGATCTCAGGGGACCTGACTTCCCTGAAGCAAACCGTGAGTGTTCCTGAGGTCCCTGTCACAACTCGAGAAGTACCCCCAGCTTCCAGGCGCAACTCGAGAACAGCAAAAATTATCCCCTCAATGCGAGATGAGGAAATTTGGCGATGTAGAATCTCAAGAGAAATACGACATTCCCTCATGAAAGGAAAAAGGGTACTTGACACCCTCCATTTCACTCATAAATTTCCCTCACAGAGCCGTCGCCATTGGAGAGGAGAACACACTCTATGGACTCATTTCGAGATGAGCCACTGTTCACATTTAAGGGCTCGATAGCAAATCAGAATTTCCCCTTCCAAGAACAAAAGGGACCTGACTTCCCTGAAGTAACCCGAGCGAGTTCCTGAGGTCCCCATCGCAACCTGAGAATGAACCCAAGCTTCCGGTAGCAACTCAAGAAACACAACAAAATTATCCCCTCAATGCAAGATGAGGAAATTTTGTGATGCAGAATCTCAAGAGAAATACCCCATTCAATCTTGGAAGGCAAAAAGGGACTTGACACCCTTTATTCGACTCAGAAAGTTCCCTCACACAGCCGTCCCCATTGGAGAGGAGAACTCACTTTATGGAATCAATTCGAGATGAGCCCCTGTTGACATTGAAGGGCTCGAGAGTAAACCAAAAGTTCCCCTTCCAACACCAAAGAGGACCTGACTTCCCTGAAGCAATCCGAGTGAGTTCCTGAGGTCCCTGTTGCAACTGGAGAATTACCCCCAGCTTCACGCCGCAGCTTGAGAAACACCACAAAATTATCCTCTTAATGCGAGCTGAGGAAATTGTGTGATGCAGAATCTCAAGAGAAATATCACATTCACTCTTGAAAGGCAAAAAGGGGCTTGAGACCATTTATTCAACTCAATAAGTTCCCTCACACAGCCGTCCCCAATGCAGAGGAGAACACACTTTATGGAGTCAATCCGAGATGAGACTCTGTTCACATTGAAGGGCTCGAGAGTAAATCAAACGTTCCCCTTCCAACACCAAAGGGGACCTGACTTCCCTGAAGCAACCCGAGCGAGTTCCTGAGGTCCCCGTCGCAAGTCAAGAAGTACCCCCAGCTTCAAGCCGCAACTTGAGAAACACCACAAAATTATCCCCTCAATGCAAGCTGAGGAAATGGTGCGATGCAGAATCTCAAGAGAAATACCACATTCCCACTTGAAAGGCAAAAAGGGACTTGCCACCCTTTATTAGGCACACAAAGTCCCCTCACACAGCCATCCCCATTGGAGAGAAGAACACACTTTACGGACTCAATTCCAGTTGAGCCCCTGTTCACATTTAAGGGCTCAAGAGTAAACTGGAAGTTCCCCTTCCCACACCAAAAGGGACCTACTTCCCTGAAGTAGCCCGAGCGAGTTCCTGAGGTCCCTGTCGCACCTCGAGAAGTACACCCAGCTTCCCACTGCAAATCGAGAAACACCACAAAATTTACCCTCAATGCAAGATGAGGAAATTGTTCGGTGCAGAATCTCAAGAGAAATACCACATTCCCTCTTGAAAGGCAAAAAGGTACTTGACACCCTTTATTCGACTCAGAAAGTTCCCTCACACAGCCGCCCCCATTTGAGAAGAAAACACACTCTATGGACTCAATTCGAGATGAGACCCTGTTCATATTTAAGGGCTCGAGAGTAAATAGGAAGTTCCCCTTCCAACACGAAAAGGGACCTGATTTCCCTGAAGCAAACCGAGCGAGTTCCGGAGGTCCCCGTCGCAACTCGAGAAGTACCCCCAGCTTCCCCCCGCAACTTGAGAAACACCACAAAATTATCCCCTTAATGCGAGATGAGGAAATTGTGCGATGCAGAAGCTCAAGGGAAATACCACATTCAATCTTGAAAGGCAAAAAGGAACTTGACACCCTTTATTCCACTCAGATATTTCCCTCACACAGCCGTCCCCATTGTAGAGGAGAACACACTCTATGGACTCAATTCGAGATGAGCCCCTGTTCACATTGAAGGGCTCGAGAGTAAACCGGAAATTCCCCTTCCAACACCAAAGGGTACCTGACTTCTCTGAAGCAACCCGAGCGAGTTCCTGAGGTCCCCGTTGCAACTGGAGAAGTACCCCCAGCTTCACGCCTCAACTTGAGAAACACCACAAAATGATCCTCTCAATGCGAGCTGAGGAAATTTTGCGATGCAGAATCTCAAGAGAAATATCACATTCACTCTTGAAAGGCAAAAAGGGGCTTGACACCATTTATTCAACTAAATAAGTTTCCTCACACAGCCGTCCCCATTGCAGAGGAGAACACACTTTATGGACTCAATTCTAGATGAGCCCCTGTTCACATTGAAGGGCTCAAGAGTAAACCAAATGTTCCCCTTCCAACACCAAAGGGGACCTGACTTCCCTGAAGCAACCCGAGTGATTTCCTGAGGTCACCGTCGCAACTCGAGATATACCCCCAGATTCCCATTGTAACTCGAGAAACACCACAAAATTATCCGCTCAATGCGAGATGAGGAAATTTTGCGATGCAGAATCTCAAGAGAAATACCACAGTCAATCTTGAAAGGTAAAAAGGGACTTGACACCCTTTATTCGACTCAGATATTTCCCTCACACAACCGTCCCCATTGTAGAGGAGAACACACTCTATGCACTCAATTCGAGATGAGCCCCTATTCACATTTAAGGTCTCGAGAGTAAACCGGAAGTTCGCCTTCCAACACCACAGGGGAACTGACTTCCCTGAAGCAACCCGAGCGAGTTCCTGAGGTCCCCGTCACAACTCAAGTAGTACCCGCAGCTTCCCATCGCAACTCGAGAAAGACCACAAAATTATCCCCTCAATGCGAGATGAGGAAATTTTGCGATGCAGAATCTCCAGATAAATACCACATTCCCTCTTGAAAGGCAAAAAGGTACTTGACACCCTTTATTCGACTCAGAAAGGTCCCTCACACAACCATCCCCATTGGAGACGAGAACACACTTTATGGACTCAATTCGAGATGAGCGCCTGTTCACATTTAAAGGGCTCGAGAGGAAACTGGAAGTTCACCTTCCAACACCAAAGGGGACCTGACTTCCCTGAAGCAACCAGAGCGAGTTTCTGAGGTCCCTGTCGCAACTTGAAAATTACCCCCAGCTTCCCTCCGCAAGTCAAGAAACACCACAAAGTTATCCCCTCAATGTGTGAGTTGGAAATTTTGCGATGCAGAATCTCCAGAGAAATACCACATTCCCTCTTGAAACGCAAAAAGCTACTTGACAACCTTTATGCGACTCAGAAAGTTCCCTCACACAGCCGTCCGCATTGGAGAGGAGAACACACTTTATGGACTTAATTCGAGATGAACCCTGTTCACATTTCAGGGCTCGAGAGGAAACCGGAATTTCCCCTTCCAAAACCAAAGGGGACTGACTTCCCTAATGCAACCCGAGCGAGTTCCTGAGGTCCCCGTCGCAATTCGAGAAGTACTCCCAGCATCACGCCGCACCTCGAGAAACACCACAAAATTATCCACTCAAAGCGAGATGAGGAAATTTTGCGATGCAGAATCTCCAGAGAAATACCACATTCCCTCTTGAAAGACAAAAAGCTTCTTGACACCCTTTATGCGACTCAGAAAGTTCCCTCACACAGCCGTCCCCATTGGACAGGAGAACACACTTTATGAACTCAATACGAGATGAGCCCCTGTTCACATTATAGGGGCTCAAGAGGACACCGGAGTTCCCATTCTAACTAAAAAGAGAACCTGACTTCCCTGAAGCAACCCGAGTGAGTTCCTGAGGTCCCCGTCGCAACTCGAGAAGTACCCCCAGCTTCCCGCCACATCTCGAGAAACACCAAGAAATGATCCCCTCAATGCGAGATGAGGAAATTTTGCGATGCAGAAACTCAAGAGAAATACCACATTCCATCTTGAAACGCAAAAAGCTACATGACACCCTTTATGCAACTGAGAATGTTCCCTCACACAGCGGTCCCCATTGGAGAGAATAACACACTTTATGGATTGAATTCGAGATGAGCCTCTGTTCACATTTAAGGTCTCAAGAGTAAACGGGAAGTTCGTCGTCCAACACCACAGGGGAACTGACTTCCCTGAAGCAACCCGAGCGAGTTCCTGAGGTCCCCGACGCAACTCAAGAAGTACACCCAGCTTCCCACCGCAATTCGAGAAACATCACAAAATTATCACTCAAATGCGAGATAAGGAAATTTTGCGATGCATAATCTCAAGGGAAATACCACATTCCCTCTTGAAATGCAGAAAGGTACTTGACACCCTTTATTCGACTCAGAAAGTTCCCTCACACAGCCGTCCCCATTGAAGAAGAGAACACACTTTATGGACTCAATTCGAGATGAGCCCCTGTTCACATACAAGGGATCGAGAGTAAACCGGAAGTTCCCCTTTCAATACCAAAGTGGAACTGACTTCCCTGTAGCAACCCGAGCGATTTCCGGAGGTCCCCGTCGCAACTCGAGAAGTACAACCAGCTTCCCGCCGCAACTCGAGAAACACCACAAAATTATCCCCTCAATGGGAGAGGAGGATATTTGGCGATGCAGAATCTCAAGAGAAATACCACATTCCCACTTGAAAGGCAAAAAGGTACCTGACACCCTTTATTCGACGCAGAAAGTTCCCTCACACAGCCGTCCCCATGGGAGAGGAAAACACAGTTTATGGACACAATTCGAGATGAGCCCCAGTTCACTTTTAGGGGCTCGAGAGTCAACCGAAATTTCCCCTTCCAACACCAATCGGGACCTGACTTCCCTGAAGCAACAAGAGCGAGTTCCTGGGGTCCCCGTCGCAACGCGAGAAGTACCCCCAGCTTCCCGTCCCAACTCGGGAAACACCACAAAATTATACCCTCAATACGAGAGGAATAAATTTTGCGATGCAGAATCTCTGGAGAAATACCACATTCCCTCTTGAAAGGCAAAAACGTACTTGACACCCTTTATTCCACTCAGAAAGTTCCCTCACACAGCCGTCCCCATTGCAGAGGAGAACGCACTTTTTGGACTCAATTCGAGATGAGCCCCTGTTCACATTGAAGGGCTCGAGAGTAAACCGGAAGTTCCCCTTCCAACACCAAAGGGGACCTGACTTCCCAGAAGCAACCCGAGCGAGTTCCTGAGGTCCCTGTCGCAACTCAAGAAGTACACCCAGTTTCCCGCCGCAACTCGAGAAACACCATAAAATTATTACGTAAATGCGAGAGGAGGAAATTGTGCGATGCAGAATCTCAAGAGAAATTCCACATTCCCTCTTGAAAGGGCAAAAGGTACTTGATACCCTTTATTCGCCTCAGAAAGTTCCCTCACACAGCCGTTCCCATTGGAGAGGAGAACACACTTAATGGACTAAATTCGAGATGAGACCCTGTTCATATTTAAGGGCTAGAGAGTAAACCGGAAATTCCCCTTCCAACACCAAAGGGGACCTGACTTGCCTGAAGCAACCCGGGTGAATTCCTTAGGTCCCCATCGCAACTCGAGAAGTACCCCCAGCTTCTCGCTGCAACTCGAGAAACACTAAAAAATTATCCCCTCAATACAAGAGGAGGAAATTTGGCGATGCAGAATCTCAAGAGAAATACCACATTCCCTCTTGAAAGGCAAAAAGGTACTTGACACCCTTTATGCTACTCAGAAAGTTCCCTCACACAGCCGTCCCCATTGGAGAGGAGAACTCACTTTATGGACTCAATTCGAGATGAGCCCCTGTTCACATTTAAGGGCTCGAGAGTAAACCGGAAGTTCCCCATCGAACACCAAAGGGGACCTGAATTCCCTGAAGCAACACGAGCGAGTTCCTGAGGTACCCTTCGCAACTCAAGAAGTACCCGCAACATCCTGCCGCAACTCCAGAAACAACACAAAATTATCCCCTCAGTGCGAGATGAGGGAATTTTGCGATGCAGAATCTCAAGAGAAATACCACATTCCCTCTTGAAAGGCAAAAAGTTACTTGACAACTTTTATTCTACTCAGAATGTTCCCTCACACATCTGTCCCCATAGGAGAGGAGACCACAATTTTTGGACTCATTCGAGATGAGACTCTGTTCACATTTAAGGGCTCGAGGGGAAACCGTAAGTTCCCCTTCCAACACCAAAGGGGACCTGATTTCCCTGAAGCAACACGAGCGAGGTCCTGAGGTCCCCGTCGCAACTCGAGAAGAACCCCCAGCTTCCCGCCGCAACTGGAGAAACACCACAAAATTATCCTCTCAATGCGAGAGGAGGAAACTTGGCGATGCAGAATCTCAAGAGAAATACCACATTCCCTCTTGAAAGGCAAAAAGGTACTTGACACCCTTGCTTCGACTCAGAAAGTTCCCTCACACAGCCGTTCCCATTGCAGAGGAGAACACACTTTTTGGACTCAATTCGAGATGAGCCCCTGTTCACATTAAAGGGCTCGAGAGTAAACCGGAAGTTCCCCTTCTAACACCAAAGGGGACCTGACTTCCCAGAAGCAACCCTAGCGAGTTCCTGAAGTCCCCGTCGCAACTCGAGAAGTATACCCTGTTTCCCGCCGCAACTCGAGAAACACCACAAAATTATCACCTAAATGCGAGAGGAGGAAATTTTGCGATGCAAAATCTCAAGAAAAATTCCACATTCCCTCTTGAAAGGCAAAAAGGCACTTGATACCCATTATTCGCCTCAGAAAGTTTCCTCACACAGCCTTTCCCATTGGAGAGGAGAACACACTTAACAGACTAAATTCGAGATGAGCCGATGTTCACATTTAAGGGCTCGAGAGGGAACCGGAATTTCCCCTTCCAACTCCAAAAGGGACCTGACTTGCCTGCAGCAGCCCGGGCGAGTTCCTGAGGTTCCCGGCTCAACTTGAGAAGTATCCCATGCTTCCCGCCGCAACTCGGGAAACAACACAATATTATCCCCTCAATGCGAGATCAGGAAATTTTACGCTGCAGAATCTCAAGTGAAATCCCACAATCCCGCTTGAAAGGCAAAAGTGTACTTGACTCCCTTTAGGCGACTCATAATGTTCCCTAACGTCCTTCCACAGTGGAGAGGAAAACACGCTTTATGGACTCAAATCGAGAAGATGAATTATTCCCATTTAACAGCACGAGAGTAATCCAGAAGTTCCCCTTCAAACACAAAAGGCGACTTGACTTCCCTGAAGCAACCCGAGCGAGTCCTGAGTTACCCGTCGCTATTCGAGAAGTAAACCCTGCTTCCCGCAGAAACTCGAGAAACACCACAGAATTATGCTCTCAATGCGAGATGAGGTAAATTTTTGCTGCAGAATCTCAAGTCAAGAGAAATCCCACATTCCCGCTTGAAAGGCACAAGGGTACTTGACTCCCTTTAGGCGACTCAGAATGGCCCCTAAAACCGTCCTCATTGGAGAGGAGAACACACTTCATGGACTCAATATGAGAAGAGGCAATATTCCTATTTAACGGCTCGAGAGTAATCTGGAAGTTCATCTTTCAACACAAAAGGGGACTTGACTTCCCTAAAACAACACGAGCGAGTTCCTGATGTCCCCGCCGCAACTGGGGAATTACCCCCAGCTTCCCGCCGCAATTCGAGAAGCACCATAAAGTTATCCCCTCAATGCGAGATGAGGAAATTCTGCACTGCAGAATCTAAAGAGAAATCCCACATTCCCGCTTGATAGGCAAAAGGGTACTTGACTCCCTTTATACGACTCAGAATGTTCCCTAACATCTGTCCTCAGTGGAGAGGAGAACAGACTTTATGGACTCAAATCGTGAAGAGGCAATATTCCCATTTAACGGCTCCAGAGTAACCCGGAAATTCCCCTTCCAGCACAAAAGGGGACCAGTCTTCCCTGAAGTAACTCATGTGAGTTCCTGAAGTCCCCGTGGCACCTCGAGATGTACCCCCAGCTTCCCGCCACAATTCGAGAAACACCACAAAATTATCCCCTCAATGCAACATGAGGAAATTTTGAGCTGCAGAATTTCAAGAGAAATCCCACATTCCCACTTGAAAGGCCAAAGTGTACTTGGCTCCCTTGAGGCAAATCCGAATGGTCCCTAACATCCCTCCTCAGTGGAGAGGAGAACACACTTTATGGACTCAAATGGAGAAGAGGCAATATTCCCATTGAACAGCTCGAGAGTAATCCGGAAGTTCCCCTTCCAACACAAAAGGGGACTTTACTTCCCTGAGGCAACCCGAGCGAGTCCTGAGTTCCCCGTCGAAACTCGAGAAGTAAACCCTGCTTCCTGCAGCAACTCGAGAAACACCAGAGAATTATGCTCTCAATGCGAGATGAGGTAAATTTTTGCTGCAGAATCTCAAGAGAAATCCCACATTCCCAGTTGAAAGGCACAAGGGTACTTGACTCCCTTTAGGCGACTCAGAATGGCCCCTAAAACCGTCCTCATTGTAGAGGAGAACACACTTTATGGACTCAATCGAGAAGAGGCAATATTCCTATTTAACGGCTCCAGAATAATCCGGAAGTTCCCCCTTTGAACACAAAGGTGGCTTGACTTCCCTGAAGCAACCCGAGAAAGTTCCTGAGGTCCCCACCGCAACTGGAGAAGTACCCCCAGCTTCCCGCCAAAATTCGAGAAACACCACAAAATTATCCCCTCAATGCGAGATGAGGAAATTTTGCGCTGCAGAATCTCAAGAGAAATCCCACATTCCCACTTGAAAGGTAAAAGGGAACTTGACACACTTTATGCCCCTCAGAAAGTTCCCTAACATCCGTCCCCATTGGAGATGCATACCCACTTTATGGACTTAACTCCAGAAGAGCCCCTATTCCCATTAAAGGGCTGGAGGGTAATCCGGAAGTTCCCCTTCCAGCACAAAAGGCGACTTGACTTCCCTGAAGCAACCCGAGCGAGTTCCTGAGGTCCCCGCCATAGCTAGAGAAGTGCCACTTGCTTCCCACCACAACTGGAGAAACACCACAAAATTATCCCCTCAATGCGAGATAAGGAAATTTTGAGCTGCAGAATCTCAAAAGAAAATCCACATTACCATTGAAAGGCAAAAGCGTACTTGACTCCCTTTATGCCACTCAGAAAGTTCCCTAACATCCATCTCCATTGGAGAGGAGAACACAATTTATGGACTCAACTGGAGAAGAGGCCCGATTCCATTTAAAGGGCTCGAGAGGAATCCGGAAGTTCCCCTTCCAGCATAAAAGGGGACCAGATTTCCCTGAAGTAACTTGAGTGAACTCCTGAGGTCCCCGTCGCAACTCCAGAAGTACACCCAGCTTCCCACTGCAATTCGAGAAACACCACAAAATTATCCCGTCAATGCGAGATGAGGAAATTTTGCGCTGCAGAATCTGAAGAGAAATCCCACATTTCCGCTTGAAATGCAAAAGTATACTTGACTCCCTTTAGGAGACTCAAAATTTTCCCTAAAATCCTTCCTCAGTGGAGAGGAAAACACACTTCATGGACTCAAATCGAAAAGAAGAAATATCCCCATTTAAAGGCTAGAGAGTAATCAAGAAGTTCCCCTTCCAACACAAAAAGGACTTGACTTCCCTAAGCAACCGAGCGAGTTCCTGAGGTTCCCGGCTCAACTCTAGAAGTACCCCATGCTTCCCGTCACAACTGGAGAAACAACACAATATTATCCCCTCAATGCGAGATCAGGAAATTTTATGCTGCATAATCTCAAGAGAAATCCCACATTCCCGCTTGAAAGGCAAAAGTGTACTTGACTCCCTTTAGGCGACTCAGAATGTTCCCTAACATCCTTCCTCAGTGGAGACGAAAACACACTTTATGGACTCAAATTGAGAAGATGTATTATTCCCATTTAACAGCTACAGAGTAATCCGGAAGTTCCCCTTCCAATACAAAAGTGGACTTGACGTCCCTGAAGCAACTCGAGGGAGTTCCTGAGGTCCCCGCCGCAACTAGAGAAGTATCCCCTGCTTCCCTCCACAACTTGAGAAACACCACAAAATTATGCCCTCAATGCGAGATGAGGAAATTTTGCGCTGCAGAATCTCAAGAGAAAATCCACATTAACCTTGAAAGGCAAAAGCTTACTTGACACACTTTATGACCCTCAGAATGTTCCCTAACATCCGTCCCCATTTGAGAGGAGAACACACTTTATGGACTTAATTGGAGAAGAGGCCCTATTCCCATTCAAGAGCTTGAGAGTAATCCGGAAGTTCCCCTTCCCGTACAAAAGGGGACCTGACTTCCCTTAAGTAACTCGAGTGAGTTCCTGAGGCCCCAGCCGCAACTCGAGAAGTACTCCCACCTTCCCGCCGCAATTCGAGAAACACCAGAAAATTATCCCCTCAATGCGAGATGAGGAAATTTTGCGCTGCGGAATCTCAAGAGAAATCCCACATTCCCTCTTGATAGGCAAAAAGGTATTTGACTCCCTTTATGAGACTCAGAATGTTCCCTAACATCCATCCTTAGTGGAGAGGAGAACATATTTTATGGACTCAAATGGAGAAGAGGCAATATTCCCTTTTAAGGGCTCGAGAATAATCCGGAAGTTCCCCTTCCAACACAAAGGGGAATTGACTTCCCTGAAGCAACCCGAGCAAGTTCCGGAGGTCCCAGCCACAACTCGACAAGTACCCCCAGCTTCCTGCCGCAATGTGAGAAACACCACAAAATTATCTCCTCGATGCCAGATGAGGAAATTTTGCACTGCAGAATCTCAAGAGAAATCCCACATTCCTGCTTGAAAGGCAAAAGCGTACTTGACACACTTTATGCCACTCAGAAAGTTCCCTAACATCCGTCCCCATTGGAGAGGAGAAAACACTTTATAGACTCAACACGAGAAGAGGCCCTATTTCCATTGAAGAGCTCGAGAGTAATCCGTAAGTTCCCCTTCCAGCACAAAAGGGGACCTGACTTCCCTGAAGTAACTCGAGTGAGTCTCTGAGGTTCCGGTCGCAACTTCAGAAGTACCCCCAGCTACCCGCCAAATTCGAGAAACGTCACAAAATTATCCCCTCAAAGCGAGGAGGAAATTTTGCACTGCAAAATCTCAAGAGATATCCCAGAATCCCGCTTGAAAGGCAAAAGGGTACTTGACTCCATTTATGCGACTCAGAATGTTCCCTAACATCCTTCCTCAGTGGAGAGGAAAACTCACTTCATGGACTCAAATAGAAAAGAGGCAATATTCCCATTTAAAGGCTAGAGAGTAATCAATGAGTTCCCCTTCCAACACAAAAAAGGACTTGACTTCCCTGAAGCAACCGGAGCGAGTTTCTGAGGTTCCCAGCTCAACTCGAGAAGTACCCCATGCTTCCAGCCAAAATTCGAGAAACAACACAATATTATCCCCTCAATGCGAGATGAGGAAATTTTACGCTGCAGAATCTCAAGAATAATCCCACATTCCCACTTGAAAGGCAAAAGGGTACTTGACTCCCTTTATACGACTCAGAATGTTCCCTAACATCTGTCCTCAGTGGAGAGGAGAACACATTTTATGGACTCAAATGGAGAGTAGGAAATATTCCCTTTTAACGTCTCGAGAGTAATCCGGAAGTTCCCCTTCCAACACAAAAGGGGACTTGACTTCCCTGAAGCAACCAGAGCGAGTTCCTGAAGTCCCTGCCACAATTCGAGAAATACCCCCTCTTCCCGACGCAACTGGAGAAACACCACAAAATTATACCCTCAATTCGAGATGAGGAAAATTTTTGCTGCAGAATCTCAAGAGAAAGCCAACATTCCTGCTTGAAAGGCAAAAGGGTACGTGACTCCCTTTATGCAACTCAGAATGTTCCCTAACATCCATTCTCAGTGGAGAGAAGAACACTCTTCATGTACTCAAATCGAGAAGAGGCAATATTCCCATTTAAAGGCTCAAGAGTAATCAAGAAGTTCCCCTTCCAACACAAAAGGGAACATGACTTCCGTGGAGCAAGCCGAGAGAGTTCCTTACGTTCCCGTTTCAACTCCAGAAGTATCCCCTACTTCCCACCACAACTCGAGAAACAACACAATATTATCCTCTCAATGCGACATGAGGTAATTTTGCGCTGCAGAATCTCAAGGGAAATCCCACATTCCCGCTTGAAAGGCAAAAGGGAACTTGGCATAATTTATGCCCCTCAGAAAGTTCCCTAAAATCCGTCCCCATTGCAGAGGCATACACAATTTATGGACTCAACTCCAGAAGAGACCCTATTCCCATTAATGGGCTCAAGAGTATTCCGGAAGTTCCCCTTCCAGCACAAATGGGACCTGATTCCCTGAAGTAACTCGAGTAAGTTTCTGAGGTCCCCATCGCAACTCGAGAAACACCACAAAGTTATCCCCACAATGTGAGATGAGGAAATTTTGCGCTGCAGAATGTCAAGTGAAATCCCACATTTCCGCTTGAAAGGCAAAAGGGTATTTGACTCCCTTTAGGCGACTCAGAATGGTCAATAACATTCGTCCTCAGTGGAGAGGATAACAAACTTTATGGACTCAACTCCAGAAGAGGCCCTATTCCTATTAAATGGCTCAAGAGTAATCCGGAAGTTCTCTTTCCAGGAAAAAAGGGGCCTGATTCCCTGAAGTAACTCGAGAAAGTTCCTGAGGTCCCAATCGCAACTCTAGAAACACCACAAAATTATCCCTTCAATGCGAGATGAGGAAATTTTGCGACGCAGAATCTCAAGAGAAATCCCACATTCCTGCTTGAAAGGCAAAAGGGTACTTGGCTCCCTTTTTGCGACTCAGAATGTTCCCTAACATCCATCCTCAGTGGAGAGGAGAACACTCTTCATGCACTCAAATCGAGAAGAGGCAATATTCCCATTTAAAGGCTCAAGAGTAATCAAGAAGTTCCCCTTCCAACACAAAAGGGAACTTGACTTCCCTGGAGAAACCCGAGAGAGATCCTTAGGTTCCCGTTTCAACTCCAGAAGTATCCCCTACTTCCCACCACAGCACGAGAAACAACACAATATTATCCTCTCAATGCGATATGAGGTAATTTTGCACTGCAGAATATCACGGGAAATCCCACATTCCCGCTTGAAAGGCAAAAGGGAACTTGTCATACTTTACGCCCCTCAGAAAGTTCCCTAAAATCCGTCCCCATTACAGAGGCGTACACAATTTATGGACTCAACTCCAGCAGAGCCCCTATTCCCATTAAAGGGCTCGAGAGTAATCCGGAAGTTCCCCGTCCAGAACAAAAGGGGACCTTACTTCCCTGAAGTAACTCCAGTGAGTTCTTGAGGTCCCAGTTGGAACTCGAGAAGTACCCCCAGCTTCCCGCCGAAATTCGGGAAACACCACAAAATTATCCCCTCAATGCGAGATGAGGAAACTTTGCGCTGCAGAATCTGAAGAGAAATCCCACATTCCCAATTGAAAGGCAAAAGCATACTTGACTCCCTTTATGTCATTCAGAATGTTCCCTAACATCCTTCCCCATATGAGAGGAGAACACACTTTATGGACTCAACTCGAGAAAAGGCCCTATTCCCATTAAAGAACTCGAGAGTAATCCATAAGTTCCCCTTCCAGCACAAAAGGGGACCTAACTTCCCTGAAGGAACTCGAGGGAGTCCCTGAGGGCCCTGTGGCAACTTCAGAAGTACCCCCAGCTACCTGCCAAATTCGAGAAACATCACAAAATTATCCCCTCAAAGCGACGAGGAAATTTTGCGCTGCAGAATCTCAAGAGATATCCCAGAATCCCGCTTGAAAGGCAAAAGGGTACTTGACTCCCTTTATGCGACTCAGAATGTTCCCTAACATCCATCGTCAGTGGAGAGGAAAACACACTTCATGGACTCAAATCAAAAAGTGGCAATATTCCCATTTAAAGGCTAGAGAGTAATCAAGAAGTTCCCCTTCCAACACAAAAAGAACTTGACTTCCCTGAAGCAACCCGAGCGAGTTCCTGAGGATCCCGGCTCAACTCGAGAAGTACCACATGCTTCCCGCCGCATCTCGAGAAACAACACAATATTCCCATTAAATGGCTCAAGAGTAATCTGGAAGTTCTACTTCCAGGAAAAAAAGGGCCCTGATTCCCTGAAGTAACTCGAGAAAGTTCCTGAGGTCCCAATCGCAACTCGAGTAACACCACAAAATTATCCTTTCAATGCGAGATGAGGAAATTTTGCGCTGCAGAATCTCAAGAGAAATCCCACATTCCCGCTTGAAAGGCAAAAGGGTACTTGACTCCCTTTAGGCGACTCAGAATATTCCCCAACATCCTTCATCAGTGGAGAGGAAAACACACTTTATGGACTCAAATCGAGAAGAGACATTATTCACATTTAACAGCTCGAGAGTCATCCGGAAGTTCCCCATCCAACACAAAAGGGGACTTGACTTCCCTGAAGCAACCCGAGCGAGTTCCTGAGGTCCCCGCTGGAACTAGAGAAGTACTCCCTGCTTCCTGCCACAACTCGAGAAACACCACAAAATAATCCCCTCAATGAGAGATGAGGAAATTTTGCACTACAGAATCTCAAGAGAAATACCACATTCACTTTTGAAAGGCAAAAGGGTACTTGACACCCTTTATGCGACTCATAAAGTTCCCTCACACACCCATCCCCATTGGAGAGGAGAACACACTTATTAGACTCAATTCGAGAAGAGGCCTATTCCCATTCAAGGGTTTGAGAGTAAACCTGAAGTTCCCCTTCCAACACTAAAGGGGACCTGACTAAAAAAGGGAACTTGGCATACTTTATGTCCCTCAGAAAGTTCCCTAATATCTGTCCCCAATGTAGAGGTGTACACAATTTATGGTCTCAACTCCAGAAAAGCCCCTATTCCCTTAAAGGGCTCCAGAGTAATCCGGAAGTTCCCCTTCCAGCACAAAGGGGACCTGACTACCCTGAAGTAACTCCAGTGAGTTCCTGAGGTCCCCGTTGAAACTCGAGAAGTACCCCAGCTTCCCGCTGAAATTCGGGAAACAACACAAAAATATCCCCTCAATGCGAGATGAGGAAACTTTGCGCCGCCGAATCTGAAGAGAAATCCCACATTCCCAATTGAAAGTCAAAAGCGTACTTGACTCCCTTTATGTCACTCAGAAAGTTCCCTAACATCCTTCCCCATTGGAGAGGAGAACCATCTTTATGGACTCAACTCGCGAAGAGGCCCTATTCCATTTAAAGCGCTCGAGAGTAATCCGGAAGCTCCCCTTCAAGAACAAGAGGGGACCTGACTTCCCTGAAGTAACTGGAGTGAATTCCTAAGGTCCACGTCGCAACTCCAGAAGTACCCCCATCTTCCCGCCGCAATTCGAGAAACACCACAAAATTATCCCCTCAATGCAACATGAGGAAATTTTGCGCCGCAGAATTTCAAGAGAAATCCCACATTCCCATTTGAAAGGGAAAAGTGTACTTGGCTCCCATGAGGCGACTCCGAATGGCCCCTAACATCCCTCCTCAGTGGAAAGGAGAACACACTTTATGGACTCAAATGGAGAAGAGGCATTATTCACATTTAACAGCTCCAGAATCATCCCGAAGTTCCCCTTCCAACAAAAAAAGGGGGCTTGACTTCCCTGAAGCAACCCGAGCGAGTTCCTGAGGTCCCTGCTGGAACTAGAGAAGTAGTCCCTGCTTCCTGCCACAACTCGAGAAACACCACAAAATTATCCCCTCAATGCGAGATGAGGAAATTTTCCGCTGCAGAATCTCAAGAGAAATCCCGCGTTCCTGACTGAAAGGCAAAAGCGTACTTGACACACTTTATGCCACTCAGAGAGTTCCCTAACATCTGTCCCCATTGGTTAGGAGAACACACTTTATGGATTCATTTCGAGATGAGCCCCTATTCCCATTTAACAGCTCCAGAGTAAACCGGAAGTTCCCCTTCCAACACAAAAAGGGACCTGACTTCCGGGAAGCAACCGGAGCGCGTTCCTGAGTTCCCTGTCGCAACTCGAGAAGTAGCCCCAGCTTCCCACCGCAAATAGGAAAAACACCACAAAATAATCCCCTCATTGCGAGATGAGGAAATTTGGCACTGCAGAATCTCAAAAGAAAAGCCACATTACCATTTAAAGGCAAAAGCTTACTTGACACACTTTATGCCACTCAGAAAGTTCCCTAACATCCATCCCCATTGGAGAGAACAACAGACTTTATGGACTCAACTAGAGAAGAGGCCCTATTCCCATTCAAGTGCTTGAGAGTAATCCGAAATTTTCCCTTCCAGCACAAAAGGGGACCTGACTTCCCTGATGTAACTCGAGCGCGTTCCTGACGTCCCCGTCGCAACTCATGAAGTAACCCCAGCTTCCCGCCGCAATTAGAGAAACACCACAAAATTATCCCCTCAATGCGAGATGAGGAAATTTTGCGCTGCAGAATCTCAAGAGAAATCCCACATTCCCTTTTTAAAGGCAAAAGGGTACTTGACTCTCTTTATACGACTCAGAATATTCCGTAACATCCATTCTCAGTGGAGAGGAGAACATATTTTATCTACTCAAATGGAGAAGAGGCAATATTCATTTTTAACGGCTTGAGAGTTATCCGGATGTTCCCCTTCCAGCACAAAAGGGAACTTGACTTCCCTGAAGCAACCCAAGCGAGTTCCTGAGGTCCCCGCCACAACTCGAGAAGTACCCCCTGCTTCCCGCCGCAACTCGAGAAACACCACAAATTATCCCCTCAATGCAAGATGTGGAAAATTTTCGCTGCAGAATCTCAAGAGAAATCCCACATTCCCGCTTGAAAGGCAAAAGGGTACTTGACTCCGTTTATGCGACTCAGAATGTTCCCTAACATTAGTCCTCAGTGTAGAGGAGAACACAGTTCGTGGACTCAAATCGAGAAGAGGCAATATTAACATTTAAAGGCTCGTGAGTAATCAAGAATTTCCCCTTCAAACACAAAAGAGGACTTGACTTCCCTGAAGCAACCCGAGCGAGTTCCTGAGATCCCCACCGCAACTAGAGAAGTACCCTTGCTTCCCGCCAGAACTCGAGAAACACCACAAAGTTATCCCCTCAATGGGAGATGAGAAAATTTTCCGCTACAGAATCTCAAGAGAAATCCCACATTCCCACTTGAAAGGCAAAAGGGATCTTGACACACTTTATGACCCTCAGAAAGTTCCCTAACATCCGTCCGCATTGGAGAGGCATACACACTTTATCGACTCAACTCCAGAAGAGCCCCTATTCCCATTAAAGGGCTCCAGAGTAATCCGGAATTTCCCCTTCCAATACAAAAGGGGACTTGACTTCCCTGAAGCAACCCGAGCGAGTTCCTGAGGTCTCCATTGCAACTCGAGATGCAACGTTTGCTTTCCGCCCCAACTCGAAAAACACCACACAATTATCCCCTCAATGCGAGATGAGGTAATTTTGCGCTACAGAATCTCAAGAGAAATCCCATATTCCCCCTTGAAAGGCAAAATAGTACTTGACACAATTTATGCCACTGAGAAAGATCCCTAACATCCGTCTCCATTGGGAAGGAGAACACACTTTATAGACTCGACTCAGGATGAGGCCCTATTCCCATTTAACGGCTCAAGTGTAAACAGGAAGTTCCCCTTCCAACACAAAAGAGGACCTGACTTCCCTGAAGCAACCCAAGCGAGTTCCTGATGTCCCCAACGCAACTCGAGAAGTACCGCCAGCTTCCCGCCGCAACTCAAGAAACACCACAAAATTATCCTCTCAATGCGAGATGAGGAAATTGTGCCCTACAGAATCTCAAGAGAAATACCACATTGCCTCTTGAAAGGAAAAGGATACTGGACACCCTTTATGCGACTGAGAAAGTTCCCTCCCACAGCCCTCCCCGTTGGAGAAGAGAACACACTTTATTGACTCAATTCGAGATGAGGCCGTTTTCCCATTTACCGGCTCGAGATGAAACCGGAAGTTCCCCTTCGAACACAAAAGGGGACCTGACTTCACTGAAGCAACCCGAGCAAGTTCATGAGGTCCCAGTCTCAACTCAAGAAGTACCCCCAGCTTCCTGCCGCAACTCGAGAAACCACAAAATTATCCCCGCAATGCGACAGGAGGAAATTTTGCCCTGCAGAATCTCAAGAGAAATACCACATTCCCGCTTTAAAGGAAAAGTGTACTTGACTCCATTTAGGCGACTCAGAATGGTCCCTAACTTCAGTCCTCAGTGGAGAGTAGAACACACTACGGACTGAAGTCGAGAAGAGGCCATATTCCCATTAAAGTGCTCAAAAGTAATTCGATGGTTCCCCTTCTAGCACAAAAGGGGGCCTGACTTCCCTGAAATAACTCGAGTGAGTTCCTGAGGTCCCCGTCGCAACTCGAGATGTACCCCAAGCTTCCCGCCGAAATCGAGAAACACCACAAAATTATACACTCAATGCGAGATGGGGAAATTTTGCACTGCAGAATCTCAAGAGAAATCCCACATTCCCAATTGAAAGGCAAAAGGTATTTCACACACTTTATGCCACTCAGAAAGTTCCCTAACATCCGTCCCCATTGGAGAGGAGAACACACTTTACTTAATCAACTCCAGAATAGGCCCTATTCCCATTAATGGGCTCGAGAGTATTCCGGAAGTTCCCCTTCCGCCAAAAAAGCAGACCTGACTTCCCTGAAGTAACTCGAGTGAGTTCCTGAAGTCCCCACCGCAATTCGAGAAGTACCCCCAACTTCCCGGGGCAATTAGAGAAACACCACAAAATTATCCCCGCAATGCGACATGAGGAAATTTTGCGCTCTAGAATCTCAAGAGAAATCTCACATTCCCGCTTGAAAGGCATAACGATACTTGACTCCCTTTAGGCCACTCAGAATGGTCCCAAACATCAGTCCTCAGTGGAGAGGAGAACACACTTTATGGACTCAAATCAAGAAGAGGCAATATTCCCATTTAACGGCTCGAGAGTAATCCGGAAGTTCCCCTTCCAACACTAAAGGGGACTTGACTTCCCTGAAGCAAGCCGAGCGAGTTCTTGAGGTCCCCGTCGCAACTCGAGAAGTACCCCCTGCTTTCTGCTCCTACTCGAGAAACACCACAAAATTATCCCCTCAATGAGAGCTGAGGTAAATTTGCGCTGCAGAATCTCAAGAGAAATCCCACATTCCCACTTGAAAGGCAAAAGGGTACTTGACACACTTTATGACACTCAGAAGTTTCCCTAACATCCGTCCCCATTGGAGAGGGGAACACACTTTAGGGACTCAACTCGAGAAGAGGCCCTATTCCCATTAAAGGGCTCGTGAGTAATCCGGAAGTTCCCCTTCCAGCACAAAAGGGGACCTGACTTCCCTGAAGTAACTCGAGTGAATTCCTGAGGTCCCCGTTGCAATTCTCGAAGTACCCCAACTTCCCGCCGCAATTCGAGAAACATCACAAAATTATCCCCTCAATGCGAGATGAGGAAATTTTGTGCTGCAGAATCTGAAGAGAAATCCCACATTCCAGCTTGAAAGGCAAGGGGTACTTGACTCCCATTAGGCGACTCTGAATGTTCCCTAACATCCGTCCTCAGTGGTTTTGAGAACACACGTTATGGACTCAAATCAAGAAGAGGCAATATTCACATTTAACGGCTGGAGAGTAATCAGGAAATTCCCCTTCCCACACAACAGGGGATTTGACTTCCCTGAAGCAACTCGAGCTAGTTCCTGAGGTCCCCGTCGGAACTCGAGAAGTACCCCCAACTTCCAGGAGCAATTAGAGAAACACCACAAAATTATCCCCTCAATGCGAGATGAGGTCATTTGGCGCTGCAGAATCTCAAGAGGAATCCGACATTCCCTCTTGAAAGGCAAAAGGGTACTTTCCTCTCTTTAGTTCAGTTCAGTTCAGTTCAGTTCAGTCACTCAGTCATGTCCGACTCTCCGCGACCCCATGAATCACAGCACGCCAGGCCTCCCTGTCCATCACCAACTCCCGGAGTACACTCAAACTCATGTCCACAGAGTCGGTGATGCCATCCAGCCATCGCATTCTCCGTCATCCCCTTCTCCTCCAGCCCCCAACCTTTCCCAGCATCAGAGTCTTTTCCAGTGAGTCAACTCGTCGAATGAGGTGGCCAAGGTATTGGAGTTTCAGCTTTAGCATCAGTCCCTCCAATGAACACCCAGGATTGATCTCCTTTAGAATGGACTGGTTGGATCTCCTTGCAGTATAAGGGACTCTCAAGAGTCTTCTCCAACACCACAGTTCAAAAGCATCGATTCTTCGGCGATCAGCTTTCTTCACAGTCCAACTCTCACATCCATACATGACCACGGGAAAAACCATTGCCTTGACTAGACGGACCTTGGTTCCTCTCTTTAGGCGACTCATAAATTTCCCTAACTTCAGTCCTCAGTGGAGAGTAGAACACACTTTACGGACTGAAGTCAAGAAGAGGCCCTATTCCCATTAAAGTGCTCAAAAGTAATTCGGTGGTTACCCTTCCAGCACAAAAGGGGACCTGACTTCCCTGAAGTAACTCGAGGGATTTCCTGAGGTCCCCGTCGCAACTTGAGAAGTAACCCCAGGCATCCCGCTGAAATCGGGAAACACCACAAAATTATCCGCTCAATGCAAGATGGGGAAATTTTGTGCTGCAGAATCTCAAGAGAATTCCCACATTCCTGCTTCAAAGAAAAAGAGTACTTCACACCATTCATGGGACTCAGAAAGTTCCCTCACACAGCCGTCACCATTGGAGAGGAGAACAAACGTTATGGACTCAATTTGAGAATAGGCCATATTCCCATTAACTGATCGAGAGTAATCCCAAAATTCCCTTTCCAACACAGAAGCGGACCTGACTTCCCTGAAGAAACCAGAGCTAGTTCCTGAGGTCGCCGTCGCAACTCGAGAAGTTCCCCCAGCTTCCCGCCGCAACTCGAGAAACACCAGAAAATTATCCCCTCAATATGAGATTAGGAAATTTTGCGCTGCAAGATCTCAAGAGAAATCCTACATTCCCGCTTGAAAGGCAAAAGGGTTCTTGAAAACCTTTATGCGACTCAGAAATTTCCCTCACACAGTCGTCCACAAAGGAGAGGAGAACACACATTTTGGACTCAACTCGAGAAGAGGTCCTATTTCCATTTAACGTTTCAAGAGTAATCCCGAAATTCCCCTAACACCACAAAAGGGGACCTAACTTCCCTGAAGCAACACGAGCGAGTTCCTGAGGATCATGTCGCAACTCGAGAAGTACCCCCAACTTCCCGCCTCAACAGGAGAAACAGCACAAAATTATCCCTTCAATGCGAGATGAGGAAATGTTGCCCAGCACTATTCAACAGAAATTCCACATTCCCGGCTGAAAATCAAAAGGGTAATTGACACCCATTATGCGACTCAGAAATTTCCCTCACACAGCCGTCCCAATTGGACAGTAGAACACACTTTATGGACTCAATTCGAAATGAGGCCCTATTCCCATTTAACGGCTAGAGAGAAAACTGGAAGTTCCCCTTCGAACATAAAAGGGGACCTGACTTCCCTGAAGTAACTCCAGCGAGTTCCTGAGGTCCCCGTCGCAACTTGAGAAGTAGCCTCAGTTTCCCGCCGCAACTCGAGAAACACCACAAAATTATCCCCTCAATGCGAGAAGAGGAAATTTTGAGCTGCAGAATCTCAAGAGAAATACCACATTTCCTCATGAAAGGCAAAAGGGTACTTGACACCCTTTATGCGACTCAGAAATTCCACTAACATCAGTCCCCATTGGAGAGGAGAACAGTCTTTATGGACTCAATTCGCGATGAGGCCCTATTCCCATGTAACGGCTGAAGAGTAAACCGGAAGTTACCCTTCCAACATAAAAGGGGACCTGACTTCCCTGAAGCAACCCGAGCGAGTTGCTGAGTTCCCCTTCGTAACTCGAGAAGTACCACCAGCTTCTAGCCGCAACTCGAGAAACACCACAAAATTATCCCCTCAATGCAAGATGAGGAAATTTTGCGCTGCAGAATCTCAAGAGAAATACCACATTCCCTCATGAAACGCAAAACGGTACTGGACACCCATTATGCGATTCAGAAAGTTCCCTCACACACCCATCCCCATTGGAGAGGAGAACACACTTTATGGACTCAATACGAGATGAAGCCCTATTTCCATTTAACGGCTCGACAGTCAACCAGAAGTTCCCCTTTGAACACAAAAGGGGACCTGACTTCACTGAAGCAACCCGAGCAAGTTGATGAGGTCACCATCACAACTCAAGAAGTACCCCCAGCTTCCCTCAGCAACTCGAGAAACACCACAAAATTATCCCCTCACTTCGAGATGAGGAAATTTTGCGCTGCAGAATCTCAGGAGAAATATCACATTCCATCTTATAAGGCAAAAGGGTACTTGACACGCAATATGCTACTCAGAATTTTGCATCAAACAGCCGTCCCCATTAGAGAGGAGAACACACTTTATGGACTCAATTCGAGATGAGGCCCTGTTCACATTTAAGTGCTCGAGAGGAAAACGGAGTTCCCCTACCAACGCAAAAGGGGACCTGACTTCCCTGAAGCAACCTGAGCGAGTTATTGAGGTCCCCGTCGCAACTCGAGTAGTACCCCCAGCTTCCCGTCGCAACTCCAAAAATACCACAAAATTATCCCCTCAATGCGAGAAGAGGAAATTTTCGCTGCATAATCTCAACAGTAATCCCACATTCCTGCTTGAAAGGCAAAAGGGTACTTGACAACCTTTATGCGTGTCAGAAAGTTCCCTGACAGAGCCGTCCAAATTGGAGATGAGAACACAATTTATGGACTCAATTCCAGATGAGGCCCTATTCCCATTTAACGGCTCGAGAGTAAACCGGAAGTTCCCCTTGGAACACAGAATGGGACCTGACTGCCCTGAAGCAACCCGAGCGAGTTCCTCAAGTCCCGCTCGCAAGTCGAGAAGTACCCCCAAGCTTCCCACCGCAACTCGAGAAACACCACAAAATTATCCCCTCCATGAGAGATGTGAAAATTTTGGAGTGCAGAATCTCAAGAGAAATAACACATTCCCTCTTGAAAGGCAAAAGGGTACTTGACACCCCTTATGCGACTCAGAAATTACACTAACGTCAGTCCCCATTGGAGAGGAGAACACACTTTATGGACTCAATTCGAGATGAGGCCCTATTCCCATTTAAAGGCTCGAGAGTAAACCGAAAGTTACCCTTTCAACACCACAGGGGGCCTGACTTCCCTGAAGCAACCCGAGCGAATTCCTGAGGTCCCCGTCGCAACTCGAGAAGTACCCCCAACTTCCCGCCACAACTCGAGAAACACCACAAAATTATCCCCTCAGTGCGAGATGAGGAAATTTTCCGCTACAAAATCTCAAGAGAAATACCACATTCCCTCTTGAAAGGCAAAAGGGTACTTGACACCCTTTATGTGACTCATAAATTTCCCTCACACAGCCGTCCCCTTTGGACAGGAGAACACACTTTATGGACTCAATTCGAAATGAGGCCCTATTGATATTTAACGGCTTGAGAGTAAACCGGAAGTTCCCCTTCCAACACAAAAGGTGACCTGACTTCCCTGAAGCAACCCGAGTGAGCTACTGAGGTCCCCGTCGCATCTCGAGAAGTACCCCCAGCTTCCCGCTGCAACTCAAGAAACACCACAAAATTATCCCCTCAAAGCGAGATAAGGAAATTTGGCCTTGCAGAATCTCAAAAGAAATACCACATTCCCTCTTGAAAGGCTTAAGGGTACTTGACACCCTTTATGCAACTCTGAGTGTTCCCTCACACAGCCATCCCCATTTGACAGAAGAACACACTTTATTGGCTCAATTCGAGATGAGCCCCTATTCCCATTTAACTCCTTGGGAGTAAACCGGAAGTTCCCCTTCCAACACCAAACGTTACCTGACTTCCCTGAAGCAACCCGAGCGAGTTCCTGAGGTCCCCACCGCAACTCGAGAAGTACCCCCAGCTTCCCGCCGCAACTCGAGGAACACCACAAAATTATCCCCTCAATGCGAGATGAGGAAATTTTGCGCTGCAGAATCTCAAGAGAAATACCACATTCCCTCTTGAAAGGCAAAATGAACTTGAAACCCTTTATGCAACTCAGAAATTTCACTAACATAAGTCCCCATTGGAGAGAACACACTTTAGTGACTCAATTCGAGATGAAACCCTATTCCAATTGAACGGCTCGAGAGTAAACCGGAAGTTCCCCTTCCAACACAAAAGGGGACCTGCCTTCCCTGAAGCAACCCGACCGAGTTCCTGAGGTCCCCGTTGCAACTCGAGAAGTACACCCAGCTTACCTCCGCAACTCGAGAAACACCGCAAAATTATCCCCTCAATGCGAGATGAGGAAATTTTGCGCTGCAGAATGTCAAGAGAAATACCACATTCCCTCTTGAAAGGCAAAAGGGTACTTGACACCCTTTATGTGTCAGAAAGTTCCCTCACACAGCAGTCCCCATTGGACAGGAGAACACACTTTGTGGACTCAATTCTAATTGAGGCCCTATTCCCATTTAATGGCTCGAGAGTAAACCGGAACTTCCCCTTCCAACACCAAAGGGGAGCTGACTACCCTGAAGCAACCCGAGCGAGTTCCTGAGGTCCCCGTCGCAACTCGAGAAGTACCCCCAGCTTCCCGCCACAACTCGAGAAACACTACAAAATTATCTCCTCAATGAGAGATGAGCAAATTTTGCGCTCCAAAATCTCAAGTGAAATACCACATTCCCTCTTGAAAGGCAAAAGGGTACTTGACACCCTTTATGCGACTCAGAAATTTCACTAACATCAGTCCCCATTGGAAAGGAGATCACACTTTACAGATTCAAATCGAGATGAGGCCCTATTCATTGCATCACTGTTTATAATAGCGAGGACTTGGAAGTGACCTAGATGTCCATCTGCAGATGAATGGATAAGGAAGTTTTGGTACATACACACAACGGTATATTTTTCAGCCATCAAAAAGTATACATTTGAATCAGTTCTAATGAGGTGGATGTAATTGGAGCCTATTATACAGAGTGAAGTAAGCCAGAAAAAAAAAAAACACCAATACAGTATAGTAATGCATATATATGGAATTTAGAACGATGGTAACCTTCACCCTGTATCAGTTCAGTTCAGTTCAGTTCAGTTTCTCAGTTGTGTCCAACTCTCCACGACCCCATGAATCACAGCACGCCAGGCCTTCCTGTCCATCACCAACTCCTGGAGTTCACTCAAACTCATGTCCACAGAGTCAGTGATGCCATCCAGCCATCTCATTCTCGGTCGTCCCCTTCTCCTCCCACCCCCAAACTTTCCCAACATCAGAGTATTTTCTAGTGAGTCAACTCGAAATAGACATAGGTGTATAGAACAGTCTTTGGGACTCTGTAGGAGAGGGTGAAGGTGGGATGATTTGGGAGAACGGCATTGAAGCATGTATATTATCATATGTGAAATGAATCACCATTCCAGGTAAAAGCATGATACAGGATGCTTGGTGCTTCTGTTGGGGATGACCTGGAGGGAAGATATTGGGAAGAGGGAGGTGGGAGAGAGGTGCAAGAAAGGGAACACATGTATACCCCGGGCAGATTCGTGTCAATGTATGGCAAAACCAACCAATATATTAATGTAAATTAATTTGCCTCCAATGAAAAACATAATAAAATAAAATATGTGGTAGACCAAAAAACAGAAAAGAAAAAATTGAAACAAAGACAAAGTAAAATAAACTTTCATGAAAAAATAAAAATACAAAGGGAAAATAAGCAATTTGCATTATCACAGAGCTAAAAACTGCATTTACACAGGGAGGATTCTCAAAGGAAATATGCCAACAGAAATAGAGAATAACAAGATGATATTACCAAGAAAAAATAATTGATTTTGCTTTTGAGCATATGTGTATGAAAAAGAGAAATTCAAATACTGTGTTCTGCAAATGAAACAAACAAACATGAATAAATAAAATTAACAAGATTAAAGACAGAGAACAAATATTAAAAGCAGCAAGGGAAAAAGAGCAAATAACAGACAAGGGGATTCCCACAAGGATTACAGCTGATCTTTCAATAGAAACTCTTCAGGCCAGGAGGGAATGGCACGGCGTACTTACAGTGATGAAAGAAAATAGCCTACAGTCCAGATTACTGTACCCAGCAAGGATCTCATTTAAATATGAAGGAGAAATCCAAAGCTTTACACACAAGCAATAGCTGAGAGAATTCAGCATCACCAAACCACCTCTCCAACAAATGATAAAGGAACTTCTCTAGACAGGAAGCAGAGAAAGGGGGTATAAATCCTAATCGAAAACAATAAAGTAAATGGCAACGGGATCATACTTACTAATAATTACCTTAAAATTAAATGGGTTGAATGCCCCAGCCAAAAGACAAAGGCTGGCTGAATAGTTACAAGAAACAGACCCCTATGTATGTTGTCTACAAGAGACCCACCTCGAAACGAGGGACACAGACAGACTGAAAGGGAAGGGCTGTAAAAACATATTCCACACAAATAAAGAACAAAAGAAAGGAGGAGTATCAATACTCATATCAGATAAAATAGACTTTAAGACAAAGGCTGTGAAAAGAGACAAAGAAGGACACTACATGATGATCAAAGGATCAATCCAAAAAGAAGATATAACAATTATAAATATATATGCACCCAACACAGGAGCACTGCAATATGTAAGACAAATGTTGATAATTATGAAAGTGGAAGTTAGCAATAACACAATAAGATGGGAGATTTAATACCCCACTCACAACTATGGATAGATCGAATAAACAGAAAATTAACGAGGAAACACAAAATTTTTCAATCCCTGGTCAGGGAACTAAGATCCAACTAACTGCATGGTGCCCCCCACCCCAAAAAATTATCTGTCTGTGGTGATCCTATTTGTCACATGCACCGGGATTGGGCCACCACCACTGCCCTGCACTTGGGAATACACTGCTCCCACCAATTTCTTAGGACAACAGTGCCCTAATTGATATTTGGTCTGTTCCCTCCAAACATTATTTTCATCGTTTGGAGTGCGAGCTGTGGGTTTTAGTTGTATCAGCATTTTGTGCCTCCTGAGCACCTTCAGCTGACAGCATAGGCGAGTGATGCAACGAACCCCTTTATGACCTAGGTGGCCAGGAGGTGATTTCTGCCTGCTTTTCTCAGGGGAACTATGACATTCACCATCCCCATGTTGAACCCTCTTCCCATCTGGGTTCTGGCAATCTAGACACTAATGTCATTCCACACCCCAAACAAAGGCAGGAACACCACACCACTAATCCTTGCCGCTGAGATCAATTGTTAAGCAGGGTTATCCATCTTCAGTGCAGAGTACTAACCCAGTATAGACCTCTACTGTCTGGTTAATTGGGAGTTGTGGGTCTGTTCCCCAATCCCCTGGGTCTCCACACCCCTCCCCACTCAGGTGACCACCTCTTCTCTCCCTCCCATTCTTTCCCATTAGAAAATTAACACAGAAACACACACACACTCAAAAATATCATCTTTTCACCATTTGATGTTTATTTTAATGGCAGCCATCAGTTTAATATGTTAGTGTGAGAGTCACTCTTTTCAGCTTGGCCATTTGTAAGAAAGCAGACCTCTGGAGAAACAATTCTAAACTGTCTGCCCTTTGTTATTCACATACTGGCTGCCCAGGTTGTACTTCTCCAGGGTCTCTCATTCATTAGCGGCTGAGCTTATCTTCTTTTACGATTCTGCCTCCTTTTTGGACTCTTCCTCCTATTTTGGTAGGTTTTTCGACATTGATGAATGTCTTATGTGCACAGGAACAGAAAAACCAATTTGGTTGTATTTTTTTCTTTACCTTCTTCGACTGAGTGGCATATGATCGGATTTTCATTCTCAAAGTTCCTTGTAGAGGTCTTCTGACCCTCATGATCATATTTCTTGCCTGGAAAGAAAAGATAAGGGTATTAGTTTCGAGGAAAGAGTATAACAACTGAGTTGGAAGGGAGAATTCATGAAAAAGATATGTGGGCGATGAGGGCTTTTGTGCCAGGCAAGGGCAGTGTAGAGGTCTTGTGCAGCAAAGTCAATGTAGAACATGGGGAGCATAGATGGAGTCATTTTACCTTCACACTGCCTCTGTATCTCCTTTGACAATGGGTCGTTTTTCTTCCTTTCATCCATGAAGGAAAACGAGTTGCAACTCTTCTTGGCTTCTGTGGCTTCCTGGTTACCTTAGTCATGTTGATCGCATGAAGTGACCTAACCCAGAATCTCTGCCTCTGACCCCCTTATATATACCTTTTCAGAACAGTGAGGAGCCACACCCTTCAATCTGATAAGTCAGCTAGACACTCCCTCAGTCATTGGTGGCCTTGGGGTCTTAGACATCACAATGTACCCCTTTGCCCATCAACATGGGCTAGTCGAGGCAGAGGGAGGCCATGTACAACTTACGCACTGCTGACACCTCTGTGTGTCTGATTCTGAGGAGTGGTGTTTCAGGGGCATGGTGTTTCTGCTCATGACATTCAGACGTTCCTTCAGTGCCCTTTATTCTTTGACTTATATGTCTCCCTTCAACACTCCTGCCTCCTCCATCCCTGTATGAACACTTTTCATCCCATTTCAGCACTTCAGAATCCTCTAGTCACTTCATCTCTAGACCACCCTCTTTCTATTTGGGGTTCTTGAGGGGCTTAAGGAACTTAAGAGTAAGCACTTAACATGGAAAAAGGTAATTAAGAACCTGTTGTCTGTTGTTTCTAATCCAATGAGCTTTAGAGTCCTCAAGATTTGGTGAATCCTCAGTCTGTTGCCCCAAGGTCAATACACCGTTTCCATAAGATTACACATTATAGCAAAGAGAGTGTTCAATGTCTGTTCCACTAATATTGTTGGGGACATTTTGTCTCTCATATTGTGTAGGGAAACACAACTTGCCCCATCAACCAGAAATTTATTACTGATTTAAAAAAAAGAAAAAAGAATGTAACCAAAGGCAAGAGTTACATGATCACTGAACCACGGACTCTTAACAGAGTCACTTCCCCAATGGTCCCTCATTGACAGTTATCATCAGGTAGGGCCCACTGTGTAACTGACCAATAGCTGAGCAGGAGACATACCAGTAGGTACCTCACTGATAGTTGGTTTCTTTTGGGTGGGGCCCAGGGATACACTGTCCAATTGCTGAGCAAGACCTGTTGCTTAGTAACAGGATGTGGTGTAGTAAGGCACAGCAATTGCTTCCTGGTAAAGGTTGTGTTCATGCTGCTCTGTTACATAAGGATACTTTGGTTCCAGTGTGCTGGAGTCTTTTTGATTGACTCCTTTCCAACCTCAGCTTTTGATTTCACATGCTTGTTTAACTTTTGTACATCATTTTTTTCATTGCATTCCCTGACGTGCCTGTCAGCAGTACTTATCTTTATGCCCCTCCCACAGTTGCCACTTGATCTCATGTGTCGCATATAGTATAGCTAATATTTCAAACCCAACAAGAATGTGAAGGCCAGCCCACCTTGAGAACTACTTTGACAAACCTTAACATCACAGTCATTTATATTCTATTCACAGGATAACAGAGCAGGATGATGGATATTCAAAAAGGATAGAAATGAAATTAGAGGACACCAATAAGTATGTCAATGGATATATATACTGTTAATATTTTGTCTCTGTTGTTTTCCCTAAAAGTTTATAATGTATATATTATATGTGTTATATAATGCTAGAATATATAATACACATATATTTGGATGAGCATATATACTTCAGAGAATTGTTTTAATTTATAGAAATTGAAGCAAACTATATGCACTATTGTAGCCTTCCTTTTCTATAAAATATGCTGGAAGAATTTTTCCATCTCAACGAACTTGTATGTGCCATTATATCAAAGGATTACTATAGTGTTCAAATGCTTGCTTCTGCCATAATCCATGCGAGTGCTTTGAAGAGAGGACCCATGTGTGCTTTGTTCACTGGTTGCTTCCATATCATTTATATTGTAAATAAAGCTGTAATACACATTGGAATTCATATATCTTTTCTTTTTTTAAATTTAATTTATTTTTTTTTAATTTATTTTATTGGAGGCAATTACCTTACATTAATATATTGGTTGGTTTTGCCATATATTTACATGAATCCGCCCCAGGTGTACATGTGTTCCCTTTCTTGAACGCCCCTCTCACCTCCCTCTTCCCCATATCCTCCCTCCAGGTCATCCCTGTGCACCAGCCCCAAGCAACCTGTATCATGCGTCTAAATTGGACTGGTCACTTATGATAATATACATGCTACAATGCCATTCTCCCCAATCATCCCACCTTCACCCTCTGCCACAGAGTCCCAAAGACTGTTCTATATACCTATGTCTCTTTTGCAGTCTCGTATACAGGGTTAAGGTTACCATCTTTCTAAATTCCATATATATGCGTTAGTGTACTGTATTGATGTTTTACTTTCTGGCTTACTTCACTCTGTATAATTGGCTCCAATTTCATCCACCTCATTAAAACTGATTCAAATGCATTCTTTTTGATGGCTGAAAAATACTCCATTGTGTATATGTACCAAAGCTTTCTTGTCCATTCATCTGCAGATGGACATCTAGGTTGCTTCCATGTCCTGGCTATTATAAACAGTGCTGCAATGAACATGGAGTACATGTGTCTCTTTCAATTCTGGTTTTCTCGGTGTGTATGGCCAGGAGTGTGATTGCTGGATCATATGGCAGTTCTATTTCCAGTTTTTTGAGGAATGTCCACACTCTTCTCCATAGCGGCTGTACTAGTTTGCATTGCCACAAACAGTGTAAGAGGGCTCCATCTCCCCACACCCTTTCCAGCATTTATTGCATGTAGAATTTTGGATAGCAGCCATTCTGACTGGTGTGAAATGGTATCTCATTCTGGTTTTGATTTGCCTTTCTCTAATTATGAGGCACTTTGAGCATTTTTTCATGTGTTTGTTAGCCATCTTTATGTCTTTGGAGAAATGTCTGTTTAGTTCTTTGGCCCATTTTGTTATTGGGTCATTTATTTTTCTGGATTTGAGCTACAGGAGTTTCATGTATACTTTGGATGTAAATCCTTTATAAGTTTATTCATTTGCTATTACTTTCTCCCATTCGCATGCTGTCTTTTCACCTTTCTTATAGTTTCCTTTGCTGTGCAGAAGCTTTTAATTTTAATTAGGACCCATTTGTTTATTTTTGCTTTTATTTCCAATATTCTAGTAGGTGGGTTTTGGAGGATCCTGCTGTGATTTATTTCAGAGAGTGTTTTGTCTACGTTCTCCTCTAGGAGTTTTATAGTTTCTGGTCTTACATTTAGCTCTCTAATATATTTTGATTTTATTTTGGTGTATGGTGTTAGGAAGTATTCTAGTTTCATTCTTTTACAAGTGACTGACCAGTTTTCCCAGCACCACTTGTTAAAGAGCCTGTCTTTTCTCCATTTTATATTCTTGCCTCCTTTGTCAAAGATAAGGTGTCCATAGGTGCATGGATTTATCTCTGGGCTTTCTATTTTGTTCCATTGATTTATATTTCTGTCTTTATGCCAGTACCATACCTTCTTGATGACTGCGGCTTTGTATGAGAGCCTGAAGTCCAGCAGGTTGATTCCCCCAGTTCCATTTTTCTTCCTCAAGATTGCTTTTGCTATGCGAGGTTTTTTGTATTTCCATACAAGTTTTGAGATTATTTGTTCTAGTTCTGTGAAAAATATCGTTGGTAGCTTGATAGGGATTTTATTGAATATATAAATTACTTTGGGTAGTATACTCATTTTTACAATATTTACTCTTCCAATCCACGAACACGGTATATTTCTCCATCTATTAGTGTAATCTTTGATTACTTTCACTAGTGTTTTATAGTTTTCTACGTACAAGTCTTTTGTTTCCTTCAGTAGATATATTCCTAAGTATTTAATTCTTTTTGTTGTAACAGTGAATGGAATAGTTTCCTTACTTTCTATTTTCTCATTATTAGTGTATAGGAATGCAAGGGATTTCTGTGTGTTGATTTTATATCCAGCAACTTTATTGTATTCATTGATTAGCTCTAGTAGTTTTCTGGTAGAGTCTTTAGGGTTTTCTGTGTAGAGGATCATGTCATCAGCGAACAGTGAAAGTTTTACTTCTTCTTTTCCAATTTGTATTCCTTTTTTGTCTTTTTCTGTTCTGATTGCTGTAGCCAAAACTTCCAGAACTATGTTGAATAGTAGTGGTGAGAGTGGGCACCCTTGTCTTGTTCCTGACGTTAGGGGAAATGCTTTCAGTTTTTCATCATTGAGGATAATGTTTGCTGTGGTTTTGTCATATATAGCTTTTATTATGTTGAGGTATATCCCTTCTATTCCCACTTTCTGGAGGGTTTTTATCATAAATGGATGTTGAATTTTTTGAAGGCTTTCTCTGCATCTATTGAGATAATCATATGAATTTTATTTTTCAGTTTGTTAGTGTGGTGTATTACGTTGATTGATTTGCGTATATTGAAGAATCCTTACATTCCTGGGATAAAGCCCACTTGGTCATGATGTGTGACCTTCTTAATGTGTTGTTGGATTCTTATTACTAGAATTTTGTTAAGGATTTTTGCATCTATGTTCATCAGTAATATTGGCCTTCAGTTTTGTTTTTTTGTGGGATCTTTACCAGGTTTTGGGATTAGGGTGATTGTGGCCTCATAGAATGAGTTTGGAAATTTCCCTTCCTCAGCAATTTTCTGGAAGAGTTTGAGAAGAATAGGTGTTAGCTGTTCTCTAAATTTTTGGTAGAATTCAGCTGTGAAGCCGTCTGGAATTGGGCTTTTGTTTGCTGGAAGATTTCTCATTACAGCCTCTATTTCCATGCTTGTGATGGGTCTGCTCAGATTTTCTATTTCTTCCTGGTTCAGTTTTGGAAAGTTGTACTTTTCTCGGAATATGTCCATTTCCTCCAGGTTATTCATTTTATTGCCATATAATTTCTGATAGTATTCTCTAATAATCCTTCGTATTTCTGTGTTGTCAGTTGTGATCTCTCCATTTTTATTTCTAATTTTATTGATTTGGTTCTTCTCCCTTTGTTTCTTGATGATTCTGGCTAGTGTTTTGTCAATTTATTTTTTACCTTCTCTAAGAACCAGCTTTTGGCTTTGTCGATTTTTGCTATGGTCTCTTTTGTTTCTTTTGCATTTATCTCTGCCCTAATTTTTACGATTTCTTTCCTTCTACTCACCCTGGGGTTCTTCATTTCTTCCTTTTCTAGTCCTTTAGATGTAGAGTTAGGTTATTTAGTTGACTTTTTTCTTGTTTACTGAGGTGTGCCTGTATTGCTTCGTACTACCCCCTTAGCACTGCTTTTCCAATGTCCCACAGGTTTTGGGTTGTTGTATTTTCATTTTCATTCATTTCTATGCATATTTTGATTTCTCGTTTGATTTCTTCTATGATTTGTTCACTATTTAGCATCGTGTATTTCAGCCTACATACGTTGGCATTTTTAATTGTTTTTGTCCCGTAACTGAGATCTAATCTTTCTGCATTGTGGTCAGAAAAAATGCGTGTAATGATTTCAATTTTTTGAATTTACCAAGGCTAGATTTATGGCCCATGATGTGATCTTTCCTTGAAAAGGTTACGTGTGCGCTTGAGAAAAAGGTGCAATTCATACTTTGGGATGAAATGTCCTATAGATACGTGTTAGGTCTAACTGGTCTATTGTATCATTTAAAGTTTTTGCTTCTTTGTTCATTTTCTGTTTAGTTGATCTATCCACAGATGTAAGTGGGGTATTAAAATCTCCCACTATTATTGCATTGTTGTTAATTTCCCCTTTCATGCTTGTTAGTAATTGTCTTTCATATTGTGGTGCTCTTATTTTGGGTACATAAATATTTATAATTTTTATGTCTTCTTCTTGGATTGATCCTTTGATCATTATGTAGTTTCCTTCTTTTTCTCTTTTCACAGCCTTTGTTTTAAAGTCTATTTTAACTGATATGAGTATTGCTACCCCTGCTTTCTTTTGGACTTTATTTGCATGGAATATCTTTTTCCAGCCCTTCACTTTCAATCTGTATGTGTCCCTCGTTTTGAGGTTGGTCTCTTGTAGACAACATATATGGGGTTCGTGTTTTTGTATCCATTCAGCCAGCCTTTGTCTTTTGGCTGGGACATTCAACCCATTTACGTTTAAGTTAATTATTGATAAGTATGATCCAGTTGCCATTTTCTTTATTGCTTTGGGTTCGAGTTGATACACCCTTTCTGTGTTTCCAGTCTAGAGAAGATCCTTTAGCATTTGTTGGAGAGCTGGTTTGTTGATGCTGAATTCTCTCAGCTTTTGCTTGTCTGTAAAGCTTTTGATTTCTCCTTCATATTTGAGTGAGATCCTTGCTGGGTACAGTAATCTGGGCTGTAGGTTATTTTCTTTCATCATTTTATGTATGTCTTGCCATTCCCTCCTAGACTGAAGAGTTTCTGTTGAAAGATCAGCTGTTATCCTTGTTGGAATCCCCTTGTGTGTTATATTCGGCTTTTCCCTTGCTGCTTTTAATATCTGTTCTTTGTGTCTGATCTTTGTTAATTTGATTAATATGTGTCTTGGAGTATTTTGCCTTGGGTTTATCCTGTTATGGAATTTCTTGGTTTCTTTGACTTTGGGGATTGTTTCTTTCCCCATTTTTGGGAAGTTTTCAACTATTATCTCCTCAAGTGTTCTCTCATGGTCTTTCTTTTTGTCTTCTTCTTCTGGGACTCCTATGATTCGAATGTTGGAACGTTTAGCATTGTCCCAGGGGTCTCTAATATTGTCCTCATTTCTTTTAATTATTTTTTCTTTTTTCCTCTCTGTTTCTTTTATTTCTACAATTCTATCTTCTAGCTCGCTTATCCTGTCTTCTGCCTCTGTTATTCTACTGTTTGTTCCCTCCAGAGTGTTTCTGATCTCATCTATTGCATTATTCATTGTATATTGTCTCTTTTTTATTTCCTCTAAGTCTTTATTAAACCTTTCTTCCATCTTCTCAATCCTTTTCTCCAGTTTATTTATCTGTAACTCAATTTTGCTTTCAAGATTTTAAATCATTTTCACCATCAAAATTCGAAATTCTTTATCAGGTAGATTCCCTCTATCTTCCTCTTTTGTGTTGGTGGGCTTTTATCTTGTTCCTTTAGTTGCTGGGTATTTCTATGCCTCTTCATCTTGCTGATATTGTTTTGCTTGGGGTGGACTTTCCCTCTTCTGGCCGTTTGTGAAGTTCTCTTTATTATGTAGTTACCTCGTTGTGTGTGGGGTTGTTCGGATGACTTCTCAAGGTTCCCTGGTTAGGAAAGCTTGTGTCGGTGTTCTGGTGGTTGGAGCTGTATTTCTTCTCTCTGGAGTGCAATGTAGTGTCCAGTAATGAGTTATGAGATGTCAGTGGGTTTGGAGTGACTTTGGGCAGCCTGTATATTGAAACTCAGGGCTAATTTCCTGTGTTGCTGGAGAATTTGCGTGGTATGTCTTTCTCTGGAACTTGTTGACCCTTGGGTGGTGCTTGGTTTTAGTGGAGGTATGGAGGCGTTTGATGAGCTCCTATGGATTAATGTTCCCTGGAGTTAGTAGTTCTCTGGTGTTCTCAATATTTGGGCTTAAGCCTGTTGCCTCTGGTTTTTGGTCTTATTCTTGGAGTAGTCTCTAGACTTCTCTATCTGTCATTTCTAAGGTGGTTGCCTCTGTTTTAGCTTCTGTTTTCTGGTCTCTTCAGTGTCTAATCTCCGTCCTGATACTAGGGGTGGGTGGACACTTTTTAAGGCTCAGTTGTTCAGTCCTGTTCTGGGAAGGGAGGAACACTGCAAACAAATATCTCTGGTGTCTGTGGAGAGTGCTCGCAGCGTCTCAGCCACACTGGGTTTGCCCCCGCTCACAGCGCATGTCCCAGTCTACACTGCACAGGCTCTAGGTTGCTCTTCCGGGAACTTTCTGAGGCCGGTGCTGGGTTGTATGCACTTCCCAGGTCTGAGTGTCTCAAGTTCAGTTTCTTGGGTACTCCACAAAGGCGCAGACGTGGCTGGGTCTGCGTTTTGTGCCTTCCCCGGTCCGAGAAGCTCAAGTGGCCAGGTGTCTGGCGAGTGCAGTGGCTGCGACTTATCACCTCCCCAGTCTCTTCCACTCGGTTTTCTGGGTGTACAACCTGCCCACCTTCTCAGACAGATATTGACCGGCCCGAGCCCAAAAAGTCTTCATTAGCAACAAGCCTGCCTGCAGTTTGTATCGGATGTCTTTCTGGGGCCGCAGTTGCCCCCTCTGGCTCTGGCTGACCTCCCTGCCTGTCTTGGCAGGGGATGGGGGATTGGCCGACCGCAGTCAGCTCGCTCTGCTCAGCCCTTTGTTCTGTGAGCGGGGCTGGCAGAGTCTTAGGTTAGAGCTTTCCACCTTTTCAAGGGGAAGCTATCCCAGTCTGCTTTGCTATCCCCAGTTAGTTCTCTCAGTTTGTTCTCTCTGCATTCAAGGCCAGTCCTCTCTCTAAGCAGTTCAGCCGGCTCCTCCCTGCCCAGCCCCCATTTGCTAATGGTGTATGCAGGTGTCTGCGCTGCTTCTCCGATGGGAGTTACTGTTTGGCAGATAATCTCTGGATTTTAATAATCTCTCTTTTTCCTCCCAGTTATGTGGCCCTCTGAGGTTCCAAGGCTCGTCACAGACTCCTCAGTGAGAGTGTTACCTGGTTTTTGGAAACTTCTCTCTTTTTAAAGCCTCCCTTCCTGGGACAGAGCTCTGTACTTACCTCTTTTGTCTCTCTTTTTATCTTTTATGCTTTTTCCTACCTCCTTTCGAAGACAATGGGCTGCTTTTCTGGGTACCTGATGTCCTCTGAAAGCATTCAGAAGTTGTTTTGTGGACTTTACTCCGCGTTCAAATGTTCTTTTGATGAAATTGTGGGCAAGAGAGTGGTCTCGCTGTCCTATTCCTCAGCCATCTTGTTCCTTCCCCCTCAGGAATTCATGTATATTTTTAAATTAGTGTTCATTGTCTTCTGATATATGACTTGGAGTGGAATTGCTGGGTCAATTGGTAGTTCTTTTTTCAGTTTTTTGAGAAACTTTCATGATGTTTTCCGTAGAGACTGCACAAATTTACATTCCCACCAATTAAGTACAAGGGCTTCCCTTTCTCCGTATCCTTGTCAACATTTGTTATTTTCAGACGTTTGATTTGATGATAGCCATTCTGATGAGTGTGAGGTGATATCTCCTTGTGATTTTGGTTTTAATTTATCTGACAGTTAGTGATGTTCAGCATTTTTTCATGTGCTATCTGTATATCTTCTTTGGAGAAAAATAGGTCTTCCCATTGTTTTCATTTGTTTGTTTGTTTTTTAATATCGAGTTGAATAATCTCTTTAGATAGTTTAGATATTAACCACTTATCGTCATATAATTTGAAAATACTTACTCCCTTTCAGTGGGCTTTCTTTTCTTTAATTTTTTTTAATTTTTACAATTTTTATTCGAGGCTTATTATTTTACAATATTATATTGGTTGGTTTTGCCATTCATTGTCATGAATCCGCCCTGGGTGTACATGAGTTCCCCCTCCCGAAATCCCCTCCCAACTCCCTCCTCCCCTTATCTTCCCTCTGGGTCATCCCCGTATACCCGCCCAGAGCATCCTGTAACATGCATCGACCCTGAACTGGCGATTCGTTTCACTTATGATAATATACATGTTTCAATGCCATTCTCCCAAACCATCCCACCCTCACCCTCTCCCACAGAGTCCCAAAGACTGTTTTATACATCTGTGTCTCTTTTGCTGTCTCGTATACCGGGTTAAAATTTGCATCTTTCCAAATTCCATATATATGTGTTAGTATATTGTATTGGTGTTTTTCTTTCTGGCTTACTTCACTCTGTAAAATAGGCTCTAGTTTCATCCACTTCATTAGAACTGGTTCAAATGCATTCTTTTTAATGGCTGTGTAATACTCCATTGTGTATATGTACCAAAGCTTTCTTGTCCATTCGTCTGCAGAGGGACATCTAGGTTGCTTCCATATCCTGGCTATTATGAACAATGCTACAATGAACATTGGAGTACATGTGTCTCTTTCAATCTCTTTATATAGTTTGGATATTAACCCCTTATACCATTTGCAAATACTTACTCCCATTCAGTAGGTTTTCTTTTCCTTTTGTCAGTGTTTTTGTTTGCTGTGCAAAACTTTTAAGTTTAATTAGATCTCATTGTTTTCCTTTCCTTCCTTTGCCTTAGGAGACAGGTGAAAAAATGTTGCTATGAATTATGTCAAAGAGTGTTCTGCCTATATTTTCTTCTAATGGTTTCATAGTTTCCAGTCTTTCATTTAGGGTTTTAATTCACCTTGATTTCATTTGTTTAATCATTTCTTGTAAGCTGAAACTCCAAAATTTTGGCCACCTCATGCCAAGAGTTGACTCACTGGAAAAGACTCTGATGCTGGAGTGATTGGGGGCGGCAGGAAAATGGGACGACAGAGAATGAGATGGCTGGATGGCATCACCCACAAAATGGACATGAGTTTGAGTGAGCTCCGGGAGTTGGTGTTGGACAGGGAGGCCTGGCGTACTGTGATTCATGGGGTTGCCAGGAGTCGGACAGGACTGAGCGACTGAACTGAACTGATAGCTTTCTGTGTATAGTACCGTGTCAACTGCAAGTAGTGACAGTTTTACTTCTTCCTTCCAATTTGGATGACTTTTATTTATTTTCTTTGAATGATTGCTGTGCCTTGAACTTCTAGTGTTTTAGAAGCGCCAAGAGTGGGCATCTGTGTATTGTTCCTGATTTAGAGGGATAGCTTTCAGCTTTTTGCACTGAATATGATATCATCTCTGTTTGTTATAATTCACCTTTATTATGTTCAGACGACCACATGCACTATACAGTCCATGGAATTCTCTAGGCCAGAGTACTGTAGTGGGTACACTGTCACTTCCACTTTCACTTTCATTATGTTCAGATATATTTCCTCCATCTCAAGTATGGTGAGAGTTTTTGAAATGAATGAATATTGAATTCTGCCAAATGCTTTTACAGCATCTGTTGAGTTGATCATGTGATTTTTGTCCTTCTCTTTCCTAATGTGGTGTACCAAACTGACTAATTTGCAGATATCAAACCATCCTTGTACCCCTGGAATAAGTCCATCTTGATCATGGTATATGATGGTTTCAATGTGATGTTGAATTTCATTCTCTCATATTTTGTGAGGAATGTTCACAACTATATTCAACAGAAATATTGGCAATGAGTATTCTTTTTTGGTGGCGTCTTTGCCACCTCATGCGACGAGTTGACTCACTGGAAAAGACTCTGATGCTGGGAAAGGTTGGGGGCGGGAGGAGAAGGGGACGACAGAGAATGAAATGGCTGGATGGCATCACCGACTCTGTGGACATGAGTTTGAGTGAACTCCAGGAGTTGGTGATGGACAGGGAGGCCTGGCGTGCTTTGATTCATGGGGTCGCAGAGAGTCAGACACGACTAAGCGACTGAACTGAACAGACTTGTTTGTTTTTGGTGTTAGGAAAATAATAGCTTCATAAAAAATGTGAGAGTATTTCATTTTCTCTATTTTTTAGAAAAGTTTGAGAATGTTGGTTATAAGCTCTTCTTTATATGTTTGTAATCATTCTGCTGTGAAGCTGTGTGGTCCTATACTTTATTTTACTAAGAGATTTTTATTGAAAGGTCAAATTCACTACTAGTGTTTCAACTATTCAGATTATACATTCCTTCCTGATTCAGTTTTGAAAGGTTGTATGGTCCTAGAGATTTGTCAGCTTTTTCTAGGTTGTGCAGTTGTTTGGCATATAACTACTTGTAGTATCCTCTTATGATTTTTCCCTATTGCTGCGATGTTGGCTGTAATGTCTCCTTTGCATTCGTTTATTTGAGTCATCTATCTTTTATTTTTGATGAACATGGATAAAGAATTATTATTTTGTTTATCTTTTCAAAAAATATTTTTTCACTTACTTGATATTTTTTTTTACTTTAGGAAAGGGGAAATCTCAATTTTATTAAAGTTGTCTCTGATCTTTATTATTGCCTTCATTCTGAGGAACTGGGGCTTTATTTATTCTTCTTTTTCTACTTCATTTATATAGTAAGTTAAGTTGTTCATTTCAGTTTCTCCCCCGTCCTTGAGGGAAGCATTTGTCACTATACAATTTCCCCTAGAACTGCTTTTGTGAAATCCAATAGATTTTGGAAAGTTGGTGTTTTTATTAGTCTCAAAGTATTTTCTTATTCCCTTTTTGATTTCTTCATTAGCTCATTGCTATTTAGAGGCATGTTGTTTCATCTCCATATGTTTGTGTTTCTCCCATATTCCCCTCCTGTAACTGATTTCTTATTTTGTACCATTGTGGTCAGAAAAAGTGCTTGATATAATTTCTGTTTTCTTAAATGTGTTGAGACTTGTTTTGTGGCCTATCATTTGATCATCCCTGAAAAATGTCCTGTGCACACTTGAAAGTGTTTCTTCTGCTAATTTGGGATAGACTATGCCAGGCGGCTAAGAGGTAAAGAATCTGTTTTCAACGCAAAAGATGCCGATTGGATCCCTGGGTCAGCAAGATCCCCTGGAAAAGGAAATGCAATAAACTCCAGTGTTCTTGTCTGGGAAATCCCATGGACAGAGGAGCCTGGAGGGCTATAGCCCATGGGGTTTCAAAAGA
The DNA here is from genome assembly GCF_049115385.1 of Moschus berezovskii. Lineage (NCBI taxonomy): Eukaryota > Metazoa > Chordata > Mammalia > Artiodactyla > Moschidae > Moschus > Moschus berezovskii. The sequence goes on along the minus strand of NC_142481.1, from coordinate 70,969,112 downwards.
GTCAGAAAACTTAGTAATTCAAGAACAGCAACAAATGCTGTAGGTATCTGTTAAGTTCAACTACTCTAATCTGTAATTTAATACTACAGCTTTCTTATCGCATTTCTATCAGGATACTGTGTCCATTGATGTCATAAGGTGTTTAATATAGTTATCGTTTAATTTGTGATTCACTTGTCTTCTAATTTTCATACTAGATTATCTACATGGTTGATCCACAGCCTTTACTATGTGTACCAGTGGGATTTTTTCCTTCTCTGTAGATTTTTACTTCTTTTTCCACTTAGAGAAGGCTCTTTAATATTTCTTTCAGAGTTGGTTTAGTATGGATAAGCTTTTAGATTTTCCTTGTCTGAGAAGTTCTTCTCTCCAATTCTCGATTATAATCTTGCTGGGTACAGTATTATAGGTTGCAAGTTTTTTTTTCCCTTTCAGCAAGTTTTATATACATTTTTGACACCTTTCCCTCTCTCTTTTCCTTCTATGACCCCCATAAAGTGAATGTTAGTATACTTGATGTTGTCTAGAAGTCTCTTAAACTGTTCCTCTTTTTAACATGTTTTTCCTTTTGTTTTTCCTATTGGGCAATTTCCATAATTTTACGTTTCAGATTAATTTTGCTTCTTTTGTATTGGTAACTCTCACATTGGTGAGAGGTGGGACTAGAAATAGAGGGGCCAGAACCAGTGCCAGGTATGAGCCGAGACTTCACCTGTGCTCATTAGCCAACCCTGTTTATTGGGGAGTTATGTTGAGTATCCTGTTGATGGTACAGAAGCCCTGAGATTCAGGTCCATGCTGATTTCATCTCATGTAAGTGTGTGCTATACCCTCTTCAAGCATTGGAAATTTTGCCCGAAAAGAACGAGGTGCTGGAGCAAGAAGCCATAGCCAATATGGGCTTGGGTGCATACTGGGACAATCCCAGCACACCAGTCAGAGTTCCAGATACTCCCACTGTGCCACTTCCATAAGCACTGGTAATGGCTGCTCTCAACTTGTTCAGATGTACGCCAGATCTGAGTTTGATCCAATCCAGGCCCCTGTACATTCTTCTCAGCCATGGAAGCCTTTATCATAGCTCTGGGAAGCGGCATTCTATGAAATAAGAGGATTAGGAGTAGGCATTCAGAGTGGGCTTGGTCATGACTTGGCATTGTTATGGCGAAGCAGCCAGCATCCTGTGTAATTTCCACATGTTTCCTCTGCCTTGCTTTGTGAGTAAGCAAACATGTGGTTACCTCTGCAAACTCTTCACATAGAGATGAATAAATAAGTGACAAACAACCCAAACAAACGAGGAAGAGATAGGGAATCCACCTGACAAGGATTTCCAAATAATGATAGTGAAAAAGACCCGAAATCCTGAGAACAAAATGGAGTTATAAATAGCCTGGAGACAAGGATGGAAAAGATGGAAGAAAGGTTTAACAAGCACCTACAAGAAAAAAAAAAGCGTCCATACAAAAGGAATAATGCAATCAGTTCAGTTCAATTCAGTTGCTCAGTCGTGTCTGACTCTCTGTGACCCCATGAATCACAGTATGCCAGGCCTCCCTGTCCATCATCAACTCCCGGAGTTCACTCAAACTCATGTCCATACAGACGGTAATGCCATCCAGCCATCTCATTCTCTGTCGTCTCCGTCTCCTCCCGCCGCCAACTTTTCCCAGCATCAGAGTCTTTTCCAGTGAGTCAACTCGTCTTGTGAGGTGGCCAAAGTATTGGAGTTTCAGCTTTAGCATCAGTCCTTCCAATGAACATCCAGGATTGATCTCCTTTAGAATATACTGGTTGGATCTCCTTGCAGTCCAAGGGAATCTCAAGAGTCTTCTCCAGCACCACAGCTCAAAAGCATCAATTCTTCGGCGATCAGCTTTGTTCACAGTCCAACTCTCACATCCATACATGACCACGGGAATAACCATAGCCTTGACTAGACGGACATTGGTTGGCAAAGTAATGTCTCTGCTTTTTAATATACTATCTAGGTTGGTCATAACTTTCCTTCCAAGGAGTAAGCATCTTTTAATTTCATGGCTGCAATCAGCATCTGCAGTGATTTTGGAGCCCAAAAAATAAAATCTGACACTCTTTCCACTGTTTTTCCATCTATTTCCCATGAAGTGATGGGACCAGATGCCATGATCTTTGTTTTCTGAATGTTGAGCTTCAAGCCAACCTTTTCACTCTCCTCTTTCACTTTCATCAAGAGGCTTTTGAGTTCCTCCTCACTTTCTGCCATAAGGGTGGTGTCATCTGCATATCTGGGGTTATTGATGTTTCTCCCAGCAATCTTGATTCCAGCTTGTGCTTCTTCCAGCCCAGCGCTCCTCATGATGTAATCTGCATATAAGTTAAATAAGCAAGGTGACAATATACAGCCTTGACGTACTCCTTTTCCTATTTGGAACTAGTCTGTTGTTCCATGTACAGTTCTGACTGTTGCAACCTGACCTACATACAGGTTTCTCAAGAGGCAGGTCAGGTCGCGTGGTATTCCCATGTCTTTCAGTATTTTCCAGAGTCTATTGTGATCCACACAGTCAAAGGCTTTGGCATAGTCAATAAAGCAGAAATAGATGTTTTTCTGGATATCTCTTGTTTTCTCCACGATCCAGCAGATGTTGGCAATTTGATCTCTGGTGCCTCTCCCTTTTCTAAAGCCTGCATGAACATCTGGGAGTTCTCGGTTCACATATTGCTGAAGCCTGGTTGGAGAATTTCGAGCATGACTTTACTAGCATGTGAGATGAGTGCAGTTTTGAGGTAGTTTGAGCATTTTTCGGCATTGCCTTTCTTTGGTATTCGAATTAAGATTGACCTTTTCCAGTCCCCTGGCCACTGTTGAGTTTTCCATATCTGCTGGCATATTGAGTGCAGCACTTTCACAGAATCATCTTTCATGATTTGAAGTAGTTCAACTGGAATTTCATCACCTCCACTAGCTTTGTTTGTAGTGATGCTCTCTAAGGCCCACTTGATTTCACATTCCAACATATCTGGCTCTAGGTCAGTGATCACGTTATCGTGATTATCTTGGTCATGAAGACTTTTTTGCACTGCTCTTCTGTGTATTCTTGCCACCTCTTCTTAATATCTTCTGCTTCTGTTAGTTCCATACCATTTCTGTCCTTTATCGACCCCATCTTTGAATGAAATATTCCCTTGGAATCTCTAATTTTCGTGAAGAGATCTCTTGTTTTTCCTATTCTGTTGTTTTCCTCTATTTCTTTGCATTGATCGCTCAGGATGGCTTTCTTATCTCTCCTTGCTATTGTTTGGAACTCTGCATTCAGATGCTTATATCTTTCCTTTTCTCCTTTGCTTTTCGCTTCTCTTCTTTTCACAACTATTTGTAAGGCCTCCTCAGACAGCCATTTTGCTTTTTTGCATTTCTTTTCCATTGCGATGGTCTTGGTCCCTGTCTCCTGTGCAATGTCACGAACCTCCGTCCAGAGTTCATCAGGCACTCTATGTATCAGATCTAGTCCCCTAAATCTATTTCTCACTTCCACTGTATAATCATAAGGGATTTCATTTAGGTCATATCTGAATGGTTTAGTGGTTTTCCTTACTTTCTTCAATTTCAGTCTGAATTTGGCAATAAGGAGTTCATAATCTGAGCCACAGTCAGTTCCTGGTCTTGTTTTTGCTATCTGTATAGAGCTTCTCCATCTTTGGCTGCAACGAATAATGCAATAGATGAGATCCAAAACCCTCTGGAGGGAACCCACATTAGAATAACAGGGGCAGAAAATAGGATGTGTAAGATAGAAGATAGAATGGTAGAAATAAATGAAACAGTAAAGAAAAAAGAAAAACGAATTAAAAGAAATGAGGACAATCTCAGAGACTTCTAGGACAATGGTAAACGCCACAATATTCGAATCATAGGAGTTCCAGAAGACGAAGACAAAAAGAAAGACCTTTGGAAAATCCTAGAGGAGATGATAGTTGAAAAGTTCACTAAAACAAGGAAGGAAATAATCACCCAAGTCCAAGAAAACCAGAGAGTCCCAAACAGGAAAAACCCAAGGCAAAACACCCCAAGATACATATTAATAAAATTAAGAAAGATCAAAGACAAAGAACAAACACTAAAACCAGCAAGGAAAAACAGCAAAATAACACAGAGGGGGTTCCCACAAGGATAACAGCTGATCTTTGAATAGAAACACTTCAGGCCAGGAGGGAATGGCAAGGCATAGTTACAGTGATGAAAGAAAATATCCTACTGCCCAGATTACTGTACCCAGTAAGGATGTCATTCACATATGAAGGAGAAATCAAAAGCTTTACACAAAAACAAAGCTGAGAGAATTCAGCATCACTAAACCAGCTCTCCAACAAATGCCAAAGGTCCTTCTCTAGACAGGAAGCAGAGAAAGGGGGTATTAACCCGAACCCAAAACAATAAAGTAAATGGCAGTGGGATCATACTTATCAATAATTACCTTAAATGTAAATGGTTTGAATGCCCCAACCAAAAGACAAAGACTGGCTGAAAGGATACCAAATCAAGATCCCTGTATATGTTGTCTACAAGAGACCAACCTCGAAATGAAGGACACATACAGACTGAAAGGCAACGCCTGGAAAAACATATTCCAATTAGAGACCAAAACAAAGCAGGAGTAGCAATACTCATATCAGATAAAATAGACATTAAAAGAAAGTCTGTGAAAAGAGATAAAAAAGGACACTACATGATGATCAAAGCATCAATCCAAAAATAAGATATAACAATTATAAATATATATGAACCCAACACAGGAGCACAGCAATATGCAAGACAAATATTAATTATTATGAAAGGGGTAAATAGCAATAACATGATAAGAGTGGGAGACATTAATGTCCCACTCACACCAATGGAAAGATAAACTAAAAAGGAAATTAACAAGGAAACACAAACGTTTTTAATCTCTGGTCAGGGAACGAAGATCCCACAGACTGCATGGTGCCCCACACCCCCCAAAATTATCTGTCTGTGGTGATCCTGTTTGTCATATGCACCGGGATTGGGCCACTTCCACTGCCCTGCCCTTGGGAACACACTGCTCCCACCAATTTCTTAGGATAACAGTGGCCTAATTGATATTTGGTCTGTTCCCTCCAAACATTATTTTCATCTTTGGGAATGCGAGCTGTATATTTTAGTTGTATCAACATTTTGTGCCTCCTGAGCCCCTTTAGCTGACAGCATAGGCGAGTGATGCAACAAAGCCCTTTATGACATAGGTGGCCAGGAGTTGATTTCTGCCTGCTTTTCTCAGGGGAAGTATGACATTAATCATCCCCATGTTGAACCCTTTTCCCATCTGGGTTCTGGCAATCTAGACACTAATGTCATTCCACACCCCAAACAAAGGCAGGAACACCACACCACTAATCCTTGCCGCTGAGATCAATTGTTAAGCAGGGTTATCCATCTTCAGTGCAGAGTACTAACCCAGTATAGACCTCTACTGTCTGGTTAATTGGGGGTTGTGGGTCTGTTCCCCAATCCCCTGGGTCTCCACACCCCTCCCCACTCAGGTGACCACCTCTTCTCTCCCTCCCATTCTTTCCCATCAGAAAATTAACACAGAAACACACACACACTCAAAAATATCATCTTTTCACCATTTGATGTTTATTTTAATGGCAGCCATCAGTTTAATATGTTAGTGTGAGAGTCACTCTTTTCAGCTTGGCCATTTGTAAGAAAGCAGACCTCTGGAGAAACAATTCTAAACTGTCTGCCCTTTGAGATTCAGTTACTGGCTGCCCAGTATGTACTTCTCCAAGGTGTATCACTGTGGGGCGATTGAGCTTATCTTCTCTTTCCATTCTTCCTCCTTCTTGGATTCTGTCTCACATTTTGGTAACATTTTCGGCATTGATTCAGTGTCTTTCATGGACAGGAAGAGAAAAACCAGTATGATTTTCTTGTTTTCTTCATTTTCTTCGACTGAGTGCCATAGGAACGGATTTTCTTCTCAAAGTCCCTTGTAGAGGTCTTCTGACCCTGATGGTCATATTTCGTGCCTGGAAAGAAAAGAGAAGGGTATTAGATTTGAGGAAAGAGTATAACAGCTGAAGTTGAAGGAGATTTCATGAAAAGGGATGTGGGCTGATGAGGGCTTTTGTGCCAGGCAAGGGCAGTGTAGAGGGCTTGGGCAGAAAGTCAATAGATATCATGGGTAGCATAGATGGAATCATCTTACATTCACACTGCCTCTGTAACTCTGTTGACAACGGGTCATCTTTCTTCCTTTCATCCTTGAAGCAAACTGTGTTGCAACTCTTCTTGGCTTCTGTGGCTTCCTGGTTCTCTTAGTCATGATGATCACACGAAGTGGCTTAACCAAGAATCTCTGCCTCTGACCACCCTATATATACCTTCTCGGGACAATGAGGAGCCACACCCTTCAATCTGACTGGTCAGCTAGGAACTCCCCCAGCCAGTGGTGGCCTTGGGATCTTAGATATCACAATGTACCAATTTGCCCATCAACATGGGCTAGTGGAAACTGAGGGAGGCCATGATACAACTAACCCACTGCTGACACCTTTCTGTGTCTGATTCTGGGGAGTGGCGAATCAGGGGCATGGTGTTTCTGCTCATGACCTTCAGACTTTCCTTCAGTGCCCTTTATTCTTTGACTTATATGTCTCCCTTCAGCACTCCTGCCTCCTCCATCCCTGTCTGAACAATTTTCATTCCATTTCAGCACTTCAGAGTCCTCTAGTCACTTCATCTCTAGACCACCCGCTTCCTATTGGGGTTTCTTGAGAGGTTTAAGGAACTTAAGAGCAACCACTTAACATGGAAAAAGTTAATGAAGAACATGTTGTCTGTTGTTTCTATTCCAATGAGCTTTAGAGACCCCAAGATTTGGTGAATACTCAATCTGTTGCCCTAAGGTCAATACACCGTCTCCATAAGATTACACATCAGAGCAAAGAAAGTGTTCAATGTCTCCTCCACTAATATTGTTGGGGACACTTCAACTTTCATATTGAGTTCAGTTCAGTACAGTTCAGTTCAGTTCAGTCGCTCAGTCATGTCAGACTCTCTGCGACCCCATGAATCACAGCACGCCAGGCCTCTCTGTCCATCACCAACTCCCGGAGTACACTCAAACTCATGTCCACAGAGTCGGTGATGCCATCCAGCCATCTCATTCTCTGTCGTCCCCTTCTCCTCCAGCCCCCAACCTTACCCAGCATTAGAGTCCTTTCCAGTGAGTCAACTCGTCGCATGAGGTGGCCAAAGTATTGCAGTTTCAGCTTTAGCATCAGTCCCTCCAATGAACATCCAGGATTGATCTCCTTTAGAATGGACTGGTTGGATCTCCTTGCAGTATAAGGGACTCTCAAGAGTCTTCTCCAACACCACAGTTCAAAAGCATCGGTTCTTCGGCGATCAGCTTTCTTCACAGTCCAACTCTCACATCCATACATGACCACGGGAAAAACCATTGCCTTGACTAGACGGACCTTGGTTGGCAAAGTAATGTCTCTGCTTTTTAATATACTATCAAGGTTGGTCATAACTTTCCTTCCAAGGAGCAAGCGTCTTTTAATTTCATGGCTGCAATCAACATCCGCATTGATTTTGGAGCCCAAAAATATAAAGTCTGACACTGTTTCCACTGTCTTTCCATCTATTTCCCATGAAGTGATGGGGCCAGATGCCATGATCTTTGTTTTCTGAATGTTGAGCTTCAAGCCAACCTTTTCACTCTCCTCTTTCACTTTCATCAAGAGGCTTTTGAGTTCCACTTCACTTTCTGCCATAAGGGTGGTGTCATCTGCATATCTGAGGTTATTGATATTTCTCCCAGCAATCTTGATTCCAGCTTGTGCTTCTTCCAGCCCAGCGTTCCTCATGCTGTAATCTGCATATAAGTTAAATAAGCAAGGTGACAATATACAACCTTGACGTACACCTTTTCCTATTTGGAACCAGTCTGTTGTTCCATGTCCAGTTCTAAGTGTTGCTTCCTGACCTGCATACAGGTTTCTCAAGAGGCAGGTCAGGTTGTCTGGGATTCCAATCTCTTTTAGAATGTTCCACAGTTTATTGTGATCCACACAGTCAAAGGCTTTGGCATAGTCAATGAAGCAGAAATAGATGTTTCTCTGGAACTCTCTTGCTTTCTCCATGATCCAGCGGATGGGGGCAATTTGATTTCTGGTGCCTCTGCCTTTTCTAAAACCTACTTGAACATCTGGGAGTTCACGGTTTACATACTGCTGAAGCCTGGCTTGGAGAATTTTCAGCATGACTTTACTAGCGTGTGAGATGAGTGCAATTGTGCGGTAGTTTGAGCATTCTTTGGCATTGACTTTCTTTGGGACTGGAATGAAGACTGACCTCTTCCAGTCCTGTGGCCACTTCTGAGTTTTCCATATCTGCTGGCGTATTGAGTGCAGCACTTTCACAGCATCATCTTTCAAGACTTGAAATAGCTCAACTGGAATTCCATCACCTCCACTAGCTTTGTTAGTAGTGATGCTTTCTAAGGCCCACTTCACTTCACATTCCAAGATGTCTGGCTCTAGGTCAATGATCACGTTATCGTGACTATCTTGGTCGTGAAGATCTTTTTTGTACAGTTCTACTGTGTATTCCTGCCACCTCTTCTTAATATCTTCTGCTTCTGTTAGGTCCATACAATTTCTGTCCTTTATCGAGCCCATCTTTGCATGAAATGTTCCCTTGGAATCTCTAATTTTCTTGAAGAGATCTCTTGTTTTTCCCATTCTGTCGTTTTCCTCTATTTCTTTGCATTGATCACTGAGGAAGTCTTTCTTATCTCTCCTTGCTATTCTTTGGAACTCTGCATTCAGATGCTTATATCTTTCCTTTTCTCCTTTGCTTTTCGCCTCTCTTCTTTTCACAGCTATTTGTAAGGCCTCCTCAGACAGCCATTTTGCTCTTTTGCATTTCTTTTCCATGGGGATGGTCTTGGTCCCTGTCTCCTGTACAATGTCACGTACCTCCGTCCAGAGTTCATCAGGCACTCTATCTATCAGATCTAGTCCCTTAAATCTATTTCTCACTTCCACTGTATAATCATAAGGGATTTGATTGAGGTCATATCTGAATGGTCTAGTGGTTTTCCCTACTTTCTTCAATTTAAGTCTGAATTTCGCAATAAGGAGTTCATGATCTGAGCCAAAGTCAACTCCTGGTCTTGTTTTTGCTAACTGTATACAGCTTCTCCATCTTTGGTTGCAAAGAATATAATCAATCTGATTTCGGTGTTGACCATCTGGTGATGTCCATGTGTAGAGTCTTCTCTTGTGTTGTTGGAAGAGGGTGTTTGCTATGACCGTGCATTCTCTTGGCAAAACTCTATTAGCCTTTGCCCTGCTTCATTCCGTGCTCCAAGGCCAAATTTGCCTGTTACTCCAGGTGTTTCTTGACTTCCTACTTTTGCATTCCAGTCCCCGATAATGAAAAGGACATCTTTTTTGGGTGTTAGTTCTAAAAGGTCTTGTAGATCTTCATAGAACCGATTAACTTAGGCTTCTTCAGCATTACTGGTTGGGGCATAGGCCTGGATTACTGTAATATTGAATGGTTTGCCTTGGAAACGAACAGAAATCATTCTGTCATTTTTAAGATTGCATCCAAGTACTGCATTTCGGACTCTTTTGTTGACCATGATGGCTACTCCATTTCTTCTAAGGGATTCTCATATTGAGTAGGGAAACTCAATTTGCCCCATCTACCAGAAATACATTCCTGAAAAAAAAAAAAAGAAAAATAATAAGAAAGGTGCCCAAAGGGAAGAGTCACATGACCACTGCACCACGGACTCTTGACTGAATCACTTCCCCAAAGGTCCCACATTGACAGTTATCATCAGCTAGGACACACTGTGTAGCTGAACAATAGCTGAGCAGGAGACGTACCAGTTGGTTCTTCATTGATAGTTGGTTGCTTATGAGTGAGGCCCAGGGATGCACTGTCCAATTGCTGAGCAAGACCTGTTGCTTAGTAACAGGATGTGGAATAGTAAGGCACAGCAATGGCTACCTGCTCAGGGCTGTGCTCACGCTGCTCTGATACATAAGGATTCTTTGGGTCCAGTGTGCTGGAATCTTTTTGATTGACTCCTTTCCAACCTCAGATTTTGATTTCAAATGCTTGTTTAAATTTTGTACATCATTCTTTTCATTGTATTCCCAGACATGCCTGTCAGCAGTGCTTATCTATACTCCCCTCCAATAGCTGCCACTTGATCCCATGTGCTGCATATAGTGTAGCTAATATTTCAAACTAAACAAACTGTGAAGGCCAGCCCTCCTTGAGAACTCCTTTGTCAAACCATAACATCCCAGTTATTCTTATTCTATTCACAGTATAACAGAGCAGGATGATGGAAACTCGAAAAGTAAAAAAATGAAATTAGAGGACACCAATAATATGTCAATAGCAATATATACTGTTCATATTTTGTCTTTGTTGTATTATCTAAATGTTTATATCATATATATTATATGTGTTATATAATGTTAGAATATATAATACACATATATTTGTATGAGCATATACACATCAGTGAATTTTTTTAATTTATAGAAATTGAATAAAACTATATGCACTGTTGTAGCCTTCCATTCCTATACAATATGCTGGGAGAATTTTTCCATCTCAACGAACATGTATCTGCCATTATTTCTAAGGATTATTATAGTGTTCAAATGCTTGCTTATCCCATACTCCATGCGAATGCCTTGAAGAGAGGAACCATGTGTGCTTTGTTCACTGGTTGCTTCCATATCTTTTCTATTGTAAATAAGGCTGAAATTCATGTATCTTTTCAAATTAGTGTTCATTGTCTTCTGATATATACTTCACAATGGAATTGCTGGGTCAATTGGTAGTTCTTTTTTTAGTTTTTTGAGAAACTTTCATGATGTTTTCCATAGCGACTGCACAAATTTACGTTCCCACCAATTAAGTACAAGGGCGTCACTTTCTCCACAACCTTGTCAACATTTGTTATTTTCAGAATTTTGGATTTGATGATAGCCATTCTGATAAGTGTGAGGTGATATCTCCTTGTGATTTTGGTTTTAATTTCTCTGACAGATAGTGATGTTCATCATTTTTTTCTTTTTTATAAAAAGCGGCCATTAGTCATTATATTTTACACACAGGATTTATATGTACTCTACATACAGAAATTAACACATTTCTTAAATATACTCCTAAAGATATTTTGCAAAAAAATCCTCTGAAAATTTACAGCCCAGATAATCTGTTATTTTATAAAATTAGTAATTGTTTAAAATATAACAGTATGGCTTTCCCACGTTTTTTTTTTTTTTTTTCTGGCTTTCATTTTTCTTTTTTTTTATTGGAGGCTAATTACTTTACAATGTTATATTGGTTGGTTTTGCCATAAATTTACATGAATCCGCCCCGGGTTTACATGTGTTCCCCTTCTTGAACCCCCCTCCCACCTCCCTCTTCCCCATATCCTCCTTCCAGGTCATCCCCGTGCACCGGCCCCAAGCATCCTGTATCATGCAACAAACCTGGACTGGGGATTCATTTCACATATGAATATACACATGGTTCAATGCCATTCTCCCAAAACATCCCACCCTTGCCCTCTCCCACAGAGTCCAAAAAACAGTTCTATACACCTGTGTCTCTTTTGCTGTCTCGTATACAGGGTTATCGTTATCATCTTTCTAAATTCCATATATATGCGTTAGTATACTGTATTGGTGTTTTTCTTTCTGGTTACTTCACTCTGTATAATAGGCTCCAGTTTCATCCACCTCATCAGAACTGATTCAAAAGTATTCTTTTTAATGGCTGAATAATACTCCATTGTGTATATGTACCAAAGCTTTCTTATCCATTCGTCTGTAGATGGACATCTAGGTTTCTTCCATGTCCTCGCTATTATAAAAAGTGCTGCAATGAAGATTGGAGTACATGTGTTTCTTTCAATTCTGGTTTCTTCGGTGTGTATGCCCAGGAGTGCGATTGCTGGATCATATGGCAGTTTTATTTCCAGGTTTTTAAAGGAATCTCCACACTGTTCTCCATAGTGGCTATACTAGTTTGCATTCCCCCCAACAGGGTAAGAGGGTTCCCTTTTCTCCACACCTTCTCCAGCATTTATTGCATGTAGACGTTTAGATAGCAGGAATTCTGACTGGTGTGAAATGGTATCTCATTGTGGTTTTGATTTGCATTTCTCTGATTATGAGGGATGTTGAGCATTTTTTCATGTGTTTGTTAGCCATCTGTATGGCTTCTTTGGAGAAATGTCTGTTTAGTTCTTTGGCCCATTTTTTGATTGGGTCGTTTATTTTTCTGGATTGGAGTTGCAGGTGCTGCTTGTATATTTTGCAGATTAATTCTTTGTCAGTTGTTTCATTTGCTATTATTTTCTCCCATTCTGAAGGCTGTCTTTTCACCTTGCTTATAGTTTCCTTTGCTCTGCAGAAGCTTTTAATTGTAAATAGGTCCCATTTGTTTATTTTTGCTTTTATTTTTTTTTGTATTTTATTTATTTATTTTTTTATGTAATTTATTTTTTATTGGAGGCAAATTATTTTACAATATTATATTGGTTGGTTTTGCCATATATTGACATGAATTCGCCCCGGGTTTACATAAGTTCCCCCTCCTGAACCCCCCTCCCACCTCCCTCCTGCTTTTATCCTCCCTATTTTTGATTTTATTTCCAATATTCTGGGAGGTGGGTTATGGAGGATCCTGCTGTGATTTATGTCGGTGAGTGTTTTGCCTATGTTCTCCTCTAGGAGTTTTATAGTTTCTGGTCTCACATTTAGCTCTCTAATCCATTTTGAGTTTATTTTTGTGTATGGTGTTAGGAAGTGTTCTAGTTTTATTCTTTTACAAGTGGCTGAGCAGTTTTCCCAGCACCACATAAAGAGACTGTCTTTTCTCCATTTTATATTCTTGCTTACTTTGTCAAAGATTGGGTGTCCATAGGTGCGTGGACTTATCTCTGGGCTTTCTATTTTGTTCCATTGATCTATATTTCTGTCTTTATGCCAGTACCATACTGTCTTGATGACTGTGGCTTTGTAGTAGAGCCTGACGTCCGGCAGGTTGATTTCCCCAGTTCCATTCTTCTTCCTCAAGAGTGCTTTGGCTATTCGAGGTTTTTTTGTATTTCCATACAAATTGTGAGATTATTTATTCTAGCTCTGTGAAAAATATCGTTGGTAGCTTGATAGGGATTGCATTGAATGTATAAATTACTTTGGGTAGTATACTCATTTTAACAATATTTATTCTTCCATTCCACGAACAAGGTATATTTCTCCATCTATCAATGCCCTCTTTGATTACTTTTAGCAGTGTTTTATAGTTTTCTATGTACAGGTCTTTTCTTTCCTTAGGTAGATATATTCCTAAGTATTTAATTCTTTTCGTTGCAACAGTGAATGCTATCATTTCCTTATTTTCTCTATTTTCTCATTATTAGTGTATAGGAATGCAAGGGATTTCTGTGTGTTGATTTTATATCCTGCAACTTTACTGTATTCATTGATTAGCTTTAGTAGAAAATTGCTGAGGAAGGTAAACTTCCTAACTCATTCTATGAGGCCACCATCACCCTAATCCACAAGCCTGGTAAAGATCCCCAAAATAAGAAAACTACATGCCAGTATCACTGATGAACATAGATGCAAAAATTCTTAACAAAATTCTAACAATCAGAATCCAACAAGACATTAAGATTATCACACATTATGACCAAGTGGGCTTTATCCCAGGAATACAAGGATTCTTCAATATCCGCAAATTAATCAATGTAATACACTATATTAACAAACTGAAAAATAAAAATCATATGATTATCTCAATAAATGCAGAGAAAGCCTTCAACAAAATTCAACATCCTTTTATGATAAAAATCCTCCAAAAGATGGGAATAGAAGGGACATACCTCAACATAATAAAAGCTATATATGACAAACCCACAACAAACATTATCCTCAAGGGTGAAAATCTGAAAGCATTTCCCCTAAAGTCAGGAACAAGACAAGTGTGTCCACTCTCAACACTAATGTTCAACATAGTTCTGAAAGTTTTGGCCACAGCAATCAGAGCAGTAAAAGACATAAAAAGAATACAAATTGGAAAAGAAGAAGTAAAACTTTCACTGTTCGCTGATGACATGATCCTATAGAGAAAACCCTAAAGAATCTATCAGCATTTTTTCATGTGCCATCTGTATATGTTC